>NC_086446.1:273209094-273526367 GCF_028390025.1 Pseudophryne corroboree
TGTCCATTGCAGAGTCCATAAGACCCTCCTGGCAGAAATGGACATAGCATTAATTCTACAGCCCAGCAGGCAAATGTCCCTCTGAGCATCTCGCATATATAAGATGACGTCTTTGATATGGCCCAGGGTTAGCAAAACAGTATCTCTGTCGAGGGAATCTATGTCGTCTAACAGAGTATCTGTCCACGCTGCTACAGCACTACACATCCAGGCTGAAGCAATAGCAGGTCTCAGTAGAGTACCAGAGTGTGTATACACTGACTTCAGGATAGCTTCCTGCTTTCTATCCGCAGGCTCCTTTAGGGCGGCCAGGTCCTGAGACGGCAGGGTCACCTTTTTAGATAAGCGTGTCAGCGCCTTGTCCACCCTAGGGGATGTTTCCCAACGTAACCTGTCCGTTGGCGGGAAAGGGTACGCCATCAGTAACCTCTTAGAAATCACTAATTTCTTATCAGGGGAACTCCACGCTTCTTCACACAATTCATTTAATTCATCAGATGGGGGGAAAAGTCACTGGCTGCTTTTTCTCCCCAAACATATAAACCCTCTTGGTATTAACCGGGTTGCTCTCAGAAATGTGTAATACATCTTTCATTGCAATAATCATGTATCGGATGGCCTTGGTCATTTTAGACTGTAAATGTGCCTCATCATCGTCGACACTGGAGTCGGACTCCGTGTCGGCATCTGTGTCAACCATCTGAGATAGAGGGCGTTTATGAGCGCCTGACGGCTTCTGAGTCGCCTGGGCAGGCGCGGGCTGAGACCCCGGCTGTCCCAAGGCTGCAGCGTCATCAAACCTTTTATGTAAGGAGTTTACATTGTCATTTAAGACCTTCCACATATCCATCCAATCAGGTGTCGGCCCCGACGGGGGCGATACCACACTTATCTGCCCTTGCTCCGCCTCCACGTAACCTTCCTCATCAAACATGTCGACACAGCCATACCGACACACCGCACACACACAGGGAATGATCAGACTGAGGACAGGACCCCACAAAGTCCTTTGGGGAGACAGAGAGAGAGTATGCCAGCACACACCACAGCGCTATATAACACAGGGATTTTCACTGCTAATAAGTGATTTACCCAATAGCTGCTTTTTTTGTATTGTTTTTGCGCCTAAATTTATGTGGCCCCCCCCTCTCTTTTTAACCCGTCTTGTACCTGGATACTGCAGGGGAGAGCCTGGGGAGCTGCTTCCAGCGGAGCTGTGAAGAGACAATGGCGCTGGTGTGCTGAGGAAGAAGGCCCCGCCCCCTCAGTGGCGGGCTTCTGTCCCGCTTTTCATGTAAAGAAATGGCGGGGGGTTTTACATATATACAGTGCTAGACTGTATATATGTATGTTTTATGCCAAAGGTACTTCAATTGCAGCCCAGGGCGCCCCCCCCCCCCCCCCCCCCAGCGCCCTGCACCCTACAGTGACCGGAGTGTGTAAGTGTGCTGGGAGCAATGGCGCACAGCTGCGGTGCTGTGCGCTACCTTAATGAAGACAGGAGTCTTCAGCCGCCGATTTCATCTCTTCAAGCTTCTGTTCTTCTGGCTCTGCAAGGGGGACGGCGGCGCGGCTTCGGGAACGGACGATCGAGGACAGGTGCCTGTGTTCGAGCCCTCTGGAGCTAATGGTGTCCAGTAGCCTAAGAAGCACAAACTAGCTGCAAGCAGGTAGGTTTGCTTCTCTCCCCTCAGTCCCACGTAGCAGTGAGTCTGTTGCCAGCAGAAGCTCACTGAAAATAAAAAACCTAATAAATACTTTCTTTACTAGTAAGCTCAGGAGAGCCCACTAGGAGCACCCAGCTCTGGCCAAGCACAGATTCTAACTGAGGTCTGGAGGAGGGGCATAGAGGGAGGAGCCAGTGCACACCAGATAGTACCTAATCTTTTGTGCCCAGTCCCATGGTCCTTACGGAGTTCCCAGCATCCAGTAGGACGTCAGAGAAAAGAAAAATAAAAAAAAATCAGAAAAAGAACATGACAGCGCTTCTAAATCTGACACTCTTCTAGCTGATGCATAGTCAGTAGAAAGAGAATTTTAGCTGTCAACCATTTAAGATCCACTTTATTAAGTGGTTCAAACGGAGCAACTTGAAGGGTTTTGAGGACTAGACTTAAGTCCCAAGGCACTGTAGGAGGAAAAAAAAGGAGGTTGAATGCGCAGCATTCCCTGGAAAAAGTACTCACATCCTGTAAATTGGCAAATTTACTTTTGGAACCATACAGTCAATGCTGATACTTGTACTCTCAAGGAAGCCGCCTTCAAACCCCTATCCATTCCCGCCTAAAAGGAATTCTAAGACCCTGGAAACATGAAAAGATTTCTGGTCAATATTTCTTTCACTGCACCAATGAATATAGGCCTACTGTATTCGTTGATAAATGCGAGCGGAGGAGGGTTTCCTTGCTTTGAGCATTGTTTGAATTACCTGTAGCGAGAATCCTCGACATCAGGATAGAGGTTTCAGGAGCCACGCAGTCAACGATAGTCGATCCCGATGCCTGTGATAACAAGGACCCTGCATTAGTAGATCTGGATGTTGAATGAGCAGAAGTGGAGCATCCATCGACATTCTCTGCAGATCTGTGTACCAATGCCTTCTGGGCCAAGCCGGAGCTATTAGAATCACGGCACCCTTTGCTTCTTTTATTTTCCTTACCACCCTGGTAGCAGGATGATCGGAGGAAATAGATACGTCAGATGAAAATACCAATTCACCGACAAGGCGTTCACAAAGATTGCTCCGGGATCCTTTGTTCTTGCCCCGTATGCGGGCACTTTGTTGTTCAGACGGGACACCATGAGATCTATCTCTGGCAAACCCCACTTGTCTACCAGAGTCTGAAAGACTTCTGGGTGTAGAGCCCATTTGCTTGCTTGAATGGCGTGTCGACTGAGAAAGTCCGCTTCCCAGTTTAGGACTCCCGGAACGAATACTGCGGACAATGCTGGAAGATGGAGTTCTGCCCACTTTTGTATGTGACTTACCTCCCTCATTGCTGTTTGGCTGCGCATTTCCTCCCTGATGGTTGAAGTACACCCCTGCCGTTAAATTGTCCGAGCGGATCTGGACTGGTCTTCCTTGAAGAGTGTCCTTTGCCTGATCCATTGCCATGTATATGGCTCGAAGTTCTAACGGATTTATTGGCAGGCAACTTTCTACTGTGGTGTATTGTCCCTGGAACCATAATCTTCCGGGCACTGCTCCCTAGCACTGAAGACTGGCATCTGTTGTCAGGATCCCCCATCTGATATCCAAAAGGTTCTCCCTTTGTCTAGATGGGATGTTTGTAGCCACCAGGCTGATGACTTTCTTACCTTGTGTGAAAGTACCATTGTCTATTTCTTTATTGTCTGATGTATTCCATTCCATCTGGCTAGAATCCGACGCTGCCGAGGTCTTGAGTGGAATTGTTCATACTCCACCATGTTGATTGTTGACACCATCAAACCTATCAGTCGCATAGCTACGTGGATTGATATTTTTTGACCGTGTAACAACTCCTGAGTACTTGACTGTACCTTGGATATCTTGTTCTGAGATAATCAGTTTTCTGCAGACTTAAATTCAGTACAGCCCCACAGTGAGTCATCCGTTGTGACAGAACCAGAGATGACTTTGCCCAATTTATGAACCACCCGTGCCTCTGCAGACAAGTCACTGTCTGTTGGAGATGGCAAAGAAGCTTTTCCTGTGATTGTGCCAGGATAAAAAAGGTGGTCGAGGTTTAGCAATTTTCTTATCCCCTTCTTGCGGAGATAAGCTGCCATAATCATCATAATTTTGGTACATACTCTGGGGGCTGTGACTAACCCAAAGGGTAAGGTCTGTAACTGAAAATGTTGCTGGAGGATGGTGAACCTTAAGATAACACTGATGAAATAGTGCTATAGGAACCTGTAGGTAAGCATCCTGACTATCCAGGGATACCATGTAATCTCATGGCTCCATGAAAAAAAAACTAATGAGCGCAACGTCTCCATGTGAACAGTGGTGCCCAAACTTATCTGTTTGGGATTTTGAGAATGAGGTGAAAGGATCCTTCCGAGCCCAAACCCGGTTGGAGTAAAAACCCCTGTCCCTATTGTGCAAGGGTTACTGGAATGACTATTCTTGACAAAAGCAATTTCTGAACTGCTTCTTGCAAACCCCTGTCCTTCGCCTCTACCCGAGATAGACTGGAACAGAAGAACCTTCGAGGAGGATGCTTCTAGAAGGGAAAGCATAACCTAGAGATACTGCTTCTTGCACCCAGGCATCTGTATGCAGACTGCTACCAGATCTGTGCAAACTGAAGTCGGCCCCCTATCCTCTTGGGGTCCCCCAGAAGGAGGTACGCACCATCATGCTGATGGCTTATCCTCTGGTTTGGAAGCTGGCCCTCTGGTTGCCTTTGCTTCTTTGCCTTACCAAATTTATTGTATTGGGGCTGTTACATTCCTTTATGACCGACAAGGCCGAACCGGACCCCTAGGTTTGGGGTTATAGGTGTAAGGAAACGTGACCTTCTTTGAGTCTGTTCCTGACTCCAGAATATCTTTTAACTCCTTCCCAAACAGAAACTTCCAGCCAAAAGGCAAAGTTTCCAGAACCTTTTGATTCTGAATCAGCTTTCCATGTATGTAAATAAAACTGCTCTACTAGCAGCTATTTTTAATGCTGATGCCCTAGAACATTAGTGTCCATATGAGCTATATGGGATTCTTGCTCCCTTGCAGGCGCTGAAAACCAGTCTTCCAGTACTTCAGCCCAGTGTACCTACAGCACCTGGTATTTCAAGGTGGTTTCCCATCCAAGACCTAACCAGACCCAACACTGCTTAGCTTCCAAGATCTAGTGAGATTGGGCCTATCCAGTGTGGTGTGGCTGTAGATTGCAAGGTGAAGTCATGGCTGGCCTCATGACTGCCCCAGACAGAAACAATATGGTTTTCAGAACACCATCCCTCTTTTGATGTTGACGGCAAAGGCCATATAGATTTTCGCACTATCAATGATATGCACATTTACTTTAGGAGGCACTTCCTATTTTTAAACAGACCCCAGCTGGAAAAGGATATTTGGAATCCCATTTACTTGGAACCTATATTCCTTATCAGGTATAGCCCAAACCTTTTCCATGATTTCCATCAGCTGCTGGGGTCCCCCATGAGGAGGCCCTATTTTTTGGGGACGTTTAAACCTAGGTACCTTATTTTTAACACAGGCTCTGCTGATCCTCTGAGGACAGAAAGGCCTTTACTGCTCTCATTATTTCAGCTATATTCACTGAGCTGATACCCTCTACCTGTTCTTTGTATGCCGAAGTAGAGTAGAGCGACTCTTTCCAATATGCGTATAAAACGCTGTTAATCATCATGTGTAGCCTGTGCAGTTCATGATTTATGTACACTCGGTTTATCAGCTTGTTTTATTGGAGAAGCTGTTGGGGATACCGTAGGTAGAGAGCTGCATGTAAGGGTTAATAGTGAACCCTATTCCTGGTATTGATGCTGTAGGAATTAACCTTTCAGCTATACTGGACAAGGTCTGTGCAATCACCACCCAAGGAGAATCTATCTGTACTTGACGTAGATCAGGGATCTGCCTTGTATTATGCTGAAAAGCAAACCATTTTACACATAAACCATCCTGTACCAGATCAGAGAGAATAACACAGGTTTTGCAAGACAACATGATATGAGCATTGGGGTTATGATAAGTGTACTCTCGTCACTTTTGCCGCTCTTAGACATGATAAATAATCAGCACTTTCACAGTGTACTACACAATTTGTGACTGTAACCACTTTATCGTTCTAAAGCAGGGGTGGGCAATTATTTCAGCTGGGGGGCCGCTTAACACTTCCAGTGAATATTCGAGGGCCGCACACAAAATATCTTGTATATACAATACCGATCGGGTCTGAACTGTGCATGCGTATGCACCGCAATGCACAGGTGCGTCGGTCCGCAGCGCCGGGCAGCAACGGGATGGTGCGAACAAAGCGATCGCACGGGCAATCGCAAGGTGATTGACAGGCAGAGGGTGTTTGTGGGTGGCAACTGATCGTTTTAGAGGAGTGTCCGGAAAAAATGCTGGAGGGACCAGGCATTTGGAGGGAGGGTTTCTGATGTCAGCTCAGGCTCCGATCATCGCACTGGAAGATTAAGTCCTGGGCTGTTCAGAGACTGCACAAACTTCTGTTTGTGCAGCTCTCTGCACTTGTGATCACAAACCTGCACAGCGATTTCCCCTTCCCCCTGTAGGTGGTGACGAACTGATCGCAGCAGTGCAAAAATCGCCTGCTAGCGATCAGGTCTGAATTAGGCCCATAGTTATGTATAGAACTATAAAAACATAGTACAGGTTGAGTCTCCCTTATCCAAAATGCTTGGGACCAGAGCTACTTTGGATATGGGATTTTTCCATATTTTGGAATAATTGCATACCATAGTGAGATATCATGGTGATGGGACCTAAATCTAAGCACAGAATGCATTTATGTTACATATACACCTTATACACACAGCCTGAAGGTCATTTTAGCCAATATTTTTTATAACTTTGTGCATTAAACAAAGTGTGTGTACATTCACACAATTAATTTATGTTTCATATACACCTTATACACACAGCCTGAAGGTCATTTAATACAATATTTTTAATAACTTTGTGTATTAAACAAAGTTTGTGTACATTGAGACATCAAAAAACAAAGGTTTCACTATCTCACTCTCACTCAAAAAAGTCCGTATTTCGGAATATTCCGTATTTCGGAATATATGGATATGGGATACTCAACCTGTATATATAACTATAATAACACACACCACAATATACAGTACGTTGCATATGTAGTTTTTTTACAGCCAAAATACAAATGTCTAAAAAAAAAACCACATTAATCCAGTAATAAAAAAATAAATAAAAAAACAAACAAAAAAAAACCAATGCTGAAAACAAACAAACAGCATCCTGTGTAATGCTGTTATTCACCGCTCCTGTCTCTGTCCCTGGGCACAGTTACTAGCTCCTCCCCTCCCCTGGACCCATATAGCAGTCTCGACTCCCCTTCCCACCCCCTCCCCTAAACCCATAGAGCAGTCTCTACCCCACTCCCCTGGACCCATATAACAGCTTTTAAAGTTATGCACAGATCCCTTTACCTTTTTTTCAGTGGCAGATCTACTGCCCGCTGCCAGATCCCCGCTGCCAGATCCCCGTTTCCTGCTGCCAGATGATCCGCGCTGCCCGCTGTGCTGCACGGAGTCACTGCTGCTGCCCGCTGTCCACTCCTGCTGTGGCTCCGCCCCCATGCCGCCCCGCGCACGACGTCACAGAGGAAATCCCGGTCAGGTGACCCTGTGACGTGACCGGCATTTCCTCAGCGGCGCCGCTTCTGGGAGCTGTGTAGCACAATGACAAGCGGCTCAGCCAATCGGGCCGCTTGTCATTGCTCACTGGTAGGGGACTTCGGGCCAGGCAAGATCGGTCCACGGGCCGCATCCGGCCCGCGGGCCGCATGTTGCCCACCCCTATTCTAAAGTGATATCAATCTGACCCTCACCCAGGCACCCGCATTGAGGATCAGAAGACCAACTGACAAACATATACAGTATAAAAGTCAGCAATCATACTAGCAGTCAGTCACATGTTATATATTAGTCATATGAGCACATAATCAACCACAAACACATTTTAAAGTATGTAGGAGAACATATTACTGAATTCTGTTTTATACAGATCTTAACGTATTCAGACGCAATGCGAAGAAAACCACAGTAATGTACACAGACCCATATATGCAATAGGCACTTAAATTTAACTATTCATACTGACAAAAGTAGATAGAAATTTAGTGCCGTATAACCCGTACTCAGTAGAGTGGGATACAGGGAGACTCGCCTCACTTCCAAGATCGATCAATACGTTAGCGAACGCTGAGTGGATCCAGACGTTACTAGTGTACACCGCCGCTCCGGGAACTTTTAGTGAACACAGACGCACTGTGCATACAAACGCCTGTATTGTGACCAGGTCTCCTCGCAGTAGCGCTTAGTGAACACAGATGCAGCGGCCTATGCTGCGACCGAGACCCCTTGTGGTAGCGTCTGAGACGGAAGTGAGGCAACAGTTCATGGCGGGAGACTCACGGAAACTGGTCATGAACTGGGGGGAATGGGCGATCAGGAGAACATCCGACTCCCCACCGCTGACATCAACCCTAGGGATCGCAGCCTTATACTATTCCTGGTGCCTTATGATCCCTAAGGCCTAGCGCTGGAGCACCCGTGGTGGCGGCGTGTCAGCTACTGTTTGGTAGTCTCCTTCCAATACAGTGCGTCTGCGTCCGAATTCCCCGACTACGGGGAACCGATGCTTTACCTTTTCCCCGTGCTCCGGCCACAGCCTGGTAACGTCTGCTGGACCTGCTAGTATATCCGACACAGACGCCTGCCGAGACAGCACTGTACACATGGGTAAGCGTTATTGCGACCCAGCGGAGAGTTGTTGGAGCGACTCTTTCCAATATGCATATAAGATGCTGTTAAGATTGCTCAAAAACATAGTAAGACTATAAAAATAAAATAAGAAAGCTTAGGGCTTTAGGGCTGCCATAGAACAGCAGCCCTCTGACCATGGTCCGACTCCTGCCGCACCAAACAAAAAACTGATTTGCCTGAGCTAGTGGGCGGGGATATATGGACGGGCCCATTGCATCCTGGGAGGCCTGAAAGCTTGTGATCGTTTGGTGCCAATCCGCTGTCGCTCCATCATATCCCATTGTTATCCTGTGGATCCTGCCAGAGAAATCAGGTGTTCAACCTCCATGCCGTCAAACATAGCCGCGGACAGTCTTGATAGGTGAACGACCCCTGTTGCACAAGGTCCTCGCGAAGAGGAAGAGGCCTCGGATCCTCCAGCAGTAAGGCCAGAAGATCCGCGTACCAAGCCCTTCTGGGCCAGTCCTTGGGATGAGTGGAAGTGGAGGGAACACATACACTGACTGGAACACCCACTACATGTGGGTCTCTCGACCTGGAACAGTACCTCCGAAGCTTCTTTTTGAGGCGAGAGGCCAATATGCCTATCTGAGGTACACCCCGTCAGCTTGTGACCTCTACGAATACCTCCGGATGGAGGCCCCATTCTCCTGGAAAGAGATCAAGTCTGCTGAGGAAGTCCGCTTCCCATTCATCCACTCTCGGAATGAAGATTGCTGACAGCACCACCGCATGATTTTCTGCCCAGAGGAGGATTCCTGTCACCTCTGACATTACAGCTCTGCTCTTCGTTCCACCCTGTCGGTTTATGTAGGACACTGCCGTTATGTTGTCCGACTGAACCTGAATGACCTGATCTTGAAGATGTGCCGCTAGTAGAAGGCTGTTGAACCCGGCCCTTAGCTCCAGAATGTTCATCGGAAGAATGGATTCCAAAATTTACCACTTTCCGTAGAAGTGTTCATCTTGGGTGACAGCTCCCCAACCTGTCGAGAAGGTGAGAAGTTTGCTGCCACCAGAGGAATGAAATTCTGGCTTTCGGCAACAGGCGTATTTGCTGGTGCATGTGAAGAGATCCCTATCAATTGACTAGGAGATCCAGTTGAAAGGAACATGCAAGGAACCTTCCGTACTGTCGAGCCTCATAGTAGGCAACCATCTTCTCTGGCTTCAGGACATCCCGGAACATTGATTGGATCACCAACGCTTTCTCCAGCGGTAGAAACACCCTCTGCACTTCCATGTCGAGAATCATCTCCAGGAAGGAACGCCTCCTTGTCGGATCCAAATGTGAAATTGAAAGCTTCAGGATCCACCTAAGTTCCCGGGACAGTTGATGTTAGAGAGCAATACTCTGTAACAACATCTCCCCGGAGGAAGTTAAGGTCATCCATATATGGAATTATGTCCACTCCTGGTCTGTGGAGTAAGAGCACAATTGCCGCCATAACCTTGATGAACACCCCCAGGGTTGCGTAGAAGCCTAGTGCAGTGTTTGGCACTAGAAGTGATATAATTGTAGTGCAACATTAGATAGGTCTAGAGAGGCGGCCAGATTGGAATGTGAAGGTACACACCCCTGATATCCCGGGATAGCAGGAATTCTCCTATATCTCAACCAGAGATCACCGCTCTCAGACTCGCTCCTGAATTGAACACCCACCAGTAGGGGTCCAATGACTTTATGTTTGAATAGTAACCCCGGTTACATATATGAGGTGGAACCGGAATAATGACGTGTTTGACAAATGTTAGAATAGCTTCCAGCAGTATTGTACTTACAGCCTGAGAAGCCAGTAAGCCTAGTCCCCTGGGCAGCCTAGCGTTTCCCAGGGGACTAGGCAGGATATCGCCTAGATGTTTTACTGAAATCTTTTTAGCCTCTCTCCCACCTGCTTGATCCCCAGGCAGTGAGGTCCATTGTCAAAACGAAGGTTTTGAGAATACCGGACCCGAAACCGTTCCTAGGAACCTGGCGGTGCAATTTTTCTGGAATTCCCCCACTGTCCTCTAAAGGAAGTGGAGGAACCCTTGGGTTTGTGTGTAAACATTGTGGTTTTGAAGGGATTGCAGTATAGGTGTAGGATCTAATTCCCTGGACTGCGCAGCTGCGGAAGGAAGATTTGTCCACTTACCCGCAGTTGGCTCGGATATTCCCGTATCCCGAGCATCCCAACAGGGCCTCACCCGTTGAAGGGCTGATTCACCATACCTTACTTGGATTCTGTATCTGCAGTCCATTGGTGTAGCCCCCGTCCCCTGCGTGTTAAAACTGCCAGAGCAGTGGTCCCTGCATTAAGCAGGCCAATCTCCTTCTTGGCGTCCAGCCGTGAAGCCTGTAGAATCCTGTATATGACATAGAAACAAGTACATATCACTTCTACACATAGAATCCAATTCATCAAGTAAGGATTCTGACAACGTTACAATATCCCCAGAGATCTACGCAATAGTGGATCTCAGAGTCACACCTGCAGAAGTGTACAATATTAGAGATTAGTCTCAATCTGCGATCAGGCTTTATGGAGGTTGTACCCCTTTTTTGACAATTTAGACACTCGTTAGGGATGTTGATAAAATCTCTGGGTGTACTCAGGTGTTCCTGAATGAGGAGTTTAACGTCCTAAACAGTGGGAAGGCATTTATTAGATAGAGAAAAAATAAATAATTATATATATATATATACATACATACATACATACATATATATATATATATATATATATATATATATATATATATATATATATATACACACACACACACACACACACACACAGCTCAACAAAATAAAGGGAACACTAAAATAACACATCCTAGATCTGAATGAATGAAATATTCTTATTAAATACTTTGTTCTTTACATAGTTGAATGTGCTGACAACAAAATCACACACAAATTATCAATGGAAATCAAATTTATTAACCCATGGAGGTCTGGATTTGGAGTCACCCTCAAAATTAAAGTGGAAAAACACACTACAGGCTGATCCAACTTTGATGTAATGTCCTTAAAACAAGTCAAAATGAGGCTCAGTAGTGTGTGTGGCCTCCATGTGCCTGTATGACCTCCCTACAATGCCTGGGCATGCTACTGATGAGGTGGCGGATGGTCTCCTGAGGGATCTCCTCCCAGACCTGGACTAAAGCATCCCCCAACTCCTGGACAGTCTGTGGTGCAACGTGGCATTGGTGGATGATGTCCCAGATGTGCTCAATTGGATTCAGGTCTGGGGAACGGGAGGGCCTGTCCATAGCATCAATGCCTTCGTCTTGCAGGAACTGCTGACACACTCCAGCCACATGAGGTCTAGCATTGTCTTGCATTAGGAGGAACACAGGGCCAACCGCACCAGCATATGGTCTCACAAGGGGTCTGAGGATCTCATCTCGGTACCTAATGGCAGTAAGGCTACCTCTAGCGAGCACATGGAGGGCTGTGCGGCCCCCCAAAGAAATGCCACCCCACACCATTACTGACCCACTGCCAAACCGGTCATGCTGGAGGATGTTGCAGGCAGCAGAACGTTCTCCTTGGCGTCTCCAGACTCTGTCACGTCTGTCACATGTGCTCAGTGAGAACATGCTTTCATCTGTGAAGAGCACAGTGTGCCAGTGGCGAATTTGCCAATCTTGGTGTTCTCTAGCAAATGCCAAAAGTCCTGCACGGTTATTGAGCTGTAAGCACAACCCCCACCTGTGGACGTCGGGCCCTCATACCACCCTCATGGAGTCTGTTTCTGATCGTTTGAGTAGACACATGCATATTTGTGGCTTGCTGGAGGTCATTTTGCAGGGCTCTGGCAGTGTTCCTCCTTGCACAAAGGCGGAGGTAGCGGTCCTGCTGCTGGGTTGTTGCCCTCCTACGGCCTCCTCCACATCTCCTGATGTACTGGCCTGTCTCCTGGTAGCGCCTCCATGCTCTGGACACTACGCTGACAGACACAGCAAACCTTCTTGCCACAGCTCGCATTGATGTGCCATCATGGATGAGCTGCACTACCTGAGCCACTTGTGTGGGTTGTTGGGAGGTCATACAGGCACGTGGAGGTCACAGACACTACTGAGCCTCATTTTGACTTGTTTTAAGGACATTACATCAAAGTTGGATCAGCCTGTAGTGTGTTTTTCCACTTTAATATTGAGGGTGACTCCAAATCCAGACCTCCATGGGTTAATAAATTTGATTTCCATTGATAATTTGTGTGTGATTTTGTTGTCAGCACATTCAACTATGTAAAGAACAAAGTATTTAATAAGAATGTTTCATTCATTCAGATCTAAGATGTGTTATTTTAGTGTTCCTTTATTTTTTTGAGCAGTGTATATATATATATATATATATATATATATATATATATATATATATATATATATATATATATATATATATATAGAAAGAGAGCATTAAGACCCCTTATTTGCGCTAAGACCAATAAGCTCAAACCATTGATAAATACCTCCTGTCAGAAGAGGTACTGGACATAAAATAGAAAAAGAAATGGATTCTCTAGGGAGCTGAACCACCACAAATGTCTAATACATATGACAAAAATATCATTTATTCGGACAACATATTATGATATTGTCATGCAAATCACCATACCATGAATCAAAGCAACATACATGCGCATTGGATAGTACATTCATTTGTAATACTGTATTATGTAGTCATTTGATGTTCACAGTTGTTAGGTGAAGTATTAAGTCTTCAATTAGAGATCGCCTGTATGATCAATTCACAAATTTGTGGAAACCCAACGCGTTTCGTCCGTTAGGACTTCATCAGGGGTTAATATCCAATAACAATATTAGCAAAATTCAATATCCCATCCTGACAGAACCACAGGGATGGACAATATTCAAAATCGGATAAAATATCTAATTGGCTTCACCAATAAATATCAATATGAACAGTGCAGGGAATTGCTGACAATGTGCTCCTTATATGTACATCTAATTAACCTCCAAACTTTGGGTGTAACTAAAGTGGGTTAAAAGTGGGTCAGTCTGCTTCCTTTTAATATATCCTATTAAACTTCAACGTCGAAAATGGAATGATGGACCAAATTGGTGCAAAACACTATCAAGGGTACTCCCTTTTTGTTGTGCCTCAAGGTTCACAGAGTACAAGAAGCCAGCCACAGCGCGCCCTTATAGGCTTTTATGATATAAAAAAAAAAACACACTGACTAGCTTAACCTTAACAGGATAGCTAGTACATACTTCACTATCCCCCCTTGTTTAGAACACCTTGATAGACAAACATATATATATATATATATATATATATATATATATATGAAAAAGACAAAAGGAGGAAGGCGCAATAGTGAGTAAAAATTGAAATTCTTTACTAATAAAAGAGTACAAGCTCACGTACATCAAGGTAAAATAATACCGGCTCCCATCTCCAAGCCCCCACAGCAATGCTTCCGGATAGCACCTAGCAGTGCTTTCAGACAGGGAGTCCACAGCGGCTCTTTATTCGGCTGTTTAGACCACCGCGGCTCTCATTCGGCTGCTCGTTGTATGCGGCTGTTTGTCCAGCACTAGGCAAAAGCGTCCCGACCGGTTTCGTCACGGTTGACTTCGTCAGGGGGTGTGGCCAAGCAGAGTATCCCTGGAGCATTTATAGCACATCTAATCCACTATATTTTACCATAAAAATAATTTTTATCTTTTCACAATCTCATCATAACAACATTTTTTCACCATGGATCATTACAATCTACAGATATTACTGCAATTTATATTTATAACATTTTATATATATATATATATATATATATATATATATATATATATATATATATATATATATATATATATATATATACATACACACACACACACACACACACACACACACATATATATATACATACATACATAGCTCAAAAAAAAAAAAAAAATGAAGGGAACACTAAAATAACACATCCTAGATCTGAATGAATGAAATATTCTTGTTAAATACTTTGTTCTTTACATAGTTGAATGTGCCGACAACAAAATCACACAAAAATTATCAATGGAAATCAGATTTATTAACCCATGGAGGTCTGGATTTGGAGTCACCCTCAAAATTAAAGTGGAAAAACACACTACAGGCTGATCCAACTTTGATGTAATGTCCTTAAAACAAGTCAAAATGAAGCTCAGTAGTGTGTGTGGCCTCCACGTGCCTGTATGACCTCCCTACAACCCACACAAGTGGCTCAGGTAGTGCAGCTCATCCAGGATGGCACATCAATGCGAGCTGTGGCAAGAAGGTTTGCCGTGTCTGTCAGCGTAGTGTCCAGAGCATGGAGGCGCTACCAGGAGACAGGCCAGTACATCAGGAGACGTGGAGGAGGCCGTAGGAGGGCAACAACCCAGCAGCAGGACCGCTACCTCCGCCTTTGTGCAAGGAGGAACAGGAGGAGCACTGCCAGAGCCCTGCAAAATGACCTCCAGCAAGCCACAAATGTGCATGTGTCTACTCAAATGATCAGAAACAGACTCCATGAGGGTGGTATGAGGGCCCGACGCCCACAGGTGGGGGTTGTGCTTACAGCCCAACACCGTACAGGACGTTTGGCATTTGCCAGAGAACACCAAGATTAGCAAATTCGCCACTGGTGCCCTGTGCTCTTCACAGATGAAAGCAGGTTCTCATTGAGCACATGTGACAGACGTGACAGAGTCTGGAGACGCCAAGGAGAACGTTCTGCTGCCTGCAACATCCTCCAGCATGACCGGTTTGGCAGTGGGTCAGTAATGGTGTGGGGTGGCATTTCTTTGGGGGGCCGCACAGCCCTCCATGTGCTCGCCAGAGGTAGCCTGACTGCCATTAGGTACCGAGATGAGATCCTCAGACCCCTTGTGAGACCATATGCTGGTGCGGTTGGCCCTGTGTTCCTCCTAATGCAAGACAATGCTAGACCTCATGTGGCTGGAGTGTGTCAGCAGTTCTTGCAAGACGAAGGCATTGATGCTATGGACTGGCCCGCCCGTTCCCCAGACCTGAATCCAATTGAGCACATCTGGGACATCATGTCTCGCTCCATCCACCAATGCCACGTTGCACCACAGACTGTCCAGGAGTTGGGGGATGCTTTAGTCCAGGTCTGGGAGGAGATCCCTCAGGAGACCATCCGCCACCTCATCAGGAGCATGCCCAGGCATTGTAGGGAGGTCATACAGGGACGAGGAGGCCACAGACACTACTGAGCCTCATTTTGACTTGTTTTAAGGACATTACATCAAAGTTGGATCAGCCTGTAGTGTGTTTTTCCACTTTAATTTTGAGGGTGACTCCAAATCCAGACCTCCATGGGTTAATACATTTGATTTCCATTGATAATTTTTGTGTGTTGTCAGCACATTCAACTATGTAAAGAACAAAGTATTTAATAAGAATATTTTATTCATTCGGATCTAGGTTGTGTTGTTTAAGTGTTCCCTTTATTTTTTTTTAGCAGTATGTATAATAAGAATTTACTCACCGGTAATTCTATTTCTCGTAGTCCGTAGTGGATGCTGGGTACTCCGTAAGGACCATGGGGAACAGACTGGCTCCGCAGGAGACTGGGCACCCTTAAAAGAAAGATTAGGTACTATATCTGGTGTGCACTGGCTCCTCCCTCCATGCCCCTCCTCCAGACCCCAGCCAGGGAAACTGTGCCCGGAAGAGCTGACATTACTAGGAAAGGATTTGGAATCCAGGGTAAGACTCATACCAGCCACACCAATCACACCGTACAACTTGTGATAACTATACCCAGTTAACAGTATGAACAACTGAGCCTCATTCAACAGATGGCTCAGAACAATAACCCTATAGTTAAGCAATAACTATATACAAGTATTGCAGAAAGTCCGCACTTGGGACAGGTTCCCAGCATCCACTACGGACTACGAGAAATAGAATTACCGGAGAGTAAATTCTTATTTTCTCTGACGTCCTAGTGGATGCTGGGTACTCCGTAAGGACCATGGGGATTATACCAAAGCTCCCAAACGGACGGGAGAGTGCGGGTGACTCTGCAGCACCGAATGAGCAAACTCAAGGTCCTCCTCAGCCAGGGTATCAAACTTGTAGAATTTTGCAAAAGTGTTTGATCCCGACCAAGTAGCAGCTCGGCAAAGTTGTAAAGCCGAGACCCCTTGGGCAGCCGCCCAAGAAGAGCCCACCTTCCTCGTAGAATGGGCTTTTACTGATTTAGGATGCGGCAGTCCAGCCGCAGAATGTGCAAGTTGAATCGTGCTACAGATCCAGCGAGCAATAGTCTGCTTTGAAGCAGGAGCACCCAGCTTGTTGGGTGCATGCAGGATAAACAGCGAGTCAGTTTTTCTGACTCTAGCCGTCCTGGAAACATAGATTTTCAGGGCCCGGACTACGTCCAGCAACTTGGAATCCTCCAAGTCCCGAGTAGCCGCAGGCACCACAATAGGTTGGTTCAAATGAAACGCTGATACCACCTTTGGGAGAAATTGGGGACGAGTCCTCAATTCTGCCCTGTCCATATGGAAAATCAGATAAGGGCATTTACAGGACAAAGCCGCCAATTCTGACACACGCCTAGCTGAGGCCAAGGCCAACAGCATGACTACCTTCCACGTGAGATACTTAAACTCCACGGTCTGAAGTGGTTCAAACCAATGTGATTTTAGGAAATCCAACACTACGTTGAGATCCCAAGGTGCCACTGGAGGCACAAAAGGGGGCTGAATATGCAGCACTCCCTTAACAAACGTCTGAACTTCAGGCAGTGAAGCCAGTTCTTTTTGATAGAAAATAGACAAGGCCGAAATCTGGACTTTAATGGATCCCAATTTTAGGCCCATAGTCACTCCTGACTGCAGGAAGTGCAGAAATCGACCCAGCTGAAATACCTCTGTTGGGGCCTTCATGGCCTCACACCAAGCAACATATTTTCGCCATATGCGGTGATAATGTTTTGCTGTCACATCCTTCCTAGCTTTTATCAGCGTAGGAATGACTTCATCTGGAATGCCCTTTTCCATTAGGATCCGGCGTTCAACCGCCATGCCGTCAAACGCAGCCGCGGTACGTCTTGGAACAGACAGGGCCCCTGCTGTAGCAGGTCCTGTCGGAGCGGCAGAGGCCAAGGGTCCTCTGAGATCATTTCTTGTAGTTCCGGGTACCAAGTTCTTCTTGGCCAATCCGGAACGATGAGTATAGTTCTTACTCCTCTCTTTCTTATTATCCTCAGTACCTTTGGTATGAGAGGAAGAGGAGGGAACACATAAACCGACTGGTACACCCACGGTGTCACTAGAGCGTCCACAGCTATCGCCTGAGGGTCCCTTGACCTGGCGCAATATCTTTTTAGCTTTTCGTTGAGGCGGGACGCCATCATGTCCACCTGTGGCCTTTCCCAACGATTTACAATCAGCTGGAAGACTTCTGGATGAAGTCCCCACTCTCCCAGGTGGAGGTCGTGCCTGCTGAGGAAGTCTGCTTCCCAGTTGTCCACTCCCGGAATGAACACCGCTGACAGTGCTAGCACGTGATTCTCCGCCCATCTGAGAATCCTTGTGGCTTCTGCCATCGCCATCCTGCTTCTTTTGCCGCCCTGTCGGTTTACATGGGCGACCGCCGTGATGTTGTCTGACTGAATCAGCACCGGCTGGTTTTGAAGCAGGGGTTCTGCTTGACTTAGGGCATTGTAAATGGCCCTTAGTTCCAGAATATTTATGTGTAGGGAAGTCTCCTGACTCGACCATTGTCCTTGGAAGTTTCTTCCCTGAGTGACTGCCCCCCAACCTCGGAGGCTTGCATCCGTGGTCACCAGGACCCAGTCCTGAATGCTGAATCTGCGGCCCTCGAGAAGATGAGCACTCTGCAGCCACCACAGCAGAGACACCCTGGCCCTCGGGGACAGGGTGATCGGCCGATGCATCTGAAGATGCGATCCGGACCACTTGTCTAACAGATCCCACTGAAAGATCCTTGCATGGAACCTGCCGAAGGGAATTGCTTCGTAAGAAGCTACCATCTTTCCCAGGACTCGCGTGCAGTGATGCACAGACACCTGTTTTGGTTTCAGGAGGTCTCTGACCAGAGATGACAACTACTTGGCCTTCTCCTCCGGGAGAAACACCTTCTTCTGTTCTGTATCCAGAATCATGCCCAAGAACAGCAGACGCGTCGTAGGAACCAGCTGCGACTTTGGGATATTCAGAATCCAGCCGTGCTGTTGTAGCACTTCCCGAGATAGTGCTACTCCGACTAACAACTGCTCCTTGGACCTTGCCTTTATAAGGAGATCGTCCAAGTACGGGATAATTATAACTCCCTTCTTTCGAAGAAGTATCATCATTTCGGCCATTACCTTGGTAAATACCCTCGGTGCCGTGGACAGACCAAACGGCAACGTCTGGAATTGGTAATGGCAGTCCTGTACCACAAACCTGAGGTACTCCTGGTGAGGTGGGTAAATGGGGACATGTAGGTAAGCATCCTTGATGTCCAGTGACACCATAAAATCCCCCTCTTCCAGGCTTGCAATAACCGCCCTGAGCGATTCCATTTTGAACTTGAACTTCCTTATATTAGTGTTCAAGGATTTCAAATTTAGAATGGGTCTCACCGAACCATCTGGTTTCGGTACCACAAAGATTGTGGAATAGTAACCCCGTCCCTGTTGAAGGAGGGGAACTTTGATTATCACCTGCTGAAGGTAGCTTGTGAATTGCCGCCAGTACTACCTCCCTTTCCTTGGGAGTAGCTGGCAAGGCTGATTTGAGGTAACGGCTAGGGGGAGACGCCTCGAACTCCAGCTTGTATCCCTGAGATACCACTTATAGAACCCAGAGATCCACCTGTGAGCGAACCCACTGGTCGCTGAAGTTCCGGAGACGGGCCCCCACCGCACCTGGCTCCACCTGTGGAGCCCCAGCGTCATGCGGTGGACTTAGTGGAAGCAGGGGAGGATTTTTGTTCCTGGGAACTGGCTGTCTGGTGCAGCTTTTTCCCTCTACCCCTGCCTCTGGGCAGAAAGGACGCGCCTCTGACCCGCTTGCCTTTCTGAGGCCGATAGGACTGTACTTGATAATACGGTGCTTTCTTAGGCTGTGAGGGAACCGGAGGTAAAAAAGTCGACTTCCCAGCTGTTGCTGTGGATACGAGGTCCGAGAGACCGCCCCCAAACAACTCCTCACCTTTATAAGGCAAAACTTCCATGTGCCTATTAGAATCAGCATCACCTGTCCACTGCCGAGTCCATAATACTCTCCTGGCAGAAATGGACATTGCATTAATTCTAGATGCCAGCCGGCAAATGTCCCTCTGTGCATCCCTCATATATAAGACTACGTCTTTAATATGCTCTATGGTTAGCAAAATAGTATCCCTGTCAAGGGAATCAATGTTATCTGACAGGGTATCAGACCATGCTGCTGCAGCACTACACATCCATGCTGAAGCAATAGCAGGTCTCAGTATAGTTTGGAAAATAACAACAATGTGCAGCATACAATGGCGCTGAGACCGTAAGATGTGTCCCTTGTAATGATGTAGGGATATACTGAGTGAAACCAAAGCGGTTTAAAATACAGTGCATTTATTACAATGAAAACATATTGACATGCATGAACAATATATGGGTTAAAAAAATTATTTAAAAACATGTGGACAAATAAAGTACATGATGAGTGCAGCTTGGACTGGGAGACAGTGACTTTGTCAAAGTGCTCGTGCAATGAGTTGGTAATCAATCTCTCACCATCTTTAAACAAAACTGGAGAATTCTGCATGTCAATATGTTTTCATTGTAATAAATGCACTGTATTTTAAACCACTTTGGTTTCCCTACATCATTACAAGGGACACATCTTACGGTCTCAGCGCCATTGTATGCTGCACATTGTTGTTATTTTCCAAATTTTACAGGGATTTATGTGTTTGTCCCTCCCGGTGCAGTAACAAGGCTGCTCAGTCTGTTTTTATTGTGCAATTCTTGTCAGTGTACACCCATTTTTCTAGGTCTCAGTATAGTACCTGAGTGTGTATACACAGACTTCAGGATAGCCTCCTGCTTTCTATCTGCAGGCTCCTTTAAGGCGGCCGTATCCTGAGACGGCAGTGCCACCTTTTTTGAGAAGCGTGTCAGCGCCTTGTCCACCCTAGGGGATGTTTCCCAACGCAACCTGTCCGTTGGCGGGAAAGGGTACGCCATTAGTAACCTCTTAGAAATCACTAATTTCTTATCTGGGGAACACCACGCTTCTTCACACAATTCATTTAACTCATCAGATGGGGGAAAAGTCACTGGCTGCTTTTTCTCCCCAAACATAATACCCTTTTTAGTGGTAACCGGGTTAATGTCAGAAATGTGCAACACATTTTTCATTGCCGTAATCATGCATCGGATGGCCCTTGTGGATTGTACATTTGTCTCATCCTCGTCTACACTGGAGTCAGACTCCGTGTCGACATCTGTGTCTGCCATCTGAGGTAGCGGGCGTTTTTGAGCCCCTGATGGCCTCTGAGACGCCTGGGCAGGCGCGGGCTGAGAAGCCGGCTGTCCCAAAGCTGTTACGTCATCGAACCTTTTATGCAAGGAGTTGACACTGTCGGTTAATACCTTCCACATATCCATCCACTCTGGTGTCGGCCCCGCAGGGGGCGACATCACACTTATCGGCTCCTGCTCCGCCTCCACGTAATCGTCCTCATCAAACATGTCGACAGCCGTACCGACACACCGCACACACACACACACACACACACACACAGGGAATGCTCTGACTGAGGACAGGACCCCACAAAGTCCTTTGGGGAGACAGAGAGAGAGTATGCCAGCACACACCAGAGCGCTATATAACAGAGGGATTTACACTAACACAAAGTGAATTTTCCCTCAATAGCTGCTTATATCACCTTTTTGCGCCTAAATTTATTTGCCCCCCTTCTCTTTTTTACCCTTCTCGTAGTGTATACTGCAGGGGAGAGCCTGGGGAGCGTCCTTCCAGCGGAGCTGTGAAGAGAAAATGGCGCTGGCTGTGCTGAGGAAGATAGCCCCGCCCCTTCAGCGGCGGGCTTCTCCAGCTTTTTTAATAATATTTATGGCGGGGGATTAGGCACATATACAGTTTATAACTGTATTATGTGCATTTTGCCAAAAAGGTATACATATTGCAGCCCAGGGCGCCCCCTCCCCAGCGCCCTGCACCCACCAGTGACCGGAGCGCGTGGTGTGCTGTGGGAGCAATGGCGCACAGCTGCAGTGCTGTGCGCTACCTTATTGAAGACCGGAGTCTTCAGCCGCCGATTTTCTCCTAGTTCTTCCGTCTTCTGGCTCTGCAAGGGGGACGGCGGCGCGGCTCCGGGAACGGACGATCGAGGTCGGGCCCTGTGTTCGATCCCTCTGGAGCTAATGGTGTCCAGTAGCCTCAGAAGCACGAGCTAGCTGCAAGCAGGTAGGTTTGCTTCTCTCCCCTCAGTCCCTCGTAGCAGTTTGTCTGTTGCCAGCAGATCTCACTGAAAATAAAAAACCTAACAAATACTTTCTTTTCTAGTAAGCTCAGGAGAGCCCACTAGGTGCATCCAGCTCTGGCCGGGCACAGATTCTAACTGGGGTCTGGAGGAGGGGCAAGTAGGGAGGAGCCAGTGCACACCAGATATAGTACCTAATCTTTCTTTTAAGGGTGCCCAGTCTCCTGCGGAGCCCGTCTGTTCCCCTATGGTCCTTACGGAGTACCCAGCATCCACTAGGACGTCAGAGAAATTATATATATATATATATTATAGATAGATAGATAGATAGATAGATAGATAGATAGATAGATAGATAGATAGATAGATAGATAGAAATATGTCCGGCACTCCAACAATTTTAAATAACTGCGCCCGGTGCCCTCATAGCCACAAATGAATAAATATGAAGTGTAAACAGCGGCACTCACAGCTTGTAGAAACGGGTAAATAAACAGCCACAATCCGTATAGCAAATCAACGTTTCAATCAAAGATTGTCGTCAGGATTACAAGTTATACAATAAAGTTCTCACCTTATATCCCCCACCACTAGTGAATGATTAGTCCGCTCGCCAGGGCGCCAAACGGGACGCCAACACGTGACGCAGCGGCTCTCCGCCGTCACGTCCAAACAACACCCATCACCATAGCAACCAATGGGCGCTGACTCATGCCGCTGCGGCCGCTCGCCGCCACGTCATAGCCGCACCCATCACCATAGTGACAACAATAAACAGAATGAACAATACGCTTGATACAAGATCATCTATACAGCAAAACATTTTTGTTTTTAGTGATCAGATCAACTGTGAGTCATATTTACCAATAATACATGCATATACTAGACTCCTACCAGGTAGTAATAATCAACATAAGCAGCATAAACAAGAAAATTATCATAAGCAGCATATACAAGACAATTATCTGTAATCACAAAGATTCATCAGCCTAGAAAACATATAGATTAATTTATGAATTTAAAGCTAAAATAAGCCATACTATATGCTCCCGAGTGGGCAAATCAATAAACCTTAGTAGATTAATCATATATTAAAAGTTAACATTAGAAACCAGACAGGGGAAGCATCTCATTCAGTCCACGAGGGGCCAGGACATCTAACCTGTGAATCCACCTAGCCTCACATCTCAGAAGCGCTGCGCCTCTATCACCTCCTCTAAGTGATAGAGGAATGTGGTCTATCATGCGGTATTTAATGCTGGCTATATTATGTTTCAATTCAACCCAATGTCTGGCGACTGGTTGATCACTCGTCCCAGTGGCCAAAGCTTGTCTAATGGCCGAGCGGTGTGCCGTCATCCTTTCTTTAAATTTTCGAATGGTTTTCCCAATATAAACAAGCTGACATGGGCATATGATCTGATATATTATATAGGTACTCTCACAGGTGAGACAATGTCGAATTTTGATCTTAGTACCTAAGTGAGGATGGCAAAATGTGTCACCACTGATTAAATATTTACATGTGGTGCAAGGACACTTATAACAACCAACTCTACCTTGTGCCAGAAAAATTTTTGACGGTGGTTTCCCCTTACCTGAGATATCTGATTTAACCAGAATATCCCTAAGATTACTTGGTCTTGTATAACAAGGCATCAAATCCACATTATTTAGTTTCAGATGTTCATCTGATTTAATAAGGTGCCAATGGTTTTTTGTAATTTTACTAACCGTCTCCGATTGTGAGTGATACTGATTGACCCAAGGTAATTTAGTGTTCTGTACCATTCTTGCTTTTTTTGTTAATAGTTCCTTTCTATCCATAGATAGTACCTTCTCTTTATCACGGAGTAGATTTTGTAATTTGTAGCCCCTGGCTACAAATTTAACAATCAGCTCATCAATCTGGGTCGAAGCCGTCGAAATGTCATTATTAATTCTCATGATTCTAATCATCTGAGAGTATGGCAAGCCATACCTCAGACTCTTCGAATAACAACTATTCCAATGAAGGAATGTGTTGCGATCAGTAGGTTTGGTAAACACAGTAGTACTAATCTCACCATTAGAAATAGAAATTCTAACATCCAAAAAATCCATAGTTTTTCTATCCATTTTATAAGTAAATTTAACGGGACTACTTGAGCTATTATGTGCTTCCATGATTGATTTAAATTTCTCCTCAGTACCCCTCCAAAAAATAAGATTTTACTTACCGATAAATCTATTTCTCGTAGTCCGTAGTGGATGCTGGGGACTCCGTCAGGACCATGGGGATTAGCGGCTCCGCAGGAGACAGGGCACAAAAATAAAGCTTTAGGATCAGGTGGTGTGCACTGGCTCCTCCCCCTATGACCCTCCTCCAAGCCTCAGTTAGGATACTGTGCCCGGACGAGCGTACACAATAAGGAAGGATTTTGAATCCCGGGTAAGACTCATACCAGCCACACCAATCACACCGTACAACTTGTGATCTGAACCCAGTTAACAGTATGACAACGTAGGAGCCTCTGAACAGACGGCTCACAACAAGAACAACCCGATTTTTTTGTAACAATAACTATGTACAAGTATTGCAGACAATCCGCACTTGGGATGGGCGCCCAGCATCCACTACGGACTACGAGAAATAGATTTATCGGTAAGTAAAATCTTATTTTCTCTAACGTCCTAGTGGATGCTGGGGACTCCGTCAGGACCATGGGGATTATACCAAAGCTCCCAAACGGGCGGGAGAGTGCGGATGACTCTGCAGCACCGAATGAGAGAACTCCAGGTCCTCTTTAGCCAGGGTATCAAATTTGTAGAATTTTACAAACGTGTTCTCCCCCGACCACGTAGCTGCTCGGCAGAGTTGTAATGCTGAGACCCCTCGGGCAGCCGCCCAGGATGAGCCCACCTTCCTTGTGGAATGGGCCTTGACAGATTTAGGCTGTGGCAGGCCTGCCACAGAATGTGCAAGTTGAATTGTGCTACAAATCCAACGAGCAATCGTCTGCTTAGAAGCAGGAGCACCCAGCTTGTTGGGTGCATACAGTATAAACAGCGAGTCAGATTTTCTGACTCCAGCCGTCCTTGAAATATATATTTTCAATGCCCTGACAACGTCCAGCAACTTGGAATCCTCCAAATCGCTAGTAGCCGCAGGCACCACAATAGGCTGGTTCAGGTGAAACGCTGACACCACCTTAGGCAGAAAATGAGGACGCGTCCGCAGTTCTGCCCTGTCCGAATGGAAAATCAGATATGGGCTTTTATACGATAAAGCCGCCAATTCTGACACTCTCCTGGCTGAAGCCAGGGCCAGTAGCATGGTTACTTTCCATGTAAGATATTTCAAATCCGCCGATTTGAGTGGCTCAAACCAATGGGATTTGAGAAAATCCAAAACTACATTAAGGTCCCACGGAGCCACTGGGGGCACAACCGGGGGCTGTATATGTAGTACTCCTTTTACAAAAGTCTGGACTTCAGGAACTGAAGCCAATTCTTTCTGGAAGAAAATCGACAGGGCCGAAATTTGAACCTTAATGGACCCCAACTTGAGGCCCATAGACAATCCTGTTTGCAGGAAATGTAGGAATCGACCCAATTGAAATTCCTCCGTGGGGGCCTTCCTGGCCTCACACCACGCAACATATTTTCTCCAAATGCGGTGATAATGTTGTGCAGTCACCTCCTTCCTGGCTTTAACCAGTGTAGGAATGACCTCTTCTGGAATGCCTTTTTCCCTTAGAATTCGGCGTTCAACCGCCACGCCGTCAAACGCAGCCGCGGTAAGTCTTGGAATAGACACGGTCCCTGCTGAATCAGGTCCCGTCTTAGAGGTAGAGGCCACGGATTTTCCGTGAGCATCTTCTGAAGTTCCGGGTACCAAGTTCTTCTTGGCCAATCCGGAGCCACGAGTATCGTTCTTACTCCCCTTTGCCGTATAATTCTCAGTACTTTGGGTATGAGAGGCAGAGGAGGAAACACATACACTGACTGGAACACCCACGGTGTTACCAGAGCGTCCACAGCTATTGCCTGAGGGTCTCTTGACCTGGCGCAATACCTGTCCAGTTTTTTGTTGAGGCGAGACGCCATCATATCCACCTTTGGTTTTTCCCAACGGTTCACAATCATGTGGAAGACTTCTGGATGAAGTCCCCACTCTCCCGGGTGTAGATCGTGTCTGCTGAGGAAGTCTGCTTCCCAGTTGTCCACTCCCGGAATGAACACTGCTGACAGTGCTATCACATGATCTTCCGCCCAGCGAAGAATCCTTGCAGCTTCTGCCATTGCTCTCCTGCTTCTTGTGCCGCCCTGTCTGTTTACGTGGGCGACTGCCGTGATGTTGTCCGACTGGATCAACACCGGCTGACCCTGAAGCAGGGGTTTTGCCAGGCTTAGAGCATTGTAAATCGCTCTTAGCTCCAGTATATTTATGTGAAGAGACATCTCCAGGCTTGACCATACTCCCTGGAAGTTTCTTCCCTGTGTGACCGCTCCCCAGCCTCTCAGACTGGCATCCGTGGTCACCAGGACCCAGTCCTGTATGCCGAATCTGCGGCCTTCTAACAGATGAGCACTCTGCAACCACCACAGAAGAGACACCCTTGTCCGTGGCGATAAGGTTATCCGCTGATGCATCTGCAGATGCGATCCGGACCATTTGTCCAGCAGATCCCACTGAAAAGTTCGTGCGTGGAATCTGCCGAATGGGATTGCTTCGTAAGAAGCCACCATCTTTCCCAGGACTCTTGTGCATTGATGCACAGACACTTTTCCTGGTTTTAGGAGGTTCCTGACAAGTTCGGATAACTCCTTGGCTTTCTCCTCCGGAAGAAACACCTTTTTCTGAACCGTGTCCAGAATCATTCCCAGGAACAGCAGACGTGTTGTCGGGGTCAACTGAGATTTTGGAAAATTCAGAATCCACCCGTGTTGTTGCAGCACTACTTGGGTTAGTGCTACTCCGTCCTCCAGCTGTTCTCTGGACCTTGCCCTTATCAGGAGATCGTCCAAGTAAGGGATAATTAATACGCCTCTTCTTCGCAGAAGAATCATCATTTCGGCCATTACCTTGGTAAAGACCCGAGGTGCCGTGGACAATCCAAACGGCAGCGTCTGAAACTGATAATGACAGTTTTGCACCACGAACCTGAGGTACCCTTGATGTGAAGGGCAAATTGGGACATGCAGGTAAGCATCTTTTATGTCCAGGGACACCATAAAGTCCCCTTCTTCCAGATTCGCTATCACTGCTCTGAGTGATTCCATCTTGAACTTGAATTTTTGTATGTACAGGTTCAAAGATTTCAGATTTAGAATAGGTCTTACCGAGCCGTCCGGCTTCGGTACCACAAATAGCGTGGAGTAATACCCCTTTTCCTGTTGTAGGAGGGGTACCTTGACTATCACCTGCTGAGAAAACAGCTTGTGAATGGCTTCCAATACCGTCGCCCTGTCTGAGGGAGACGTTGGCAAAGCAGACTTTAGGAACCGGCGAGGGGGAGACTTCTCGAATTCCAACCTGTAACCCTGAGATACTACCTGCAGGATCCAGGGGTCCACCTGTGAGCAAGCCCACTGCGCGCTGAAATTCTTGAGTCGACCCCCCACCGTTCCCGAGTCCGCTTGTAAAGCCCCAGCGTCATGCTGAGGGCTTTGCAGAACCCGCGGAGGGCTTCTGTTCCTGGGAAGGAGCTGCTTGCTGCCCTCTCTTACCCTTTCCTCTGCCTCGGGGCAGATATGACTGTCCTTTTGCCCGCTTCTTATAGGACCGAAAGGACTACGGCTGAAAAGACGGTGTCTTTTTCTGTTGGGAGGGGGTCTGAGGTAAAAAGGTGGATTTCCCGGCAGTTGCCGTGGCCACCAAATCCGATAGACCGACGCCAAATAATTCCTCCCCTTTATACGGCAATACTTCCATATGCCGTTTGGAATCCGCATCACCTGACCACTGTCGTGTCCATAAACTTCTTCTGGCAGATATGGACATCGCACTTACTCTCGATGCCAGAGTGCAAATATCCCTCTGAGCATCTCGCATATAAAGAAAAGCATCCTTTAATTGCTCTAAAGTCTGTAAAATACTGTCCCTATCCAGGGTATCAATATTTTCAGTCAGGGAATCCGACCAGACCACCCCAGCACTGCACATCCAGGCTGAGGCGATGGCTGGTCGCAGTATAACACCAGTATGTGTGTATATACTTTTTAGGGTAGTTTCCAGCCTCCTATCAGCTGGATCCTTGAGGGCGGCCGTATCAGGAGACGGTAACGCCACTTGTTTTGATAAGCGTGAGCGCCTTATCCACCTTAGGGGGTGTTTCCCAGCGCGCCCTAACCTCTGGCGGGAAAGGGTATAATGCCAATAACTTTTTTGAAATTAGCACTTTTCTATCTGGGTTAACCCACGCTTCATCACATACATCATTCAATTCCTCTGATTCAGGAAAAACTACAGGTAGTTTTTTCACCCCCCACATAATACCCCTTTTTGTGGTACTTGTAGTATCAGAGATATGCAAAGCCTCCTTCATTGCCGTGATCATATAACGTGTGGCCCTACTGGAAAATACGTTTGTTTCTTCACCGTCGACACTAGATTCAGTGTCCGTGTCTGGGTCTGTGTCGACCGACTGAGGTAAAGGGCGTTTTACAGCCCCTGACGGTGTCTGAGACGCCTGGGCAGGTACTAACTGGTTTTCCGGCCGTCTCATGTCGTCAACTGATTTTTGTAATGTGCTGACATTATCACGTAATTCCATAAACAAAGCCATCCATTCCGGTGTCGACTCCCTGGGGGGTGACATCACCATTACCGGCAATTGCTCTGCCTCCACACCAACATCGTCCTCATACATGTCGACACACACGTACCGACACACAGCAGACACACAGGGAATGCTCTATTGAAGACAGGACCCCACTAGCCCTTTGGGGAGACAGAGGGAGAGTTTGCCAGCACACACCCAAGCGCTATAATATATATGGGAACAACCCTATATAAGTGTTGTATCCTTATAGCAGCTTAAATATAGTAATATCGCCAAAAAAAGTGCCCCCCCTCTCTGTTTTACCCTGTTTCTGTAGTGCAGTGCAGGGGAGAGTCCTGGGAGCCTTCCTCACAGCGGAGCTGAGCAGGAAAATGGCGCTGTGTGCTGAGGAGAATAAGCCCCGCCCCCTATTTCGGCGGGCTCTTCTCCGGAGTTTGTGAGATCTGGCAGGGGTTAAATACATCCATATAGCCTCAAGGGCTATATGTGATGTATTTTTTAGCCATAAAAAGGTATTATACATTGCTGCCCAGGGCGCCCCCCCAGCGCCCTGCACCCTCCGTGACCGCTGTGTGAAGTGTGCTGACAACAATGGCGCACAGCTGCAGTGCTGTGCGCTACCTCAGGAAGACTGAAAAGTCTTCTGCCGCCTGCTTCTGGACCTCTTCCATCTTCGGCATCTGCAAGGGGGGTCGGCGGCGCGGCTCCGGGACCGGACTCCATGGCTGGGCCTGTGTTCGATCCCTCTGGAGCTAATGGTGTCCAGTAGCCTAAGAAGCCAATCCATCCTGCACGCAGGTGAGTTGACTTCTCTCCCCTAAGTCCCTCGATGCAGTGAGCCTGTTGCCAGCAGGACTCACTGAAAATAAAAAAACCTAAAAACTTTTTCTAAGCAGCTCTTTAGGAGAGCCACCTAGATTGCACCCTGCTCGGACGGGCACAAAAACCTAACTGAGGCTTGGAGGAGGGTCATAGGGGGAGGAGCCAGTGCACACCACCTGATCCTAAAGCTTTATTTTTGTGCCCTGTCTCCTGCGGAGCCGCTAATCCCCATGGTCCTGACGGAGTCCCCAGCATCCACTAGGACGTTAGAGAAAAATAACAAATCATCAATGAACCTTGTATAAAACAAGATATCTGACGCAATTTCGGGGTCCTTAAAGAAAATCTCATGTTCTACAGAAAACA
This sequence comes from Pseudophryne corroboree, assembly GCF_028390025.1. Classification (NCBI taxonomy): domain Eukaryota; kingdom Metazoa; phylum Chordata; class Amphibia; order Anura; family Myobatrachidae; genus Pseudophryne; species Pseudophryne corroboree. The sequence continues at coordinate 273,238,980 of NC_086446.1, forward strand.
AAGATATTAGCATAATATGTTAATATCTTTATGTTTTCTGTAGAACATGAGATTAAATAATGTGGATTTGATGCCTTGTTATACAAGACCAAGTATTCTTAGGGATATTCTGGTTAAATCAGATGTCAGGTAAGGGGAAACCACCGTCAAAAATTTTTCTGGCACAAGGTAGAGTTGGTTGTTATAAGTGTCCTTGCACCACATGTAAATATTTAATCAGTGGTGACACATTTTGCCATCCTCACTTAGGTACTAAGATCAAAATTCGACATCGTCTCACCTGTGAGAGTACCTATATAATATATCAGATCATATGCCCATGTCGGCTTGTTTATATTGAGAAAACCATTAGAAAATTTAAAGAAAGGATGACGGCACACCGCTCGGCCATTAGACAAGCTTCGGCCACTGGGATGAGTGATCAACCAGTCGCCAGCATTGGGTTGAATTGAAACATAATACAGGTATAGCCAGTATTAAATACCGCATGATAGACCACATTCCTCTATCACTTAGAGGAGGTGATAGAGGCGCAGCGCTTCTGAGATGTGAGGCTAGGTGGATTCACAGGTTAGATGTCCTGGCCCCTCGTGGACTGAATGAGATGCTTCCCCTGTCTGGTTTCTAATGTTAACTTTTAATATATGATTAATCTACTAAGGTTTATTGATTTGCCCACTCGGGAGCATATAGTATGGCTTATTTTAGCTTTAGATTCATAAATTAATCTATATGTTTTCTAGGCTGATGAATCTTTGTGATTACTGATAATTGTCTTGTATATGCTGCTTATGATAATTTTCTTGTTTATGCTGCTTATGTTGATTATTACTATCTGGTAGGAGTCTAGTATATGCATGTATTATTGGTAAATATGACTCACAGTTGATCTGATCACTAAAAACAAAAATGTTTTGCTGTATAGATGATCTTGTATCAAGCGTATTGTCCATTCTGTTTATTGTTGTCACTATGGTGATGGGTGCGGCTATGACATGGGGGCGAGCGGCCGCAGCGGCATGAGTCCGCGCCCATTGGTTGCTATGGTGATGGGTGTTGTTTGGACGTGATGGCGTCACGTGTTGGCGTCCCGTTTGGCGTCCTGGCGGGTGGACGAATCATTCACTAGCGGTGGGGGATATAAGGTGAGAACTTTATTGTATAAACTTGTAATCCTGACGACAATCTTTGATTGAAACGTTGATTTGCTATACGGATTGTGGCTGTTTATTTACCCGTTTCTACAAGCGGTGAGTGCCGCTGTTTACACTTAATAATAATAATATATATACACACACACACACACACACACACACACACACACACACACACACACACACACTGCTCAAAAAAATAAAGGGAACACTTAAACAACACAATATAGCTCCAAGTCAATCACACTTCTGTGAAATCAAACTGTCCACTTAGGAAGCAACACTGATTGACAATCAATTTCACATACTGTTGTGCAAATGGAATAGACAACAGGTGGAAATTATAGGCAATTAGCAAGACACCCCCAATAAAGGAGTGGTTCTGCAGGTGGTGACCACAGACCACTTCTCAGCTCCTATGCTCTCTGGCTGATGTTTTGGTCACTTTTGAAAGCTGGTGGTGTTTTCACTCTAGTGGTAGCATGAGACGGAGTCTACAACCCACACAAGTGGCTCAGGTAATGCAGCTCATCCAGGATGGCACATCAATGCGAGCTGTGGCAAGATGGTTTGCTGTGTCTGTTAGCGTAGAGTCCAGAGCATGGAGGCAGGCCAGTACATCAGGAGACGTGGAGGAGGCCATAGGAGGGTAACAACCCAGCAGGACCGCTACCTCCACCTTTGTGCAAGGAGGAACAGGAGGAGCACTGCCAGAGCCCTGCAAAATGACCTCCAGCAAGCCACAAATGTGCATGTGTCTACTTAAACAATCAGAAACAGACTCCATGAGGGTGGTATGAGGGCCCGACGTCCACAGGTGGGGGTTGTGTTTACAGCCCAACACCGTACAGGACGTTTGGCATTTGCCAGAGAACACCAAGATTAGCAAATTCGCCACAGGCGCCCTGTGCTCTTCACAGATGAAAGCAGGGTCTCATTGAGCACATGTGACAGACGTGACACCAAGGAGAACGTTCTGCTGCCTGCAACATCCTCCAGCATGACCGGTTTGGCAGTGGGTCAGTAATGGTGTAGGGTGGCATTTCTTTGGGGGGCTGCACAGCCCTCCATGTGCTCACCAGAGGTAGCCTGACTGCCATTAGGTACAGAGATGAGATCCTCAGACCCCTTGTGAGACCATATGCTGGTGCGGTTGGCCCTGGGTTCCTCCTAATGCAAGACAATGCTAGACCTCATGTGGCTGGAGTGTGTCAGCAGTTCCTGCAAGACGAAGGCATTGATGCTATGGACTGGCCCGCCCGTTTCCCAGACCTGAATCCAATTGAGCACATCTGGAACATCATGTCTCGCTCCATCCACCAACGCCACATTGCACCACAGACTATCCAGGACTTAGCGGATGCTTTAGTCCAGGTCTGGGAAGAGATCCCTCGGGAGACCATCTGCCACCTCATCAGGAGCATGCCCAGGCGTTGTAGGGAGGTCATATAGGCACGTGGAGGCCACACACACTATTGAGCCTCATTTTGACTTGTTTTAAGGACATTATATCAAAGTTGGATCAGCCTGTAGTGTGTCTTTCCACTTTCATTTTGAGTGCAACTCCAAATCCAGACCTCCATGGGTTAATAAATTTGATTTCCATTGATAATTTTTGTGCGATTTTGTTGTCAGCACATTCAACTATGTAAAGAACAAAGTACTTAAGAATATTTCATTCATTCAGATCTAGGATGTGTTATTTTAGTGTTCCCTTTATTTTTTTGAGCAGTGTGTGTGTGTGTATGTATATATATATATATATATATATATATATATATATATATATATATATATATATATATATATATATACACACACACACACATATATATATATATATATATATATATATATAATAAGAATTTACTTACCGATAATTCTATTTCTCGTAGTCCGTAGTGGATGCTGGGAACTCCGTAAGGACCATAGGGAATAGCGGCTCCGCAGGAGACTGGGCACAATTAAAGAAAGCTTTAGGACTACCTGGTGTGCACTGGCTCCTCCCCCTATGACCCTCCTCCAAGCCTCAGTTAGGATACTGAGCCCGGACGAGCGTACACAATAAGGAAGGATTTTGAATCCCGGGTAAGACTCATACCAGCCACACCGTACAACTTGTGATATGAAACCCAGTTAACAGCATGATAATAGAGGAGCCTCTGAATAGATGGCTCACAACAATAACCCGTTTTAGTTAACAATAACTATGTACAAGTATTGCAGACAATCCGCACTTGGGATGGGCGCCCAGCATCCACTTCGGACTACGAGAAATAGAATTATCGGTAAGTAAATTCTCTGACGTCCTAGTGGATGCTGGGAACTCCGTAAGGACCATGGGGATTATACCAAAGCTCCCAAACGGGCGGGAGAGTGCGGATGACTCTGCAGCACCGAATGAGAGAACTCCAGGTCCTCCTCAGCCAGGGTATCAAATTTGTAGAATTTTGCAAACGTGTTTGCCCCTGACCAAGTAACAGCTCGGCAAAGTTGTAAAGCCGAGACCCCTCGGGCAGCCGCCCAAGATGAGCCCACCTTCCTTGTGGGATGGGCTTTAACAGATTTAAGCTGCGGTAATCCCACCGCAGAATGCGCCAGCTGAATAGTGCTACACATCCAGCGCGCAATAGACTGCTTAGAAGCTGGAGCACCCAGCTTGTTGGGTGCATACAGGATAAACAGCGAGTCAGACTTTCCGACTCCAGCCGTCCTGGAAACGTAAATTTTCAGGGCCCTGACTACGTCCAGCAACTTGGAATCCTCCAAGTCCCTAGTAGCCGCAGGCACCACAATAGGTTGGTTCAAGTGAAAAACTGAGACCACCTTCGGAAGAAACTGAGGACGAGTCCTCAATTCTGCCCTATCCATATGGAAAATCAGAGAAGGGCTTTTACAAGACAAAGCCGCCAATTCTGAAACTCACCTGGCCGAAGCCAGGGCCAACAGCATGACCACTTTCCACGTGAGATATTTTAAATCCACAGTCTTAAGTGGTTCGAACCAATGTGATTTCAGGAATTCCAAAACCACATTGAGATCCCAAGGTGCCACTGGGCACAAAAGGAGGCTGAATATGCAGAACTCCTTTGATAAAAAGTCTGAACTACAGGCAGTGAAGCCCGTTCTTTCTGGAAGAAAATCGACAGAGCCGAAATCTGGACCTTGATGGACCCCAATTTGAGGCCCAACGTCACTCCTGCTTGCAGGAATTGTAGGAATCGACCCAGCTGACATTCCTTCGTCGGGACCTTCTTGGCCTCACACCACGCAACATATTTTCGCCCAATGCGGTGATAACGTTTTGCGGTGACATCCTTCCTGGCTTTGAGCAGGGTAGGGATGACTTCCTCCGGAATGCCCATTAGGATCCGGTGTTCAACCGCCATGCCGTCCAACGTAGCCGCGGTAAGTCTTGGAACAGACAGGATCCCTGCTGCAGCAGGTCTTGTCCGAGCGGCAGAGGCCAAGGGTCCTCTGCAAGCATCTCTTAAAGTTCCGGGTACCCAGGTCTTCGTGGCCAATCCGGAACCACGAGTATAGTTTCCACTCCTCGCTTTCATATGATTCTCAGTACCTTGGGAATGAGAGGCAGAGGAGGAAACACATAAACCGACTGGTACACCCACGGTGTCACTAGAGCGTCCCCAGCGATCGCCTGAGGGTCCCTTGACCTGACGCAATATCTTTTCAACTTTTGTTGAGGCGGGACGCCATCATGTCCACCCGTGGTCATACCCAACGGTTTTTCCGCATTTGGAAAACTTCTGGATGAAGTCCCCATTCTCCCGGGTGTAGGTCGCCCATCGGAGAATCCTTGTGGCTTCTGCCATCGCCATCCAGCTTCCTGTGCCGCCCTGTTTGTTTACATGGGCGACCGCCGTGATGTTGTCTGATTGGATCAGTACCGGCTGGTTCTGAAGCAGGGGCCTTGCTTGACTTAGGGCATTGTAAAAAGCCCTCAGCTCCCGGATATTAATGTGAGGCGAAATTTCCTTGGAAATTTCTTCCCTGTGTGACTGCACCCCAGCCCCGAAGGCTGGCATCCGTGGTCACCAGGACCCCGTCCTGTATTCCGAATCTGCGGCCCTCTAGTAGATGAGCCCTCTGCAGCCACCACAGCAGCGACACCCTGTTTCTTGCTGACAGGGTTATCCGCTGTTGTATCTGTAGATGGGACCCGGACCATTTGTCCCACAGGCCCCACTGGAACGTCCTTGTGTGGAACCTTCCGAATGGAATTATGCTTCGTACGAAGCTACCATTTTTCCCAGGACTCGTGTGCATTGATGTGCCGACACTTGTCCTGGTTTCAGGATGTCTCTGACTAGAGATGACAACTCCTCGGCTTTTTCCACTGGAAGAAACACTCTTTTCTGGTCTATGTCCAGAATCATTCCCAGGAACAGAAGACGTGTCGTCGGGACCAGCTGTGACTTTGGAAAATTGAGAATCCAGCCGTGCTGTTGTAGCACTTCCCGAGAGAGTGCTACCCCTATTACCAACTGTTCTTTGGACCTCGCCTTTATCAGGAGATCGTCCAAATACGGGATAATAAAAACTTCCTTCTTGCGAAGGAGTATCATTTCGATCATTACCTTGGTAAAGACCTTCGGAGCCGTGGGCAACTCCAACGGCAGCATCTGAAACTGATAGTGACAGTCCTGTACCACACATCTGAGGTACTCCTGGTGAGGAGGGTAAATGGGGACATGCAGGTACGCATCCTTGATGTCCAGGGAGACCTTGTAATCCCCCTCGTCCAGGCTCGTAATAACCGCCCTGAGCGATTCCATCTTGAACATGAATCTTCTGATATAAAAAATTCAAGCATTTTAATTTTAAGATGGGTCTCACCGAACCGTTCTGTTTCGGTACCACGACCATTGTGGTATAGTAACCCCTTCCTTGCTGAAGGGGGGGCACCTTGACAATCACTTGTTGTGATTATATTTTTGAATAGTCACCAACACCGCCTCCCTGGCAGAGGGAGGTGCCGGTAAGGCAGATTTTATGAAACGGCGGGGGGGCGAACATCTCGAACTCCAGCCTGTACCCCTGAGAAATTACCTGAAGGACCCAGGGATCCATGTGAGAGAGCCCACTGGGCGCTGAAATTTCTGAGACGGGCCCCCACCGTACCCGGGTCCGCCTAAGCAGCCCCAGCGTTATGCTGTGGGCTTACCGGAACGCAGGGGAGGACTTCTGCTCTTGGGAACTAGCTGTTGCTTTTTCCTCTACCTTTGCCTCTCGGCAGAAAGGATGAGCCTCTAGCCCTCTTGCTTTTCTGGGGCCGAAAGGACTGTACTTGATGATACGGTGCTTTCTATTGTTGTGGGGTAACCTGTGGCAAGAAAGTCGATTTCCCAGCAGTAGCTGTGGAAACGAAGTCTGACGGACCATCCCCAAACAGTTTTACCCCCTTATAGGGCAAACTTCCATGTGTCGATTCGAGTCGGCATCGCCTGACCATTGCCGAGTCCATAACCCCCGTCTGGCGGCAATGGACCTAGCGCTTATTTTTGATGCCAGTCGGCAATTATCCCTCTGTGCATCACGCATGTATAAGACCACGTCTTTTATATGCTCTATTGTCAGCAAAATATTGTCCCTATCCATAGTTATTTTCCGACAGGGAATCTGACCATGCAGCGGGAGCACTGCACATCCATGCCGAAGCAACGGCTGGTCGCAATATAATGCCCTAGTGTGTGACTATATCTTATAGGGTAACCTCCTGCTTTCTATCAGCAGGTTCCTTCAGGACGGCCGTATCCGGAGACGGTAGTGCCACCTTTTCTGATAAGCGTGTAAACGCTGTATCTACCCTATGGGGTGTTTCACCGCGTGACCTATCCTCTGGCGGGAAAGGGTACGCTGCCAATAACCGTTGTGAAATTATCAATTTCTTATCGGGAGAAGACCACGCTTCCTCACACACCTCATTTAATTTCTCAGATGCAGGAAAAACTACTAATAGTTTTCTCTCACCAAACACAATACCCTTTTCATGTGGTATCTGGGGTATAATCATAAATGTGTAATACATTTTTCGTTGCCTCAATCATGTAACGGGTGGACCTATTTGGAGGGTACAATAGTCTCATCGTCGTCGACACTGGAGTCGGCATCCATGTCGACATCTGTGTCTGCTATCTGAGGTAGCGGGCGTTTTTAGAGCCCCCCATGACATTTGAGACGCTGGAACAGGCACAAGCTGAGTAGCCGGCTGTTCTGTGTCGTCGACCTTTTATGTAAGGAGTTGACACTTTCACGTAATCCTTCCATAAATTCAACCACACCGGTGTCGACCCCGCAGGGGGTGACAACATATTTACAGGCATTCGCTCCGCCTCCATTATCCTCCACATACATGTCGACACAGCCGTACCGACACACAGGGAATGCTCTGATAGAGGACAGGACCCCACAAAGCCCTTTGGGGAGACAGAGGGAGAGTATGCCAGCACACACCAGGGCGCTATATATCACAGGGATAGCACCTATAAAAAAGTGTTTTCCCTTATAGCTGCATATATTGTATACTGCGCCTAATTTGTGCCCCCCCCTCTCTTTTTTAACCCTTTCTGTAGTGTAGTTACTGCAGGGGAGAGCCAGGGAGCTTCCCTCCAACGGAGCTGTGAGGGAAAAATGGCGCCAGTGTGCAGAGGGAGATAGCTCCGCCCCTTTTTCGCTGACTTTTCTCCCGCATTTTTATGGATTCTGGCAGGGGTTAATGTACATCCATATAGCCCTGGGGGTTATATGTGATGTATTTTTGCCAGCCAAGGTGTTAATATTGCTGCTCAGGGCGCCCCCCCCCCCAGCGCCCTGCACCCGTCAGTGACCGCAGTGTGAGGTGTGCATGAGGAGCAATGGCGCACAGCTGCAGTGCTGTGCGCTACCTTGGTGAAGACTGAAGTCTTCTGCTGCCGATTTTCCGGACCTCTTCTTGCTTCTGGCTCTGTAAGGGGGCCGGCGGTGCGGCTCTGGGACCGGACTCCGAGGCTGGGCCTGTGTTCGGTCCCTCTGGAGCTAATGGTGTCCAGTAGCCTAAGAAGCCCAAGCTGGCTGCAAGCAGGCAGGTTCGCTTCTTCTCCCCTTAGTCCCTCGATGCAGTGAGCCTGTTGCCAGCAGGTCTCACTGAAAATAAAAAAACAAAAACTAACTTTTTTCTAAGAAGCTCAGGAGAGCCCCCTAGATTGCACCCATCTCGGCCGGGCACAAAAATCTAACTGAGGCTTGGAGGAGGGTCATAGGGGGAGGAGCCAGTGCACACCAGGTAGTCCTAAAGCTTTCTTTAATTGTGCCCAGTCTCCTGCGGAGCCGCTATTCCCCATGGTCCTTACGGAGTTCCCAGCATCCACTAGGACGTCAGAGAAATATATATATATATATATATATATATATATATATATATATATACATACACACACACATACAAATAAAAAAGCTGCACATTACAACCCACTTTAAACTCATATATTAGTTCACAAATAGCAGTCTGTGTCCTGTTGTTGGATGTATGCTGCCGCCTCCTCCGCTTTAGGACCAGAGCCACTGGATCCAATATACATGTAAATGAAAGAATGGTGAGTAAAATGTTACAATTCCATTTATTATAAAACAAAGCTCACATACATCTCAGCTTCAGAAGACAAGCGTAATTCACCATGCGGCAGCCAAGCCTCAGGATAACTCCGTCCCGCACTGTCTCAAACAGCAAGCCGCGAAAGCCGCCAGCACAGCCCGTCAATTGCACAGGGACCAGACCAGGTGACGTCAGCGCGTCTATCGCTCCACAAACCACGCCCAACGCGTTTCGTCAATGGACCATGCTGCCGCATGGTAAATTACGCTTGTCTTCTGAAGCGGAGATGTGAGCTTTGTTTTATAATAAATGGAATTGTAACATTTTACTCACACCTGCACCCTCCATTATATATATATATATATATATATATATATATTTATATTTATATCTATATGACAGTGCTCCCTGTTAGAGAAAATGGCACTTGTGATTGCTGGATCCTGCTCTGAGGAGAAGCCCCGCCCCCTGTAATAGGGAATCTTTAATTTGAAGCTAACAGTTGGATAAGTCCCTGGTAGCCTTCTGGAACCAGTGCAGGGTGCTTGCGCTGGCTCAGGACGCCCCTCACAGCGCCATACAGTGTACCTCTGAGCCCTCCGGAGCGCAGCCTGTCAGAGCTGCGCTCCCACCCTTGTGCCGCCATTCCTGCCGGTGACCCTCTTACCGGGGCGCCGGCGTCATACTCACCACTCCATCGTCTGGCTGTTAGGGGGTGGCGGCCGTGCTGCGGGAGTAAGCGGTTGCCTCGTGGGCTTGCAATCATCACCCTCAGGAGCTCAGTGTCCTGTCAGCGGAGATAGGAGCCATAAACCTCTAGGGTTGGATACTACCCCCCCCCCCCCCCCTAACTTTTAAAAAACAATAAAACTAGAAAAAATACGATTTTACTCACCGGTAAATCCATTTCTCGTAGTTCGTAGTGGATGCTGGGACTCCGTAAGGACCATGAGGAATAGCGGCTCCGCAGGAGACTGGGCACAACTAAAGAAAGCTTTAGGACTACCTGGTGTGCACTGGCTCCTCCCTCTATGACCCTCCTCCAGACCTCAGTTAGGATACTGTGCCCGGAAGAGCTGACACAATAAGGAAGGATTTTGAATCCCGGGTAAGACTCATACCAGCCACACCAATCACACCGTATAACTCGTGATACTATACCCAGTTAACAGTATGAACAATAACTGAGCCTCTCAACAGATGGCTCAACAATAACCCTTTAGTTAAACAATAACTATATACAAGTATTGCAGACAATCCGCACTTGGGATGGGCGCCCAGCATCCACTACGGACTACGAGAAATTGATTTACCGGTGAGTAAAATCTTATTTTCTCTGACGTCCTAAGTGGATGCTGGGACTCCGTAAGGACCATGGGGATTATACCAAAGCTCCCAAACGGGCGGGAGAGTGCGGATGACTCTGCAGCACCGAATGGGCAAACTCTAGGTCCTCCTCAGCCAGGGTGTCAAACTTGTAGAATTTAGCAAATGTGTTTGACCCCGACCAAGTAGCTGCTCGGCAAAGTTGTAGAGCCGAGACCCCTCGGGCAGCCGCCCAAGAAGAGCCCACCTTCCTCGTGGAATGGGCTTTCACTGATTTAGGATGCGGCAATCCAGCCGCAGAATGTGCAAGCTGAATCGTACTACAGATCCAGCGAGCAATAGTCTGCTTTGAAGCAGGAGCACCCAGCTTGTTGGGTGCATACAGGATAAACGACTCAGTTTTCCTGACACTAGCTGTACTGGAAACATAAATTCTCAGGGCCCTGACTACGTCCAACAACTTGGAAGCCTCCAAGTCTTTAGTAGCCGCAGGCACCACGATAGGTTGGTTCAAATGAAAGGCTGATACCACCTTAGGGAGAAACTGGGGACGAGTCCTCAATTCTGCCCTATCCATATGGAAAATCAGATAAGGGCTTTTACATGACAAAGCCGCCAATTCTGACACATGCCTGGCCGAAGCCAAGGCCAACAGAATGACCACTTTCCACGTGAGATATTTTAATTCCACGGTTTTAAGTGGCTCAAACCAATGTGACTTTAGGAAATCCAACACCATGTTGAGATCCCAAGGTGCCACTGGAGGCACAAAAGGGGGCTGAATATGCAGCACTCCCTTAACAAAAGTCTGAACTTCAGGTAGTGAAGCCAGTTCTCTCTGGAAGAAAATCGATAGAGCCGAAATCTGGACCTTACTGGAACCCAATTTTAGGCCCATAGTCACCCCTGACTGTAGGAAGTGCAGAAAACAACCCAGCTGAAATTCCTCCGTTGGGGCCTTCCTGGCCTCACACCACGCAACATATTTTCGCCAAATGCGGTGATAATGGTTTGCGGTCACTTCTTTCCTAGCTTTAATCAGCGTAGGAATGACTTCCTCCGGAATGCCCTTTTCCTTCAGGATCCGGTGTTCAACCGCCATGCCGTCAAACGCAGCCGCGGTACGTCTTGGAACAGACAGGGCCCCTGCTGCAGCAGGTCCTGTCTGAGCGGCAGAGGCCATGGGTCCTCTGAGATCATTTCTTGAAGTTCCGGGTACCAAGCTCTTCTTGGCCAATCCGGAACAATGAGTATAGTTCTTACTCCTCTACTCCTTATTAACCTCAGTACCTTGGGTATGAGAGGAAGAGGAGGGAACACATAAACCGACCGGTACACCCACGGTGTCACTAGAGCGTCCACAGCTATCGCCTGAGGGTCTCTTGACCTGGCGCAATATCTTTCTAGCTTTTTGTTTAGGCAGGACGCCATCATGTCCACCTGTGGCCTTTCCCAACGGTTTACAATCAGTTGGAAGACTTCTGGATGAAGTCCCCACTCTCCCGGGTGGAGGTCGTGCCTGCTGAGGAAGTCTGCTTCCCAGTTGTCCACTCCCGGAATGAACACTGCTGACAGTGCTAACACGTGATTTTCCGCCCATCGGAGAATCCTTGTGGCTTCTGCCATCGCCGTCCTGCTTCTTGTGCCGCCCTGTCTGTTTACATGGGCGACTGCCGTGATGTTGTCTGACTGGATCAGTACCGGCTGGTTTTAAAGCAGGGGTTTTGCCTGACTTAGGGCATTGTAAATGGCCCTCAGTTCCAGAATATTTATGTGTAGGGAAGTCTCCTGACTTGACCATAGTCCTTGGAAGTTTCTTCCCTGTGTGACTGCCCCCCAGCCTCGAAGGCTGGCATCCGTGGTCACCAGGACCCAGTCCTGTTTGCCGAATCTGCGGCCCTCTTGAAGATGAGCACTTTGCAGCCACCACAGCAGAGACACCCTGGTCCTTGGAGACAGGGTTATCAGCCGATGCATCTGAAGATACGATCCGGACCACTTGTCCAACAGGTCCCACTGAAAAATCCTTGCATGGAACCTGCCGAATGGAATTGCTTCGTAGGAAGCTACCATTTTTCCCAGGACTCGCGTGCAGTGATGCACCGACACCTGTTTTGGTTTCAGGAGGCCTCTGACTAGAGATGACAGCTCCTTGGCTTTCTCCTCCGGGAGAAACACTTTTTTCTGTTCTGTGTCCAGAACCATCCCCAGGAACAGTAGACGTGTCGTAGGGACCAGCTGTGAGTTTGGAATATTTAGAATCCAACCGTGCTGTTGTAGCACCTCCCGAGATAGTGCTACCCCGACCAACAACTGCTCCCTGGACCTCGCCTTTATCAGGAGATCGTCCAAGTACGGGATAATTAAAACTCCCTTTTTTCGAAGGAGTATCATCATTTCGGCCATTACCTTGGTAAATACCCTCGGTGCCGTGGACAGACCAAACGGCAACGTCTGGAATTGGTAATGACAATCCTGTACCACAAATCTGAGGTACTCCTGGTGATGGTAAATGGGGACATGCAGGTAAGCATCCTTGATGTCCAGTGATACCATGTAATCCCCCTCGTCCAGGCTTGAAATAACCGCCCTGAGCGATTCCATCTTGAACTTGAATTTTTTTATATATGTGTTCAAGGATTTCAAATTTAAAATGGGTCTCACCGAACCGTCCGGTTTCGGTACCACAAACATTGTGGAATAGTAACCCCGTCCTTGTTGAAGGAGGGGCACCTTGACTATCACCTGCTGGGAATACAGCTTGTGAATTGCCTCTAGCACTGCCTCCCTGCAGTGAGTTGTTGGCAAGGCAGATTTGAGGAAACGGCGGGGGGGGGGAGACGTCTCAAATTCCAGCTTGTACCCCTGAGATACTACTTGAAGGATCCAAGGATCCACCCGTGAGCGAGCCCACTGATTGCTGAAGTTTTTGAGACGGGCCCCCACCGTACCTGGCTCCGCCTGTGGAGCCCCAGCGTCATGCGGTGGACTTGGAGGAAGCGGGGGAGGACTTTTGCTCCTGGGAACTGGCTGTATGCTGCAGCTTTTTCCCTCTACCTCTGCCTCTGGGCAGAAAGGACGCGCCTTTAACCCGCTTGCCTTTATGGGGCCGAAAGGACTGTACCTGCTAATATGGTGCTTTCTTTGGCTGTGAGGGAACATGGGGTAAAAATGCTGACTTCCCAGCTGTTGCTGTGGAAACGAGGTCCGAGAGACCATCCCCGAACAACTCCTCACCCTTATAAGGCAAAACTTCCATGTGCCTTTTAGAATCTGCATCACCCGTCCACTGCCGAGTCCATAATCCTCTCCTGGCAGAAATGGACATTGCACTTATTTTAGATGCCAGCCGGCAAATATCCCTCTGTGCATCTCTCATGTATAAGACTGCGTCTTTTATATGCTCTATGGATAGCAATACAGTGTCCCCGTCTAGGGTACCAATATTTTCTGACAGGGAATCTGACCACGCAGCTGCAGCACTGCACATCCATGCTGAAGCAATAGCTGGTCTCCGTATAATACCTGAGTGTGTATATACAGACTTCAGGATAGCCTCCTGCTTCCTATCAGCAGGCTCCTTTAGGGCGGCCGTGTCCGGAGACGGTAGTGCCACCTTTTTTGACAGACGTGTGAGCGCTTTATCCACCCTAGGGGATGTTTCCCAACGTGACCTATCCTCTGGCGGGAAAGGGTACGCCATTAGTAACCTTTTAGAAATTACCAGTTTCTTATCGGGGGAAGCCCACGCTTCTACACACACCTCATTTAATTCCTCAGATGGGGGAAAAACCACTGGTAGTTTTTTCTCCCCAAACATAATACCCTTTTTGTGGTTCCTGGGGTAATATCAGAAATGTGCAACACATTTTTCATCATTTATGTAACGTGTGGCCCTATTGGAATGTACATTTGTATCATCGTCGTCGACACTGGATTCAGTATCCGTGTCGACATCTGTGTCTGCCATCTGAGGTAGCGGGCGTTTTAGAGCCCCTGATGGCTTTTGAGACAGCTGGGCAGGCACAAGCTGAGAAGCCGGCTGTCCCACATCTGATATGTCGTCAAACCTTTTATGTAAGGAGTTGACACTTTCACGTAATTCCTTCCACAAGTCCATCCACTCAGGGGTCGGCCCCGCAGGGGGTGACATCACATTTATCGGCACTTGCTCCGCCTCCACATAAGCCTCCTCATCAAACATGTCGACACAGCCGTACCGACACACCGCGCACACACACAGGGAATGCTCTGACTGAGGACAGGACCCCACAAAGCCCTTTGGGGAGACAGAGAGAGAGTATGCCAGCACGCACCAACAGCGCTATATAACACAGGGATTAACACTATAACTGAGTGATTTTTCCCAATAGCTGCTTGTATACACAATATTGCGCCTAAATGTAGTGCCCCCCCCCCTCTCTTTTTTACCCTATGTAGTCTGGAAACTGCAGGGGAGAGCCTGGGAGCGATCCTTCCAGCGGAGCTGTGAGGGAAAATGGCGCCAGTGAACTGAGGGAGATAGCCCCGCCCCTTTTTCGGCTGACTTCTCCCGCTTTTTTCTATGTATATCTGGCAGGGGTATTTTACACATATATAGTCTCTATGACTATATTATGTGTTTATTTGCCAGCCAAGGTACTTAATATTGCAGCCCAGGGCGCCCCCCCAGCGCCCTGCACCCATCAGTGACCGGAGTGTGAGGTGTGCATGGGAAGCAATGGCGCACAGCTGCAGTGCTGTGCGCTACCTTGTTTGAAGACCGAAGTCTTCTGGGGCGCGATTTCCAGGACTCTTCTTGCTTCTGGCTCTGTAAGGGGGGCGGCGGCGCGGCTCCGGGAACGGACGATCATGGTCGGGCCCTGTGTTCGGTCCCTCTGGAGCTAATGGTGTCCAGTAGCCTTAGAAGCCCAAGCTAGCTGCAAGCAGGTAGGTTCGCTTCTCTCCCCTTAGTCCCTCATAGCAGTGAGTCTGTTGCCAGCAGATCTCACTGAAAATAAAAAACCTAAAATAAACTTTCTTTTTCTAGGAGCTCAGGAGAGCCCCTAGTGTGCATCCAGCTCAGCCGGGCACAAAATTCTAACTGAGGTCTGGAGGAGGGTCATAGAGGGAGGAGCCAGTGCACACCAGGTAGTCCTAAAGCTTTCTTTAGTTGTGCCCAGTCTCCTGCGGAGCCGCTATTCCCCATGGTCCTTACAGAGTCCCAGCATCCACTTAGGACGTCAGAGAAACTCCTAGGAGCTCCCCTAGCTGTGACCGGCTCCACCGGGCACATTTTCTAAAGAGTCTGGTAGGAGGGGCATAGGAGGAGCCAGCCCACACTATTAAACTCTTAAAGTGCCCATGGCTCCCAAGGGACCAGTCTATACCCCATGATACTAAATGGAACTCCAGCATCCTCTAGGACATAAGAGAAAATAAGGTACAACCACCTATTTTCACTATCGCTGCCAGTCTACGCAGGGGTGTGTGTGTGGCTATGGGATCACCACCAGGGTCGTCCGTATGCCCGCCCCGTGTTCATGCCGCACATAGGAACCGGTCCCGTCCCCCCACCCCTAGCTGGGTCCCCGGTTGTCACTCACTACTCTGCCGAACTTCAGGCTCTGTACTGGGCGTGGATCACACTCAGCACCTCTAAACAAGGCCGGTGTCTGTCCCCCGCCAGTGTCCCTCGGTGCAGGCAAGCTGTTGCCCAAACAGCTAACCTGAAAATAACAAATGGAAACTAAACTGAAGAAAAACTCTTTGGAGCAGAGTGTGCATCTTCTCCTGAGGGCACATTTTTCTAAACTGAGCTTTAGGGGAGGGTATAGAGGGGAGATACCAGCACACCCTGTGGAAGAAATTTAAAGTGCACCGGCTCCTTTGGACCCCTTCTATACCCCATTGTACTAAGGTCCTCAGTATCTCTTATGGATGATAAACACTCCTTTAAAGTTGCTGACACCTGCCGATATACACATGGCTTTGAAGGTGCACCCAGTAGTGGCATACAACCCCAGCTTTCCCAGAATTGACACGGACCATCCAGAGGTCCATTCGTAAAGCAGTGAAAAGTGGGGAGAAGTGAGCCAGTGGAAAAGTTGCCCATTGCAACCAATCAGCATTGAAGTAACATTTATAATTTGCATACTATAAAATTATACAGAGCAGCTGATTGGTTGCCATGGACAACTTCTCCACTGACTCACTCTTCACTGCTTCATGAATAAACCCCCAAATCTGGCCAGTTTAGAGCTAGTTGGTGGTATGTTCTGATAACATGATAGGAAATTGAAACAGTGTTTATATTTGACACTCTCTAAACCAATAATATTCCATGGCCTGCTTCACTACTATGGCAATGTTTAGGTACACAAGTATAAAGGCCTTAACCCCTCTTCTCTAACCCTCACAATACTCCTTCAGCATGTGTACAGTTTGTGCAGTTATTCTTATTGGCTTAGGCAACTGTGCTCTTTAGGCGTTTCTGCACATAGCAGTGACCATTAGCTCCTACATACAAATAGAAATTCTTCACTCATCAGTGTTTTTAGGGCAAGAAATTAGAACTTATACTAGTTGCTATATTCAGAGCTGTATATGTATTTATACAAGCCAGCTGCTATGGCTATTACACCCCTGGCAATATCCAATTGGAAGGACACCAAAGGTCTCAAAACTGCAGGCCAAAAGGTGCTTTTCGGACATCATAAAGGTCACACCAGTCAATGCAACACACATTTTCGATCTTGATGCAACGGAGACCAAATGAAGCAGTATTTTAGTACATTTGTAATACAAGGGCAACCCCAAATGGTTAGGAGGCTGTGCTTTCAAGTGACACTTTCAACTACGTTGTTTTTCATGTAGATTGGTGAACAGGCAAAGCCAGACACAGGGCAATTCCAAGGACTGGGAAATTGGCATACACCTTAAAAATGTATATGCAGACAACAGTTGCATATAAATAACCATGATACATAAAAATACTGTACGTCTTATATGGCAAAATTAGTAGATTTTTTTGTTGGCTACAATAAACCATAAAGTTCAGGTATCAGAACTACAGTATCTGCTAGAAGCTCCTATACTTACTGACCCAATTTTCACTTGAAATATTCATACATTTCTCCTTTCAGTATCTGAGCAGCCTGAAAAAGGACTATTCTAAACCTATTACATAGCTGCAACTACACACTTCTTGCCATAAATGATCATGCTTGTCATTACCATCTTCCAAACAAAGAATTAGTTAGGAACGGTTATTAAAACAGACACAAAGACAATAACTGGTGTTTGACAACAGCCATTTACTTCACATGGTTTTCTTTTGGAGGGGGATCTGGCATTTTGCTTTATTATATTTTACCTCTTACTTTAATTATACTATGGCGTAAAACTGAAGCAACTACTGCTTGCTGAAACTGCAGTTTGCTCAATTTAACTGTACTATTGACTTTTGGAACGCCACAGATGTCTGGTCTCCACAGTAGCTGGGTACAAGAGCTCCCTCTACTGGATGAAAAAAAAAAAAAAAAGATTTATGGTAGACTTACCATAGTTAAATCTTTCTGCGAGGTACACTGGGTTCCACAGGGAATACATCAGGGTGTAGAGTTGGATCTTGATCCAGAGGCTCCAACAGGCTAAAGCTTTGACTGTTCCCAGGATGCATTGCATGGCCTCTATAACCCCGCCTCTGGACACTGAAGCTCAGTTTCGTTATCCAGTCCAATGCAGATGCAGGTAAAAGTGAAGGCAGATCTTAATCATATAGAACCACATTCTCACGACAGGAGAAGGGACCAGCGGCTAATGCCATACAAACCCAAAGAAGCTAAGTGTGGCAGGGTGGTCCTGTGGAACCCAGGTACCTCTCCGAAAGAGATTTAACTATGGTAAGTCTACCATAAATCTCCTTTTCTGCAACAGAGTACACCGTGTTCCACAGGGAATACATCAGGAATGTCCTAAAGCAAATCCTCATGGGAGGGGATGCACCATAGCGGGCACAAGAACCCGGCAGCCAAAGGAAGCATCCTGGGAGGCGGAAGTATCAAAGGCATAGAACCTAATGAACGTGTTCACTGAGGACCACGTAGCCGCCTTGCACAATTGTTCAGCGGACGTGCCTCGGCGGGCCGCCCAAGAAGGTTCAACAGAACAAGTAGAATGGGCTGTGGTGCATCCCCTCTCATGAGGATTTGCTTTAGGACATTCCTGATGTATTCCCTGTGGAACACAGTGTACTCTGTTGCAGAAAAGGAGATTTATGGTAGACTTACCATAATTAAATCTCTTTCGGAGAGGTACCTGGGTTCCACAGGACCACCCTGCCACACTTAGCTTCTTTGGGTTTGTATGGCATTAGCCGCTGGTCCCTTCTCCTGTCGTTGAGTAGATTTGATAGCAGCAGGAGCTGGAAGACCAGGCTGTGCATATGCTTGTGCAATCACCATTTGAATCCATCTGGCCAAGGTTTGCTTATTCGGAGGCCAGCCACGTTTGTGAAAACCAAAAAGTACAAAAAGGGTATCTGACCTCCTGATAGAGGCAGTCCTCTCCACGTAAATACGGAAAGCCCGTACCACATCCAAAGACCGCTCTATGGAGGACAAACCGGAACCACAATCTCTTGGTTAAGATGGAAAGTTGACACCACCTTAGGGAGAGAACTGGGATGAGTTCTAAGAACTGCCCGATCGCAGTGAAAAATCAGAAAAGGGCGGACGACAGGACAAAAGCGCCTACGTCCGGCACCCACATAGCAGAGGTAATAGCCAGCAGAAACACAACCTTAAGTGTAATACATTTAAGGTCCACAGGCTCAAGGGGGTTCAATTGGAGACTCTTGTAGGGCATTCAAGAAAACAGACAGATCCCATGGAGGCACAGGAGGGACATAGGGAGGCGGAATCCGTAAAACGCCCTGAGTGAAAGTATGAACGTCAGGAATAGACGCAATCTCTCTGAAACCACACCAACAAGGCAGAAATATGAACCTTGAGGGAAGCCAAAGTCCTAAGTCTAGGCCTTGTGGCAAAAAAGCCAAAAGTCTGGAAGTTCTGAATTTGTATGCATCATAATTCTCAGCAGCACACCAGCTGAAGTAAGAATTCCAGACCCTGTAATAAATCCGTGCAGAAGCCGGTTTACGGGCCTTTAGCATGGTTTGGATAACCGGCTTAGAGAATCCTTTGGCCATCAGGAGTGAAGCTTCAAGAGCCACGCAGTCAAAGCCAGTCTGGCCAGGTCGACACATGGGACCTGAACAAGGCGGTCCAGTCGTTTAAGTAGAAGAGGGCGCTCGATCGATAGACCCTGCAGGTCTGAGAACCAATGCCTTCTGCGCCACGCTGGAGCGACTAGAAGTAGTGTTCCGCTTTCTTGCTTGAACTTCCATAGTACCCTGGGCAGGAGTGACACTGGAGGGAACACGTAGGGCAGCTGAAAGTTCCATGGAATTTCCAGTGCGTCCACGAACGCTGCTTGAGGATCCCTTGTCCTTGATCCGAAGGCCGGAACCTTGTGATTGTGTCGAGACGCCATCAGGTCTACATCTGGTAGGCCCCACTTGTCCACTAGGAGTTGAAAGACTTCCGGATGAAGATCCCACTCTCCGGCGTGAACTTCCATCATTGCCATGCAGCCTTGATAATTTATGTATGCCACTGTGGTGGCATTGTCTGATTGTACTTGAACAGGCCTCTTCTGTATCAGAGGTAGGGCAAGCGTCAAAGCATTGAACACTGCCCGCATTTCTAGAGTGTTTATCAGGAGGAGAGATTCCTCCAGCACCGAACCACAACCCCGCAGACTATCGTCCGTAGTCAGTAGGACCCAGTTGGGGATCCAGAAGGGATGGCCCCTGCTCAACTGTTGGCCCTGTAGCCACCAGCTCAGTGACAGACCAACCTCCGGAGTCAAGGAGATCATGTGAGACCTGACCCAATGAGGCAGGCAGTCCCACTTGGAAAGGATTAACCTTTGCAGAGGGTGGGAATGAAATTGAGCGTACCTTACCATGTCGAAAGCAGACACCATGAGGCCTAGAACTTGCATCGCCGAGTGTATCGACACTTTTGGGCGAGAAAGGAAGTATCTGATACTGTTCTGAAGTTTCAGGACTTTCTCCGGAGACAGAAACAGTCTTTGGCTGTCTGTGTCCACCAGTGCCCCCAGGTGCACCATGCTCCGAGCAGGGACCAGCGAGGACTTTTTCCAGTTGATAAGTCACCCGTGGGCTAGTAGGAATTGGACCGTCAGTTCCAGATGACTGAGGAGAACATCTTGGGAGTTCGCCAGGATCAGCAAGTCGTTCAGATATGGCAGGATCCTGATTTCCTGACGGCGGAGAAGGGCAGTCAGCACGGCCATGACCTACCTTGGTGAAGATCCGAGGGGCCGTGGCCAGTCCAAATGGCAGGGCCTGGAATTGATAATGTAGGTTGACAATAGCAAACCGCAGATATTGCCGATGCGATATGGCAATACGTATATGCATGTAAGCATCCTGTATGTCCAGGTATACCATATAGTCTTCGGGTTCCATGGCTAGTACAATAGAGCGCAGAGTTTCCATACGGAATTTGGACACACTCACAAATTTGTTCAATGATTTGAGGTTGAGTATAGGTCGGAAGGACCCATTGGGTTTTGGGACTAGAAACACGGTCGAATAGTATCCCCTGCCTCTCTGGGACAGAGGTACCGGCACTACCACTCCTGTGCCCAGGAGGGATCGCACAACCAGATGTAGAGCTTGCGCTTTCAATGAATCCGAAGGAATAACAGTCGTGCAGAACTGGCGAGGGGGACATCTCTTGAAAGAGACAGTGTACCCGTGAGCGACAACTTCCCGCACCCAGGCGTCTGAAGTGGTCCTTAACCAGACCTGGGCGAATTGCAGAAGCCGGCCTCCCACCCCGGGATCCCCTAGAGCACAGGTTCACAAACTCGGTCCTCAGGACCCCACACGGTGCATGTTTTGCAGGTCTCCTCACAGAATCGCAAGTGAAATAATTAGCTCCACCTGTGGACCTTTTAAAATGTGTCAGTGAGTAATTAATACACCTGTGCACTTGCTGGGTAACCTGCAAAACATGCAATGTGTGGGGTCCTGAGGACAGAGTTTGAGAACCACTGCCCTAGAGGAAGGCCCGGCCCGTCATGCAGCAGGCTTGTCTTGTTTGGAAGCAGGCTGACGGGCAGCCCAGGATTGTTTAGGTTTGGGCTTAGTGGTTTTGGAAGCACGAGCCTGTCTTGGGTACGCCTGACCCTTTGCTTTTCCTGGAGGTCGAAAGGAATGAAAAGTGGTACTCTTAGCCTTCGGTGCAGAAGGATTAGTACTTGGGAGAAACGTAGTCTTAGCAGTCGCCAAGTCAGCCACAATCCTGTTCAGATCTTCCCCCAAATAGGATGTCTCCCTTAAAAGGAGCACCTCCAAGGTCTTTTTGGAGTCCAGGTTCACCTTCCAGGACCTCAACCACAGAATTCGGCGAGCCGGTATAGACGTAGTAGACGCCTTGGCCGCCGTTACACCTGCCTCAGAGGACTCCTGCTGAATATAGTGGGAGACGGTGGTATTAAGAGACAGATATTGTCTGACAGTGTCAAAAATATCTTAAGAGGTAGCTCTTTCTCTAATGCCTAAACCAAATACTTTAAATTCCTTTTGCAGCCCAGGAGGCTGCTATAGTGGGTCTATGTACAGCACCGGTAAGGGAGTAAATAGACTTCAGGCATCCCACCACACGCTTATCCGTCGGTTCCTTCAGTGAGGTGACAGTGGTGACAGGCAGAGTAGATGACACAAGACGGGCGACATGAGAGTCCACCGGCGGTGGATTTTCCCACTTGTTACTCAACTCTGCAGGGATAAGATAACAAGCTAGCATCTTCTTAGACAGGGAGAATTTCTTTCCTGGAAAAGCCCAGGATTCCTGACGTATGTCGATTAAATGGTCAGAATGTGGTAAGACTACTTTAGCAACCTTCTGACGTTTGAACTTATCAGGTTTCTTAGACGTCGTAGTGGGATCTACCACAACATAAATTTTCAGAATCAGCTTAATAGCCTCCACTAGGTCAGGGACATCAACCAGAGTTGTAGGTTCCTTGTCAGAAGCAACTATATCAGTGTCTGATAGATCAGTATATTCCCCATCCTCATCAGAATTATCTGAAATATTAGTGGATTGTGAGGAAGCGGCCCGCTTAGATGACCCCATAGGGACGTGGGGTAGACTTTTATCTCACCAAATATTTATATAAATTGTTGTATCTGGGTAGACAGAGTGTCCGCCCAGGGCGGATTAATTACAGGGACAATATGTGGCTGCAAAGGCACAGGAGGTCTCAGAGGGGGCGTAAGACGTGTCACAAGCGTATTCAGCATACTTGAGAACACTGCCCAAGGTGGCTCCTGATTGGCTACAGGCTGACTGAGAGATGTACGACACCCAGTACACAGACCATCAGTTAAAACTTCCCCCTCAGGTAGATCCTTGGCATAAGCATTGCATGATGCAGGAGTGCCATCCGATTTCCCACCCTTTGTGGCTGACATAGGAAATGTAGCTGTAGAGCGTAACCGTACAATATAGCCAGGCAAATACAATACCTGCAAAACACTCCCTTATTTATGCAACAGTAAATACAGAACAAATAAATGCAGTATGAGGTGACTGAAGAGCGCAGTAAAATAACTTAACAGTATATACAGCGCCGCATTATATGTTTGACCTTGACACACCTAGCCCCCAAGGGTACAGAATACAGGTGATAACTATAGCTGCGATACACTAAAAGTGAATTACATACAGCAGATGCAGGCGCACACAGTCACTATGACAATGCAGATATCAGGATTTTGGTACTTACCGATAAATCCCTTTCTCAGATTCCACAGGGGACACTGGAGCGCAGTTACAATGGGGAGATAGTAGGCAGTAACTGGGAGCTGGCACTTTAAAACTCAAACACTGTGGCTAGCTCCTCCCCTACTATATCCCCCTCCAAGCCAGTCTACGTAAAACTGTGCCTGAGGAGAGCTGGAATAAACTAACGTTAAAGTAGAGGAGGTTAACGCCGCCATGTAAAACCAGGAGAACACAAAACCAACTTGGAACCTAACCTAACAAAAGGTTAACCTGAACCAAACAAGCAGTCACATAGTGATCTGCGAACAGTTAAGCGAAAAAGGAGGAAACTGCACTGGGTGGGCATCCAGTGTCCCCTGTGGAATCGGAGAAAGGGATTTATCGGTAAGTACCAAAATCCTGATTTGTCCTTCATCCACTAGAGGACACTGGAGCGCAGTTACAATGGGGACGTCACAGAGCTCCCAAGATGGGCGGGAGAACGCTGAGAGTCCTGTAAAACCACTCGGCCAAACTGTGATGCAGAGGCCGCAAAAGTGTCAAATCTGTAGAATTTGACAAACGTATGTCGGCCCGACCAAGTAGCTGCCCGACAAAGTAGTCATGGATACCCTACGGGCAGCCGCCCACGAAGGTCCCACAGAACGCGTAGAGTGCGCTAAAATTGAAGACGGAGGTTCCCGAGAAGCTGCCAAATAAGCTTGTCTGATGGTCAGCTGAATCCATAGAGACAAAGTCTGCTTAGAAGCCAGCCAACCACGGCATGCAGCATCGTATAGAACAAATAAGGAGTCGAACTTCCGAATAGCCAAAGTCCTATCCACGTCCAATGATCTCGAATCCGGAGAGTCCACCGAGAGGGCCGGAACCACAAGTGGCTGATTGATGTGAAAATCGGACACCATCTTAGGCAAAAAAGACATGCGAGTACGGAGCTCGGCCCTATCAGCATGAAAATAAGATTTTACTTACCGATAAATCTATTTCTCATAGTCCGTAGTGGATGCTGGGGACTCCGTCAGGACCATGGGGAATAGCGGCTCCGCAGGAGACAGGGCACAAAAGCAAGCTTTTAGGATCACATGGTGTGTACTGGCTCCTCCCCCTATGACCCTCCTCCAAGCCTCAGTTAGGTACTGTGCCCGGACGAGCGTACACAATAAGGAAGGATCTTGAATCCCGGGTAAGACTCATACCAGCCACACCAATCACACCGTACAACTTGTGATTTGAACCCAGTTAACAGTATGATAACAATGAAGTAGCCTCTAAAAAAGATGGCTCACAACAATAATAACCCGATTTTTTTGTAACAATAACTATGTACAAGTAATGCAGACAATCCGCACTTGGGATGGGCGCCCAGCATCCACTACGGACTATGAGAAATAGATTTATCGGTAAGTAAAATCTTATTTTCTCTAACGTCCTAGTGGATGCTGGGGACTCCGTCAGGACCATGGGGATTATACCAAAGCTCCCAAACGGGCGGGAGAGTGCGGATGACTCTGCAGCACCGAATGAGAGAACTCCAGGTCCTCCTCAGCCAGGGTATCAAATTTGTAGAATTTAGCAAACGTGTTTGCCCCTGACCAAGTAGCTGCTCGGCAAAGTTGTAAAGCCGAGACCCCTCGGGCAGCCGCCCAAGATGAGCCCACCTTCCTTGTGGAATGGGCATTTACATATTTTGGCTGTGGCAGGCCTGCCACAGAATGTGCAAGCTGAATTGTACTACAAATCCAACGAGCAATAGTCTGCTTAGAAGCAGGAGCACCCAGCTTTTTGGGTGCCTACAATATAAACAGCAAGTCAGACTTTCTGACTCCAGCCGTCCTGGAATTATATATATATATATATATATATATATATATATATATATATATATATATATATATATATATATATATATATATATATATATATATATATTTTCAGGGCCCTGACAACGTCTAGCAACTTGGAGTCCTCCAAGTCCCTAGTAGCCGCAGGCACCACAATAGGTTGTTTCAGGTGAAACGCTGACACCACCTTAGGAAGAAACTGGGGACGAGTCCGCAGTTCTGCCCTGTCCGAATGGAAAATCAAATATGGGCTTTTGTAAGACAAAGCCGCCAATTTTGACAATCGCCTGGCCGAGGCCAGGGCCAACAGCATGGTCACTTTCCATGTGAGATATTTCAAATCCACAGATTTGAGTGGTTCAAACCAATATGATTTGAGGAATCCCAACACTACGTTGAGATCCCACGGTGCCACTGGAGGCACACAAGGGCTGTATATGCAATACTCCCTTGACAAACGTCTGGACTTCAGGAACTGAAGCCAATTCTTTTTGGAAGAAAATCTATAGGGCCGAAACTTGAACCTTAATGGACCCCAATTTGAGGCTCATAGACACTCCTGTTTGCAGGAAGTGCAGAAATCGACCTAGTTGAAATTTTTTCGTGGGGCCTTCCTGGCCTCACCCACGCAACATATTTTTACCACATGTGGTGATAACGTTGTGCGGTCACCTCCTTCCTGGCTTTGACCAGGGTAGGTATGACCTCTTCCGGAATGCCTTTTCCCTTAGGATCCGGCGTTCAAACCGCCATGCCGTCAAACGCAGTCGCGGTAAGTCTTGGAACAGACAAGGTCCCTGCTGGAGCAGGTCCTTTCTTAAAGGCCGATGCCACGGTTCCTCTTGGAACAGACATGGTACTTGCTGAAAGCAAATCCCTTCTTAGCTCCCGAGGCCATTAGTCCTCTGTGAGCATCTCTTGAAGTTCCGGTTACCAAGTCCCTCTTGGCCAATCCGGAGCCACGAGTATAGTTCTTACTCCTCTATGTCTTTTAATTCTCAATACCTTGGTTATGAGAAGCAGAGGAGGGAACACATACACCGACTGTTACACCCACGGTGTTACCAGGACGTCCACAGCTATCGCCTGAAGGTCTCGTGACCTGGCGCAATACCTGTCCCATTTTTTGTTCGGGCGGGACGCCATCATGTCCACCTTTGGTCTTTCCCAACGGTTCCCAATCATGCGGAAAACTTCCCGATGAAGTTCCCACTCTCCCGGGTGGAGGTCGTGCCTGCTGAGGAAGTCTGCTTCCCAGTCGTCCACTCCCGGAATGAACACTGCTGACAGTGCTATCACATGATTTTCCGCCTAGCGAAAAATCCTTGCAGTTTTGCCACTGCCCTCCTGCTTCTTGTGCCGCCCTTTCTGTTTACGTGGGCGACTGCCGTGATGTTATCCCACTGGATCAATACCGGCTGACCTTGAAGCAGAGGTCTTGCTAAGCTTAGAGCATTATAAATTTGCTCTTAGCTCCAGTATATTTATGTGGAGAGAATTCTCCAGACTTGATCACACTCCTTGTGTGACTGCTCCCCAGCCTCTCAGGCTGGCCTCCGTGGTCACGAGCATCCAATCCTGAATGCCGAATCTGCGGCCCTCTAGAAGATGAGCACTCTGTAATCACCACAGGAGAGACACCCTTGTCCTTGGATATAGGGTTATCCGCTGATGCATCTGAAGATGCGATCCGGACCATTTGTCCAGCAGATCCCACTGAAGAGTTCTTGCGTGAAATCTGCCGAATGGAAGCGCTTCGTAATAAGCCACCATTTTTTACCAGGACTCTTGTGCAATGATGCACTGACACTTTTCCTGGTTTTAGGAGGATCCCGATTAGCTCGGATAACTCCCTGGCTTTCTCCTCTGGGAGAAACACCTTTTCCTGGACTGTGTCCAAAATCATCCCTAGGACCAGCAGACGTGTCGTCGGAACAACTGCGGTTTTGGAATATTTAGAATCCACCCGTGCTGTCGTAGAACTACTTGAGATAGTGCTACTCCGACCTCCAACTGTTCTCTGGACCTTGTTCTTATCAGGAGGTCGTCCATTTTCTTTGAAGACGAATCCTCCTTTCGGTCATTACCTTGGTAAGGACCCCGGGGTGCCTTGGACAATCCAACGGCATCGTCTTGAAACTGATAGTGACAGTTCTGTACCACGAACTTGAGGTACCCTTGGTGAGAAAAGGCAAATTTTGGGACATGGAGGTAAGCATCCCTGATGTCCCGGGACACCATATAGTCCCCTTGTTCTTTGCTATCACTGCTCTGAGTGACTCTATCTGGATTTGAACCCTTGTAAGTGTTCAAATTTTTCAGATTTAGAATAGGTCTCACCTAGCCTTCAGTACCACCATATAGTGTGGAGTAATACCCCTTTCCTTGTTGTCGGAGGGGTAATTTTATTATCACCTGCTGGGAATACAGCTTGTGAATTGTTTTCAATACTGCCTCCCTGTCGGAGGGAGACATTGGTACAGCAGACTACAGGAACCTGCGAGGGGGGAAACCTCTCGACATTCCAATCTGTACCCCTTGGATACTACTTGTAGGATCCAGGGGTCCTGTACGGTCCCAGCGTCATGCTGAGAACTTGGTAGAAGCGGTGGAGGGCTTCTGTTCCTGGGAATGGGCTGCCTGCTGCAGTCTTCTTCCCTTTCCTCTATCCCTGGGCAGATATGACTCTTATAGGGACGAAAGGACTGAGGCTGAAAAGACGGTGTCTTTTTCTGCAGAGATGTGACTTAGGGTAAAAAACGGTGGATTTTCCAGCAGTTGCCCTGGCCACCAGGTCCCATGGACCGACCCCAAATAACTCCTCCCCTTTATACGGCAATACATCTTTGTGCCGTTTGGAATCTGCATCACCTGACCACTGTCGTGTCCATAAACATCTTCTTGCAGATATGGACATCGCATTTACTCTTGATGCCAGAGTGCAAATATCCCTCTGCGCATCTCGCATATATAGAAATGCATCCTTTAAATGCTCTATAGTCAATAAAATACTGTCCCTGTCAAAGGTATCAATATTTTTAGTCAGGGAATCCGACCAAGCCACCTCAGCTCTGCACATCCAGGCTGAGGCGATCGCTGGTCGCAGTATAACACCAGCATGTGTGTGTATACTTTTTAGGATATTTTTCAGCCTCCTATCAGCTGGCTCCTTAAGTACGGCCCTATCCGTAGATGGTACCGCCACTTGTTCTGATAAGCGTGTGAGCGCCTTATCCACCCTGAGGGGTGTTTCCCACCGCGCCTTAACTTCTGGCGGGAAAGGGTATACCGACAATAATTTTCTATCGGGGGAAACCCACGCATCATCACACACTTCATTTAATTGATCTGATTCAGGAAAAACTACAGGTAGTTTTTTCACCTCACACATAATACCCTTTTTTGTGGTACTTGGAGTATCAGAAATATGTAACACCTCCTTCATTGCCCTTAACGTGTGGCCCTAAAAGAAAATACGTTTGTTTCTTCACCGTCGACACTGAAATCAGTGTCCGTGTCTGGGTCTGTGTCGACCGACTGAGGTAAATGGGCATTTTACAGCCCCTGACGGTGTTTGAGACGCCTGGACAGATACTAATTTGTTCGCCGGCCCTCTCATGTCGTCAACCGGCTTGCAGCGTGTTGACATTGTCACGTAATTTCCATAAATAAGCCATCCATTCCGGTGTCGACTCCCTAGAGAGTGACATCACCATTACAGGCAATTTGCTCCGCCTCCTCACCAATATTTTCCTCATACATGTCGACACACACGTACCGACATACAGCACACACATAGGGAATGCTCTGATAGAGGACAGGACCCACTAGCCCTTTGGGGAGACAGAGGGAGAGTTTTCCAGCACACACCAAAAGCGCTATAAATGTATATAAACAACCCTAGAAGGTGTTGTTTACTATATATGCGCTCTTAATATATAAATATCGCCAATTTATGCCCCCCTTCTCTTTGTTACCCTGTTTCTGTAGTGCAGTGCAGGGGAGAGTCCTGGGAGCCTTCCTCACCAGCGGAGCTGAGCAGGAAAATGGCGCTGAGTGCTGAGGAGAATAAGCTCCGCCCCTTTTCCGGTGGGCTTTTTCTCCCGGTTTTTAATAAACTGGCCTGGGTTAAAATACATACATATAGCCTTAATGGCTATATGTGATGTATTTATTTTGCCACTAAAGGTAATTATATTGCTGCCCAGGGCGCCCCCAGCAGCGCCCTGCACCCTCCGTGACTGAGTCAGTGAGCCGTGTGACAACAATGGCGCACAGCTGCAGTGCTGTGCGCTACCTTCATGAAGACTGTGGAGTCTTCTGCCGCCTGTTTTCCGGACCTCCGTTCTGCCGTCTCTTCAGCGTCTGTAAGGGGGATCGGCGGCGCGGCTCCGGGACGAACCCCAGGCTGACCTGTGTTCCGACTCCCTCTGGAGCTAAGTGTCCAGTAGCCTAAGACTCCAATCCATCCTGCACGCAGGTGAGTTGGAAATCTCTCCCCTAAGTCCCTCGATGCAGTGATCCTGTTGCCAGCAGGAATCACTGAGATTGAAACCTAAAAAAAAAAAAAAACTTTTCTAAACAGCTCTTTAGGAGAGCCACCTAGATTGCACCCTCTCGGACGGGCACAAAAACCTAACTGAGGCTTGGAGGAGGGTCATAGGGGGAGGAGCCAGTACACACCATGTGATCCTAAAAGCTTGCTTTTGTGCCCTGTCTCCTGCGGAGCCGCTATTCCCCATGGTCCTGACGGAGTCCCCAGCATCCACTAGGACGTTAGAGAAATACCAGGTAAGGAGGTCGACAAGAGAGAGACCCAAGTTCTGACACCCGTCTGGCCGAAGCGAGAGCCAGGAGAAGAACCACCTTCCAGGTGAGATATTTCATCTCCACTGACTCCAGAGGCTCAAACAACGAAGATTGCACAAAAGAGAGGATCAGATTGAGGTCCCATGGCGCTGTCGGAGGGCGAAAGGGAGGCTGTATTCGTAGAACCCCCTGAAAGAAAGTCTGAACTTCCGGCAAGGCTAACTTCTTCTGGAAGAAAACCGAAAGAGCAGAGACCTGCACCTTTAGTGAACCCAGTCTTAAGCCTGCCGAGAAACCAGCCTTCAAAAAAACTGAGAAGGCGGGCTAAGTGAAAAACTGAAGGAGAAAACTCTCGACGTTCACACCAGGCTACATATGCCTTCCAAATACGGTAGTAGTGAGACGATGTGACTGACTTTCTAGCCCGAAGCATAGTGGGTATAACCGTACGAGGAATCCCCTTCTTTTTCAAGATGGCCTTCTCAACCGCCACGCCGTCAAACGTAGCCTGCGTAAGTCTGGATAAAGAAAAGGACCCTGTTGTAGAAGATCGTCCCGTAGTGGCATGAGATTGTTCTAGTGTATGGGACACTTAACCATGAAATGCAATTGGGGAAATAACCTGCCAACAGAATGGACACACTGACATCTCAAGAGTCTTTGATCTGAACATTTAAATGTTTGCACTGACAAAAGGTGTATGCATATTAAATAGAGCAGTGCTAAGGTGCTGATTTTGAAAAAAACAAACAAAAAAATGTACTTTTCAATTTAACACTTCAATCCAATTATTTACCAGCATACTGATTTCTGTACCTTTGAGTTCACCAATGCAGCACTCAAACTGTAAGCCAGTATTTAAGAAGTGACTTACAGTACATGGCAGTACTGTTTGTATCATATGCAAGCCTAAAGCTATTCCACTATCACCAATCATTCATAGACTTATAAACAGCAGTTATTACCATGGCCTAGGTCAGTGGTTTCCAAACTTTCTTGAATCACGGCGCCCTAGAATATCAGAATTTTTTTCACGGCACCCCTAGGCCAAAAATTTCTTAATGAGAAATTTAGAAATAAATATTACATTAAGTAGATCGCGTTTATATGTCATCCTTAGAGTCAGTTGTGTGGTGAGGGACAAGATTTGCTTCTGTTTGGCCACATATTTTATGACTGGCAGCCACCAGCACTGGGTTTGCCTATTATGTTGACCATGAATAATTTGAATTGATCCTGGACCACCAACCCAGGGCACCCCTGCAAGGGTCCCGAGGCACCCCAGGGAGCCACGGCACTCAGTTTGGGAACCTCTGGCCTAGGTGCATAATACTACATTAAAACCAATTGCCACAGAAAAGCAGTTTGTCTGAATCAGGCTGCAGCAATTGATCGTCCCTTACTGCTATTTTCTTGATGGTCATCTTACTTTCCAGACAATCTATGTAATAATTGTGCAAGGCCTGTCAGGATAGACATACAGCAGCACCAGCAAACAGGGTAAGTACAGGAGCCGGGGGAGAGGTCAAGACTAGAGATGAGCGGATTCGGTTTTACTCGGTTCTCAAAACCGAATCTTATTGGCTCACGGATGTCACGTGTTTTGGATAGCCAATAAGATTCGGTTTTGAGAACCGAGTAAAACCGAATCCGCTCATCTCTAGTCAAGACAGGGCTGTAAGTGCAGGGGTTCATCAGAACAAAGAGGGGTTCAGACCAGACAGTTGAGGGCGGAATGGGGAAGAGATTGAGGTGACCCAGTATATGGCAGGTCCAATATACTAGCTAATAAATTGGGAAGCCTATAGACAAATACTGTGGCTTCCCTCACTCTGGTGCCCCAGCTGTTACTAAACACATCCCAGCATGCACTGCCACAATTTTAGCATTCCCTAATAGCAAAACTGTGGCAGGGCATGCCGAGACATGTAGCTTCACATCAGCTGGAGAGCCAGTTTGGCCAGGCCTGAATTAGAGGCAATGTTTCTAATACCTGGTAACTCCCTCATAACCGTTTCCCAATAATCGGTAAAATAGGATTTTAATTACCTACCAGTAAATCCTTTTCTCGTAGTCTGTAGAGGATACTGGGGTTCCATTTAGTACTATGGGTATAGACAGGTCCACTAGGAGCCATGGGCACTTTAAGAGTTTAATAGTGTGGGCTGGCTCCTCCCTCTATGCCCCTCCTACCAGACTCAGTCTAGAAACTGTGCCCGAGGAGACATACTTCGAGAGAAGGATATACACAGACAGTGGTGAGATTCGAACCAGCACATACATAACCAAAGGAAAGCCAAGCTAACCAAACAAGAAACATGAACAGCAACAGCTGAACCAATATTTAACCAAGTAACTGTGCAGGAAACACGAATCACTGGGCGGGCGCCCAGTATCCTCTACGGACTACGAGAAAATAAGAATTTACTCACCGGTAATTCTATTTCTCGTAGTCCGTAGTGGATGCTGGGAACTCCGTAAGGACCATGGGGAATAGCGGGCTCCGAAGGAGGCTGGGCACTCTAGAAAGATTTAGGACTACCTAGTGTGCACTGGCTCCTCCCACTATGACCCTCCTCCAAGCCTCAGTTAGGACACCGTGCCCGGACGAGCAGACATAATAAGGAAGGATTTAGAATCCCGGGTAAGACTCTTACCAGCCACACCAATCACACCGTACAACTCGTGATACTATATCCAGTTTGACAGTATGAAAAACAACTGAGCCTCTCAACAGATGGCTCAACAATAACCCTTTAGTTAACAATAACTATTTACAAGTATTGCAGACAATCCGCATCCACTACGGACTACGAGAAATAGAATTACCGGTGAGTAAATTCTTATTTTCTCTAACGTCCTAGTGGATGCTGGGAACTCCGTAAGGACCATGGGGATTATACCAAAGCTCCCAAACGGGCGGGAGAGTGCGGATGACTCTGTAGCACCGAATGAGAGAACTCCAGGTCCTCCTCAGCCAGGGTATCAAATTTGTAGAATTTTGCAAATGTGTTTGCCCCTGACCAAGTAGCTGCTCGGCAAAGTTGTAAAACCGAGACGCCTCGGGCAGCCGCCCAAGATGAGCCCACCTTCCTTGTGGAATGGGCATTTACAGATTTTGGCTGTGGCATGCCTGCCACAGAATGTGCAAGCTGAATTGTACTACAAATCCAGCGAGCAATAGACTGCTTAGAAGCAGGAGCACCCAGCTTGTTGGGTGCATACAGGATAAACAGCGAGTCAGATTTTCTGACTCCAGCCGTCCTGATATTTTCAGGGCCCTGACAACGTCTAGCAACTTGGAGTCCTCCAAATCCTTAGTAGCCGCAGGCACCACAATAGGCTGGTTCAGGTGAAACGCTGACACCACCTTAGGGAGAAACTGGGGACGAGTCCTCAATTCTGCCCTATCCATATGGAAAATCAGATAAGGGCTTTTACATGATAAAGCCGCCAATTCTGACACTCGCCTGGCTGAAGCCAAGGCCAATAACATGACCACTTTCCACGTGAGATATTTCAGATCCACGGTTTTTAGTGGCTCAAACCAATGTGATTTTAAGAAACTCAACATCACGTTGAGATCCCAAGGTGCCACAGGAGGCACAAATGGGGGCTGAATATGCAGCACTCCTTTCACAAATGTCTGAACTTCAGGTACTGAAGCTAGTTCTTTTTGAAAGAAAATCGACAGAGCCGAGATCTGTACTTTAATGGAGCCTAGTTTTAGGCCCATATTCACTCCTGCTTGCAGGAAATGCAGAAATCGACCTAGTTGAAATTCCTCTGTTGGGGCCTTTTTGGCCTCGCACCATGCAACATATTTCCGCCATATGCGGTGATAATGCTTTGCCGTAACATCTTTCCTGGCCTTAATAAGCGTAGGAATGACTTCTTCCGGAATACCCTTTTCCTTTAGGATCCGGTGTTCAACCGCCATGCCGTCAAACGCAGCCGCGGTAAGTCTTGGAACAGACAGGGCCCCTGTTGTAGCAGGTCCTGTCTGAGCGGTAGAGGCCACGGGTCCTCTGAGAGCATCTCTTGAAGTTCCGGGTACCACGCTCGTCTTGGCCAATCCAGAACCACGAGAATGGTGTTTACTCCTCGCTTTCTTATTATTCTCAATACCTTTGGTATGAGAGGAAGAGGAGGGAACACATAAACCGACTGGTACATCCACGGTGTCACTAGAGCGTCCACAGCTATCGCCCTGAGGGTCCCTTGACCTGGCGCAATATCTTTTTAACTTTTTGTTGAGGCGGGACGCCATCATGTCCACCTGTGGTTTTTCCCAACGGTTTACCAGCATCTGGAAGACTTCTGAATGAAGTCCCCACTCTCCCGGGTGGAGGTCGTGTCTGCTGAGGAAGTCTGCTTCCCAGTGGTCCACTCCTGGAATGAACACTGCTGACAGTGCTAGTACATGATTCTCCGCCCATCGGAGAATTCTTGTGGCTTCCGCCATCGCCATCCTGCTTCTTGTGTCGCCCTGTCGATTTACATGGGCGACTGCCGTGATGTTGTCTGACTGGATCAGCCCCAGCTGGTGTAGGAGCAGGGATTTTGCTTGACTTAGGGCATTGTAGATGGCCCTTAGTTCCAGAATATTTATGTGAAGGGAAGTCTCCTGACTCGACCATAGTCCTTGGAAGTTTCTTCCGTGTGACTGCCCCCCAGCCTCGAAGGCTGGCATCCGTGGTCACCAGGACCCAGTCCTGTATGCCGAACCTGCGGCCCTCTAGAAGATGGGCACTCTGCAGCCACCACAGTAGCGACACCCTGGTTATTGGAGACAGGGTTATCAAGCGATGCATCTGAAGATGCGATCCGGACCACTGGTCCAACAGGTCCCACTGAAAGATTCTGGCATGGAACCTGCCGAAGGGAATTGCTTCGTAAGAAGCCACCATCTTTCCCAGGACCCGCGTGCAGCGATGCACTGATACCTGTTATGGTTTCAGGAGGTCTCTGACTAGAGATGACAACTCCCTGGCTTTCTCCTCCGGGAGAAACACTTTTTTCTGGACTGTATCCAGAATCATACCCAGGAACAGTAGTCGCGTCGTCGGAACCAGCTGTGACTTTGGGATATTCAGAATCCAGCCGTGCTGGTGCAGCACCTCCTGAGATCGTGCTACTCCCACCAACAACTGTTCCTTGGACCTCGCTTTTATTAGGAGATCGTCCAAGTACGGGATAATTAAAACTCCCTTTTTTCGAAGGAGTATCATCATTTCCGCCATCACCTTGGTAAATACCCTCGGTGCCGTGGACAGTCCAAACGGCAGCGTCTGGAATTGGTAATGGCAATCCTGTACCACAAATCTGAGGTACTCCTGGTGAGGATGGTAAATGGGGACATGCAAGTAAGCATCCTTGATGTCCAGGGATGCCATGTAATCCCCCTCGTCCAGGCTCGCAATAACCGCCCTGAGCGATTCCATCTTGAACTTGAATTTTTTTATGTATGTGTTCAAGGATTTCAAATTTAAAATGGGTCTCACCGAACCGTCCGGTTTCGGTACCACAAATAGTGTGGAATAGTAACCCCGGCCTTGTTGAAGTAGGGGTACCTTGATTATCACCTGCTGGGAATACAGCTTGTGAATTGCCGCTAGCACCGCCTCCCTGTCTGAGGGAGCAATCGGCAAGGCAGATTTTAGGAACCGGTGGGGTGGAGACGCCTCGAATTCCAGTTTGTACCCCATAGATACTATTTGAAGGATCCAGGGATCCACCTGTGAGCGAGCCCACTGATCGCTGAAATTCTTGAGGCGGCCCCCCACCGTACCTGGCTCCGCCTGTGGAGCCCCACCGTCATGCGGCGGACTTGGAAGAAGCGGGGGGAGGACTTTTGCTCCTGGGAACCTGCTGTTTGTTGCAGTCTTTTTCCCCTACCTCTGCCTCTGGACAGAAAGGACCCGCCTTTTCCACGCCTGTTTTTCTGGGTCCAAAAGGACTGAACCTGATAAAACGGCGCCTTCTTAGGCTGTGAGGGGACATGGGGTAAAAATGCTGACTTCCCAGACGTTGCTGTGGAAACTAGGTCCGAGAGACCATCCCCAAATAATTCCTCACCCTTATATGGTAACACTTCCATGTGCTTTTTTGAATCTGCATCTCCTGTCCACTGGCGAGTCCATAAGCCTCTCCTAGCAGAAATGGACAATGCACTTACTTTAGATGCCAATCGGCAGATTTCTCTTTGTGCATCTCTCATATATAAGACTGAGTCTTTTATATGGTCTATGGTTAACAGGATCGTGTCTCTGTCTAATGTGTCAATATTTCTGACAGTTTATCTGACCACGCAGCGGCAGCACTGCACATCCAAGCTGACGCAATAGCTGGCCTAAGTATAATGCCTGTGTGTGTATATACAGACTTCAGGATCGCCTCCTGCTTTCTATCAGCAGGTTCCTTGAGGGCGGCCGTATCCGGAGGCGGTAGTGCCACCTTTTTAGACAAACGTGTGAGCGCTTTATCCACTCTAGGGGGTGTTTCCCAACGTGACCTATCCTCTGGCGGGAAAGGGAACGCCATTAGTACCTTCTTAGGAATTACCAATTTTTTTATCAGGGAAAGCCCACGCTTCTTTACACACTTCATTTAATTCATCTGATGGGGGAAAAACTACGGGTAGTTTTTTCTCTCCAAACATAATACCCTTTTTAGTGGTACCAGTAGTTATATCAGAAATGTTTAACACCTCTTTCATTGCCTCAATCATACAGTGAATGGCCTTAGTGGGCATCAGTTTTGACTCATCGTCGTCGACACTGGTGTCAGTATCCATGTCGACATCTGGGTCTGCTTGAGGTAGCGGGTGTTTTAGAGCCCCTGACGACCCATGCGACGCCTGGGCAGGCACGAGCTGAGAAGTCGGCTGTCCCACATTTGGCATGTCGTCGATTTTCTTATATAAGGAGTCTATACGTGCACTCATTACTTTCCATAAGCCCATCCACTCAGGTGTCTGCCCCGCAGGGGGTGACATCCCTTCTAAAGGCATCTGCTCCGCTTCCACATCATTATCCTCATCAAACATGTCGACACAGCCGTACCGACACACCGCACACACACAAGGAATGCTCCGAATGAGGACAGGACCCACAAAAGCCCTTTGGGGGGACAGAGTGAGAGTATGCCAGCACACACCAGAGCGCTATATAATGCAGGGACTAACTAAGTTATGTCCCCTATAGCTGCTTTTTATATTATATATGTATTGCGCCCAAATTTAGTGCCCCCCCTCTCTGTTTTTACCCTGTTCTGAAGTGTAGACTGCAGGGGAGAGCCAGGGTGCTTCCTTCCAGCGGATCTATGAAAGAGAAATGGCGCCAGTGTGTCTGAGGGAGATAGCTCCGCCCCTTTTCCGCGGCCTATTCTCCCGTTTTTTTCTGGATTCTGGCAGGGGAATTTACCACATATATAGCCTCTAGGGCTATATATTGTGGTATTTTTGCCAGCCAAGGTGTTTTTATTGCAGCTCAGGGCGCCCCCCCCCCCCAAGCGCCCTGCACCCTCAGTGACCGGAGTGTTTAGTGTGCATGAGGAGCAATGGCGCACAGCTGCAGTGCTGTGCGCTACCTTGGTGAAGACTGATGTCTTCTGCCGCCGATTTTCCGGACCTCTTCTTGCTTCTGGCTCTGTAAGGGGGACGGCGGCGCGGCTCCGGGACCGAACACCAAGGACTGGGCCTGCGGTCGATCCCTCTGGAGCTAATGGTGTCCAGTAGCCTAAGAAGCCCAATCCGGCTGCAAGCAGGCGAGTTCGCTTCTTCTCCCCTTAGTCCCTCGCTACAGTGAGCCTGTTGCCAGCAGGTCTCACTGAAAATAAAAAACCTAAAATTATACTTTCTTTCTAAGGGCTCAGGAGAGCCCCTAGTGTGCATCCAACCTCGGCCGGGCACGAAATCTAACTGAGGCTTGGAGGAGGGTCATAGTGGGAGGAGCCAGTGCACACCAGGTAGTCCTAAATCTTTCTAGAGTGCCCAGCCTCCTTCGGAGCCCGCTATTCCCCATGGTCCTTACGGAGTTCCCAGCATGCACTAGGACGTTAGAGAAAAGTATTTACCAGTAGGTAATTAAAATCCTATTTTCTCTTACGTCCTAGAGAATACTGGGGTTCCATTTAGTACCATAGGGACGTACCAAAGCTCACAATATGGGAGGGAGAGTGCCGAGGTTCCTGCAGAACTGATTGACCAAACTTTGGCCTCTGAGGACCTAAAGTATCAAACTTGTAGAACTTAGCAAACGTGTTCGAACCAGACCAAGTAGCCGCTCGGCAAAGCTGTAGAGCCGAAACACCCCGGGTAGCCGCCCAGGAAGAACCCACTGAACGAGTAGAGTGGGCCTATACAGATCTTGGAATCGGCACTCCTGCCGTGGAATAAGCATGCTGGATAGTTAGCCTGATCCAGCAAGCAATTGTCTGCTTCGAAGCAGGACACCCAATCTTGTTGGGATCATAAAGCACAAACAGCACGTCAGATTTCCTGTGGCTAGCTGTCCGCTTCACATATACCTTCAAGGCCCTCACAACATCCAAGGACTTCGACGTAGCCGAGGTGTCAGTAGCCACTGGCAGCACAATAGGTTGGCTGATACGAAAAGCAGACAACCTTAGGAAGAAACTGCTGACGCGTTCTGAGCTCAGATCTATCCTCATGGATAATTAGGGGCTCTTGTGAGACAACTCCCCCATGTCTTACTGATGCCAAGGCCAACAGTGCGACAGCCTTCCACGTAAGAAACTTTACATCTACCTCCTGTAAAGGCTCAAACCAATCCGATTGCAGGAACTGCAACACCATGTTAAGATCCCAAGGAGCTGTAGGAGGCACAAAGGGCGGCTGGATGTGCAGAACCCCCTTCAAGAAAGTCTGAACCTCAGGGAGGGCTGCCAGTTTTTTTCTGGAAGAAAATGGACAAAGTCCGAAATCTGGACCTTTATGAAGCCCAGGCGTAGGCCCGCATCCACACCTGCTTGCAGAAAGAGGATGAAACATCCCAGTTGAAACTCCACTGCAGGAAACTTCTTGGCCTCACATCAAGATACATATTTTTTCCCAAATACGATGGGAATGCTTAGATGTTACTCCCTTCCTAGCTTGGATCAGAGTAGGAATGACCCTGTACGGAATCCCGTTCAGAGCTAAAATCTGACGCTCAACTTCCATGCCGTCAAACGTAGCCGTGGTAAGTTTTGATAGACAAACGGCCCCTGCTGTAGAAGGCCCTCGTGAAGAGGAAGTGGCCTCGGATCCGCGTAATTCCAGAAGATCCACGTACTAAGCCCTTCTTAGCCAGTCTGAAGCAATGAAGATCGCCTGAACCCTTGTTCTTTTGAGAATCCTTGGGATGAGTGGAAGTGGAGGAAACACATACACTGACTGGAACACCCATGCAGTTAGCACGTCCACCGCCACTGCTTGCGGGTGTCTACCTGGAACAGTACCGCCGGAGCTTCTTGTTGAGACAAGAGGCCATCACGTCTATCTGAGGTACTCCCCACCGGCTTGTCACCTCCATGAACACCTCCAAGGGGAGGCCCTACTCTCCTGGATGGAGATAGTGTCTGCTGCGGAAGTCCACTTCCCAGTTGTCCACTCCTGGATGAAGATTGACGACAGCGCCACCGCGTGTCTTTCTGCCCAGAGAAGAATTCTTGTTACCTCCGACATTGCAGCTCTGCTCTTCGTTCCACCCTGTCAGTTTATGTAGGACACCGCCGTTACATTGTCCGACTGAACCTGAATGGCTTGATCTTGCAGAACATGTGCCGCTTGCAGAAGGGCATTGTATTTGGGCCTTAGTTCCAGTATGTTTATTGGAAAGATGGCTTCCTGACTTGACCACTTTCCTTGGAAGTTCCCCCACCCGGGTGACTGCTCCCCAACCTCTGAGGCTTGCATCTGTGGTTAGAAGAATCCAATTTTGAATCCCAAACCTGCAGCCTTCGATCAGGTGAGAGGTCTGCAGCCACCAGAGAAGCGAAATTCTGGCTTGACGACAGGCGTATCTGCTGGTGCATGTGAAGATGTGATCCAGACCACTTGTCCATAAGATCCAGCTGGAAGAATCTTGCATGGAATCTTCCATACTGCAGTGCCTCGTAGGAGGCTACCATCTTCCCGAGAAGGCGAATACACTGATGAACCGATAACCGGGCTCGCATCAGGACATCCCAGACCATTGACTGGAGCACCAACGCTTTTTCCAATGGAAGAAACACTCTGTACTTCAGTGTCGAGTAACATCCCCAAGAAGGGAAGTCTCCTTGTCGGTTCCAAATGTGATTGTGGAAGATTCAGAATCCATCCATGATCCTGAAGTAGTTGAGTTGAGAGAGCAATACTTTGCAACAACTTCTCCCTGGAAGATGCCTTTATCAGTAGATCATCCAGGTATGGAATTATGTTCACTCCCTGCTTGTGGAGGAGCAACATCTCTGCCATGACCTTGGTGAACACCCTCAGTGATGTGGAGAGGCCAAATGGTAGTGCCTGGAACAGTGTGTGACAGTCCTGTAGTGCAAACCTTAGATAGGCCTGGGGAGGCGGCCAGATCAGAAAGGTACGCATCTTTGATATCCAGAGATACCAGGAATTCCCCCTCTTCCAGACCCAAATATTACCGCTCTCAGATTTCATCTTGAACTTGAATTCCCGCAAGTAGTGGTCCAAGGATTTTAGGTTTAATATCGATCTTATCGAACCGTCCGGTTTCGGCACTACAAACAGGTTGGAGTAATAACCCTTGTTCTGTAGTTGAGGTGGAGCTGGAACAATACCGCTTTCAGATCGCACATGCAGTCTCCCACTCGGGAAGAAAAACGTGTCCTTACCGGGTGGGAACCGGCATTTTCTCTGCTTTGCTGGCTTTCCAACCCAGCAATATACCGGGTCGGTTGCCATAGCAGCACAGGGGGGGGGGGGCACGACGCAGCAGCAGGGGTGGAACTGGGAGATGAGCTCATCTCCTGCTCCGCCTCTCCCTATGCTGTGAATGGGAGCAGTGTCGCATCGACACAGCTCCCATTCACACTGCGCCTGACCCGGTATTTAACCCGGTAATAACCCTTCTTTTATACCGGGTTGAATTACCGTGTCAGGCGACCCGCTAATTCGGGCAAAGTGCATTCACATCACACACTGACCCGTGTCGACATGGCAATATGCAATGTCGATACCGGGTTATTTGTGCGATGTGAAAGGGGTATAACCTGTGTCAGAACCAATTTTTGAATAGCCTCCTGCAGGATTATACGGTCTTCCTGAGAAGCTGGTAAGCCTGATTTGAAGAATCTGTGAAGTGGGAGTTCTTGAAATTCCAGTCTGTACCCCCTGGGCAATAATAATATCTTTGACCCAGGGGTTTAGGCATGATATTGCCCAGATGTGACTGAAATCTTTTAATCTTGCTTCTACCTGCCTGACTCTCAGGCAGTGTGGTCAAGGTTTTGGAGGAAGCAGAACCTGAGGTCTGTTCCCAGGAACCTGCCGCTGCAGTTCTTCTGGATTTTTCTCGACCTCCTCTAAAAGGAAGTGGAGGGACCTTTGGATTTGTTTTTAAACTTTGCAGTCCGAAAGGACTGCAGTGTAGGTGCAGGATATGATTTCCTAGCCGGTGTAGCTGCGGAAGGAAGACATGTCGACTTACCCGCAGTTGCATTGGATATCCACGTATCCAGTGCATCCTCAAACAAGACCTCACCTGTGAAGGGCAGGCTTTCCACGCTTCTCCTGGTATCTGCATCAGTGGTCCATTGGTGTAGCCACAGTCCTCGGCGTGCCGAAACTGCCATAGCTGTAACCCGTGCATTAAGCAGGCCAATTTCCTTCATGGCCTCCACCATGAAACTTGCAGAATCCTGTATGTGACGCAAAAGCAAGTCAATTTCACTCCTATTCATGGAACCTAAATCAATTAAGGTGCCCTTTACAAGGGCTCTTGAGATCCACGCACAAGCAATAGTGGGTCTCTGCGCCACGCTTGCAGCTGTGTATAGTGATTTGAGCGTAGTCTCAATTTTGCGGTCAGCCGTATCCTTTAAGGAGGCTGCGCCAGGGACAGGTAGAACAACCTTTCTTTGATAATCTAGACACAGAGGCATCCACAATAGGTGGGTTTTGCCACTTCTTCCTATCCTCCTGAGGAAAAGGGAAGGAAATGAGTAACATTTTAGGGATCTGGAATTTTTACTCTGGATTTTCCCAGGTTCCTTCAAATAAGGAGTTTAACTCCTTTGATGCAGGGAAAGTAACGAGGATTTATTTACATGAAAAGAAAACTCCTCGTCTTCAACAGGTACTGTACCTTCTCTGATTTGCAATACGTCCCTAATGGCCTCAATCATAGCTTGCACCCCTTGGGAGAGAGCTGTGTCACCCCCCCCCCCCCCTCCCTCCAAATCCACCTCACTGTCCCCTGTATCTGAGGCATCGTCCTCAGTGTCAGCCTGCAATATCTGTGCCAGTGTACGCTTTTGTGGATACGAGGGTCGGGTGAGAGGCGCAGTTGTGAGGGCTGAATCTTTATTCATCTGATCCACCACAGACTTTCTTAAAAACTATGTCTCCTCAGTATGGGATAATTTGATAGCAATATTTGAAATCATCCCCCTTATGGAGCCCACCCAATGGGGTTTGGACCCGGAAGCCTGAGAATGTGTACTGTTCTGAGTACATTGTATAGACTCTCCAGGTGAAGAGAGACACTCCGCTGTACAAGACACACAGTTCCTTGACATGGTAATGTGAGATAGATGCAAACATACACATGAAAATGTCAGACACAATTTCCCAGAGTCCTTCAGCGAGCCAGAGTATGAGGAAACCAGCCACACAGCACCTTATATAGCTAATATAATAATAAAAGCAAGGCGCAGACTAACTACCCTTAATAGGGTAGTCCGTGCTATTTACTTGCTCGCTCCCCCCCCCATAACCCCCTTGTACCGCAGAGGTATGCTGGAGTTGTCTGGAGAGGCAGCGCTTCCCTGTCAGCGACCTGTAGTAGAGATCTGCAGGGATAAAATGGCACTGGTGATCCGCTGGGTCCGCTCTGAGTGAAGCCCCACCCCCGTAATGGCACACAGCTTCCCGCACTTTTATACTGGCCTGAGGTAATTTATGTCTGACAGCGGGTTAGAACCAGTCAGACTTTGTATTCCAGTGTAGGGTTCAGCAGTGGCTCAGTACGCCCCTCAGCAGCGTCCACATACATATGCTGTCTGAGCCTCCTGGAGCGCAGTCTGCATCCAGAGCTGCGCTCCTACCCTTGTGCTGCCATACCCGCCAGCGACCTGTTAACCGGGACGCCAGCGCTGTACTCACCACTTCATATCTTCTGGCTCAGTCAGCTGTGATGGCGTGCTGCGGGAGGGTTCGCTCGCTGTGGTTGGGCTTGCGAATGACTCCCTCAGGAGCTCAGTGTTCTGTCAGCGGAGCAACAGGGTCCTTTACTCTTTAGGAAGTTGGGCCG
The DNA here is from genome assembly GCF_028390025.1 of Pseudophryne corroboree. Lineage (NCBI taxonomy): Eukaryota > Metazoa > Chordata > Amphibia > Anura > Myobatrachidae > Pseudophryne > Pseudophryne corroboree. The sequence goes on from NC_086446.1 coordinate 273,282,057, forward strand.
TTCTCCTCCCTAAGTCCCACAAAGCAGGCACTGTTGCCAACAGCCTCCTGTAAAATAACAAACTCAAAAAAAAAAACTAAGAAAACTCTGCAGCTGTAACCGGCTCCTCCGGACACATTTTCTAAACAGAGTCTGGTAGGAGGGGCATAGAGGGGGGAGCCAGCCTACACTATTAAATATACCCCATGGTACTAAATGGAACCCCAGTATCTTCTAGGACGTAAAAGAAGCTTTGTTGTCTACCCTAATCACGTTCAGATACAACTGTACCTCTTCTTGTACCAATACAGCACTTAATGGTGTGCAGAGACTATTGCTGCATAAACGGCTCCCCCTCTTCAGTGATTGAAACAAAAAGGTGGCAAGAGTTATCTTCAGTAAAGGCCAGTCCAGATCACGTGTGGTCATTATCAAACTCTCAAATTGTGTAAGGCCCTTAGATAAGGAGCCATACTAACCCACTCCAAAATTAGACTTACCTGAATTTGCAAAACCAAATCTATATAGTATTTTCAACCATTCTTTTAATACTGCATTCCAGACATGCTTAGAAGGAATTTCTGCATGGTCTTCTGTACGTTTACAATAGGCAGTGAACACGTTGTGTCCGTTTCTTTACTTCGCAAAGCCTCTGACAACATTAATGTCCATCTGACCTTATGTGAGCTTTTAAGTGCACTGAATTTAGATCAGTAACTGTCATATCCATTTAAAAATGAGCATAATGGTTGTGGATAGTTACCTCTACAGTCTTGAACACCAAGCCATGATGACAGTTAATAAAAAAAAAAAGGCAATCATGAAGATCCCAGACATAGTGCTTGTAGTGAATACAGACAAGAACGCCACACTGAGCTGAATAGGAACACACTGGTCATGAAAATAATAAGAATTTACTTACCGATAATTCTATTTCTCGGAGTCCGTAGTGGATGCTGGGGTTCCTGAAAGGACCATGGGGAATAGCGGCTCCGCAGGAGACAGGGCACAAAAAGTAAAGCTTTACGATCAGGTGGTGTGTACTGGCTCCTCCCCCTATGACCCTCCTCCAAGCCTCAGTTAGGTACTGTGCCCGGACGAGCGTACACAATAAGGAAGGATTTTGAATCCCGGGTAAGACTCATACCAGCCACACCAATCACACTGTACAACCTGTGATCTGAACCCAGTTAACAGTATGATAACAGCGGAGCCTCTGAAAAGATGGCTCACAACAATAATAACCCGATTTTTGTAACTATGTACAAGTATTGCAGACAATCCGCACTTGGGATGGGCGCCCAGCATCCACTACGGACTCCGAGAAATAGAATTATCGGTAAGTAAATTCTTATTTTCTCTATCGTCCTAGTGGATGCTGGGGTTCCTGAAAGGACCATGGGGATAATACCAAAGCTCCCAAACGGGCGGGAGAGTGCGGATGACTCTGCAGCACCGAATGAGAGAACTCCAGGTCCTCCTTAGCCAGGGTATCAAATTTGTAGGATTTTACAAACGTGTTTGCCCCTGACTAAATAACCGCTCGGCAAAGTTGTAAAGCCGAGACCCCTCGGGCAGCCGCCCAAGATGAGCCCACCTTCCTTGTGGAATGGGCATTTACATATTTTGGCTGTGGCAGGCCTGCCACAGAATGTGCAAGCTGAATTGTATTACACATCCAACTAGCAATAGTCTGCTTAGAAGCAAGAGCACCCAGTTTGTTGGGTGCATACAGGATAACAGCAAGTCAGTTTTCCTGACTCCAGCCGTCCTGGAACATATTTTCAGGGCCCTGACAACATCTAGCAACTTGGAGTCCTCCAAGTCCCTAGTAGGTGCAAGGCACCACACTAAGCTGGTTCAGGTGAAACACTGACACCACCTTAGGGAGAGAACTGGGGACGAGTCCGCAGCTCTGCCCTGTCCGAATGGACAAACAGAAATGGGCTTTTTTGAGAAAAAACCACCAATTTGACACTCGCCTGGTCCAGGCCAGGGCCAAGAGCATGGTCACTGTTCATGTGAGATGCTTCAAATCCACAGATTTGACTGGTTTTAAACCAATGTGATTTGAGGAATCCCAGAACTACGTTGAGATCCCACAGTGCCACTGGAGGCACAAAAGGGGGTTGTATATGCAATACTCCCTTGACAAACTTCTGGACTTCAGGAACTGAAGCCAATTCTTTCTGGAAGAAAATCGACGGGGACGAAATTTGAACCTTAATGGACCCCAATTTGCGGCCCATAGACACTCCTGTTTGCAGGAAATGCAGGAAACGACCGAGTTGAAATTTCTTTGTGGGGCCATCCTTGCCTCACACCACGCAACATATTTTCGCCACATGTGGTGATAATGTTGTGCGGTCACCTCCTTTCTGGCTTTGACCAGGGTAGGAATGACCTCTTCCGGAATGCCTTTTTCCCTTAGGATCCGGCGTTCCACCGCCATGCCGACAAACGCAGCTGCGGTAAGTCTTGGAACAGACATGGTACTTGCTGAAGCAAATCCCTTCTTAGCAGCAGAGGCCATAAGACCTCTGTAAGCATCTCTTGAAGTTCCGGGTACCAAGTCCTTCTTGGCCAATCCGGAGCCATGAGTATAGTTCTTACTCCTCTACGTCTTATAATTCTCAGCACCTTAGGTATGAGAAGCAGAGGAGGGAACACATACACCGACTGGTACACCCACGGTGTTACCAGAACGTCCACAGCTATTGCCTGAGGGTCTCTTGACCTGGCGCAATACCTGTCCCGTTTTTTGTTCAGACAGGACGCCATCATGTCCACCTTTGGTATTTCCCAACGGTTTACAATCATGTGGAAAAAACTTCCCGATGAAGTTTCCACTCTCCCGGGTGGAGGTCGTGCCTGCTGAGGAAGTCTGCTTCCCAGTTTCCATTCCCGGGATGAAACACTGCTGACAGTGCTATCACATGATTTTCCGCCCAGCGAAAAGTCCTTGCAGTTTTTGCCATTGCCCTCCTGCTTCTTGTGTCGCCCTGTCTGTTTACGTGGGCGACTGCCGTGATGTTTTTCCCACTGGATCAATACCGGCTGACCTTGAAGCAGAGGTCTTGCTAAGCTTAGAGCATTATAAATTTACCCTTAGCTCCAGTATATTTATGTGGAGAAAAGTCTCCAGACTTGATCACACTCCCTGGAAATTTTTTCCTTGTGTGACTGCTCCCCAGCCTCTCGGGCTGGGCTCCGTGGTCACCAGCATCCAATCCTGAATGCCGAATCTGCGGCCCTCTAGAAGATGAGCACTCTATAACCACCACAGGAGAGACACCCTTGTCCTTGGATATAGGGTTATCCGCTGATGCATCTGAAGATGCGATCCGGACCATTTGTCCAGCAGATCCCACTGAAAAGTTCTTGCGTGAAATCTGCCGAATGGAATTGCTTCGTAGGAAGCCACCATTTTTACCAGGACCCTTGTGCAATGATGCACTGTTTTTAGGAGGTTCCTGACTAGCTCGGATAACTCCCTGGCTTTCTCTTCCGGGAGAAACACCTTTTTCTGGACTGTGTCCAGAATCATCCCTAGGCACAGCAGACGTGTCGTCGGGATCAGCTGCGATTTTGGAATATTTAGAATCCACCCGTGCTGTTGTAGCAGTATCCGAGATAGTGCTACTCCGACCTCCAACTGTTCCCTGGACTATGCCCTTATCAGGAGATCGTCCAAGTAAGGGATAATTAAGACGCCTTTTCTTCTAAGAAGAATCATCATTTCGGCCATTACCTTGGTAAAGACCCGGGGTGCCGTGGACAATCCAAACGGCAGCGTCTGAAACTGATAGTGACAGTTCTGCACCACGAACCTGAGGTACCCTTAGTAGAAGGGCAAATTTGGGACATAGAGGTAAGCATCCCTGATGTCCCGGGACACTATATAGTCCCCTTCTTCCTGGTTCGTTATCACTGCTCTGAGTGACTCCATCTTGATTTGAACCTTTGTAAGTGTTCAAAAAATTTTTAGAATAAGTCTCACCTAGCCTTCTGGCTTCAGTACCACAATATAGTGTGGAATAATACCCCTTTTCTTGTAGTAGGAGAGGTAATTTAATTATCACCTGCTGGGAATACAGCTTGTGAATTTTTTCCCATACTGCCTCCTTGTCGGAGGGAGACCTTGGTAAAGCAGACTTCAGGAGCCTGCGAAGGGGAAACGTCTCGACATTCCAATCTGTACCCCTGGGATACTACTTGTAGGATCCAGGGGTCCTGTACGGTCTCAGCGCCATGCTGAGAACTTGTCAGAAGCGGTGGAACGCTTCTGTTCCTGGGAATGGGCTGCCTGCTGCAGTCTTCTTCCCTTTCCTCTATCCCTGGGCAGATATGATCTTATAGGGACGAAAGGACTGAGGCTGAAAAGACGGTGTCTTTTTCTGCAGAGATGTGACTTAGGGTAAAAACGGTGGATTTTCCAGCAGTTGCCGTGGCCACCAGGTCCGATGGACCGACCCCAAATAACTCCTCTTCCTTTATACGGCAATACACCGTTTGTGCCGTTTGGAATCTGCATCACCTGACCACTGTCGTGTCCATAACATCTTCTGGCAGATATGGACATCGCATTTACTCTTGATGCCAGAGTGCAAATATCCCTCTGTGCATCTCGCATATATAGAAATGCATCCTTTAAATGCTCTATAGTCAATAAAATACTGTCCCTGTCAAGGGTATCAATATTTTTAGTCAGGGAATCCGACCAAGCCACCCCAGCTCTGCACATCCAGGCTGAGGCGATCGCTGGTCGCAGTATAACACCAGTATGTGTGTATATACTTTTTATGATATTTTCCAGCCTCCTGTCAGCTGGTCCTTGAGGACGGCCCTATCTATAGACGGTACCGCCACTTGTTTTGATAAGCGTGTGAGCGCCTTAGCCACCCTAAGGGGTGTTTCCCAACGCGCCCTAACTTCTGGCGGGAAAGGGTATACCGCCCCTAATTTTCTATCGGGGGGAACCCACGCATCATCACACACTTTATTTAATTTATCTGATTCAGGAAAAACTACGGTAGTTTTTTCACATCCCACATAATACCCTCTTTTGTGGTACTTGTAGTATCAGAAATATGTAACACCTCCTTCATTGCCTTTAACGTGTGGCCCTAATAAGGAATACGTTTGTTTATTCACCGTCGACACTGGATTCAGTGTCCCTGTCTGTGTCGACCGACTAAAGTAAACGGGCGTTTTAAAACCCCTGACGGTGTTTTTGAGACGTCTGGACCGGTACTAATTGTTTGTCGGCCGTCTCATGTCGTCAACCGACCTTGCAGCGTGTTGACATTATCACGTAATTCCCTAAATAAGCCATCCATTCCGGTGTCGACTCCCTAGAGAGTGACATCACCATTACAGGCAATTGCTCCGCCTCCTCACCAACATCGTCCTCATACATGTCGACACACACGTACCGACACACAGCACACACACAGGGAATGCTCTGATAGAGGACAGGACCCACTAGCCCTTTGGAGAGACAGAGGGAGAGACAGAGGGAGAGTTTGCCAGCACACACCAAAAACGCTATAATTATATAGGGACAACCTTATATAAGTGTTTTCCCTTATAGCATCTTTATTATATATTTCTAACGCCAAATTAGTGCCCCCCCTCTCTGTTTTAACCCTGTTTCTGTAGTGCAGTGCAGGGGAGAGCCTGGGAGCCTTCCCTCCAGCCTTTCTGTGAGGGAAAATGGCGCTGTGTGCTGAGGAGATAGGCCCCGCCCCTTTTTCGGCGGCCTCGTCTCCCGCTCTTAACGGATTCTGGCAGGGGTTAAATATCTCCATATAGCCTCCGGAGGCTATATGTGAGGTATTTTTAGCCAAAATAGGTTTTCATTTGCCTCCCAGGGCGCCCCCCTCCCAGCGCCCTGCACCCTCAGTGACTGCCATGTGAAGTGTGCTGAGGGGAAAATGGCGCACAGCTGCAGTGCTGTGCGCTACCTTTAGAAGACTGAGGAGTCTTCTGCCGCCGATTCTGGACCTCTTCTTACTTCAGCATCTGCAAGGGGGCCGGCGGCAAGGCTCCGGTGACCATCCAGGCTGTACCTGTGATCGTCCCTCTGGAGCTGATGTCCAGTAGCCAAGAAGCCAATCCATCCTGCACGCAGGTGAGTTCACTTCTTCTCCCCTAAGTCCCTCGTTGCAGTGATCCTGTTGCCAGCAGGACTCACTGTAAAATAAAAAACCTAAGCTAAACTTTTCTAAGCAGCTCTTTAGGAGAGCCACCTAGATTGCACCCTTCTCGGCCGGGCACAAAAATCTAACTGAGGCTTGGAGGAGGGTCATAGGGGGAGGAGCCAGTACACACCACCTGATCGTAAAGCTTTACTTTTTGTGCCCTGTCTCCTGCGGAGCCGCTATTCCCCATGGTCCTTTCAGGAACCCCAGCATCCACTAGGACGATAGAGAAATGGAGAACAATTGCACATGTACTTCAAACAACCAAAGAAATCGGCTGACAGTGGACAGAATCTAACCTTGATAAATAAAACCATGTTTATTTACACCAAATAGTTCCAACATTAGATCTGTCACAGGTGAAGGAGAAAGTATTGTCTGTCACTGGGACAGCTCCTTGCTGGACACTGGGGGAGGGGGGAAAAAAAAATTGTCATTGCTGCTTGGGAACAGAAAAAAAAAAAAAAAAAAAAAGTGGAAATGTGAGGGTGGCCCAAGAGACAAGTCACCTCAGTGGATAAGAAGAGCATGAGGTAACTTATTACAGGAGGGAGGAGCCAAGTTGGACAGCCCTATTTTAGGAATATTGGGGGGTTTAAACAGGCTGTCGGGTCCTTTCTAGGTAAACAAGTGAGGTGTAATGTCAGTAGGACAATTCATGGTGTTTTAATGGTGTGAGGGAGAACGTTCTTGACCGTCTATGGGACAGCTCTGCTCCCTCTCTAGGGCTCAATGGAATGTCAAATTTCTAAATGACCACAAAACCATTTCTCTTCAGCCAACATTCCCTATTCTGTGAAACAATTTCTTTGGAAAGAGTACAGGATGAGCCAGAATGTCAGGTCTCCTTTCCCAGCATGCATCACAAGGTACAACTAACAAAATTAAAAACCACTGTGTATGCACCAAGTGACTGCTTTGTGATGCACCTGGCTCTTTTCCAGACTCTTTTTGCAGCTGCATAATAGGGAACGCTATCTGGAAAGGCATTAGATAGTAAAAAGTTATAATTTTTTGGGTCTCTCTCTTTAATAGGGACCTTGAAGCCAACTAGATGAGATGAATGGTAACCTAAAGTCATGGCAACATCAAAATGTGAAGTTGCTGCTTTGCTTAGGGAAATTATCTTTTAAAGGACACCATGCAGGGCCAGTATATTTGTCTTGTACACCCAACCAAATTACAGGCATTTTCATTCTTAGTGCTACTCCACAGCAAAGGCCAGGAGATGGACACATGGCAAAAGCCCCTCAACCCTCCCACAGCAGTAGGGACAAATAAAAAAAATAAAAATCAAAGTCAGTGGGGGTGCAAATATTATAAAAAAAAAAAAACACTAGCTGGGAAACATCTGAGGGCACAACAGGGCGACCCCAGTCCAGGAGCAACATTTCAGAGACATGAGGGCACCCTGTGACCAGGAGCCATAACAAAAGTAAAAAAAAAAAAAAAAAAATTCAGCCTATAATATTTTTGTTTTTTATATATAATGACAGAACTACTATAAATCCACAAGCAACTGCTCAGACAGGGCGCGTCCAGGGGGCTCTCTCTTGCTCTTTCGGCAGCCCCCTCCCTCCACGTTTGGTAGGCGTAGAGACAGGACGAGGGGCTGAAGGTCAGGATCTTCTCTTGGACCTGCTGCCCTCTCCTGATGAGGCGCCAGGACAATGAATCCCTACTGGGGGGCTCCAGCAGTGGCTGCTACAGGCGTCCCAAGGGTATTGGTTGCAGAGATGACTGGTGATCCAGCTAGAGAACCCAATGCTGAAGGAGTTGGCACCGTGGAAATCCCTGAAAAGGAAGCAACAGATTACTATTGGCTCAATAAGATTATACTATAGTGCTTAGTTTATTGGGTGACAGTATCCAGCACAAATGAGAAGTAACATTTACCAACGGTGATACTAGCTGCTCCAAACATACATAAAAGGTGCACAGGTGCCTGCCTATGTGACTGTTACAATGACACTCCCAATAGTACTCATCAGGTCATGAGTTCAGGCTAAGCATTGCAGCAGGCTTGATGAACACAGACATATATTAAATAAATTGATCTCTATAAGAAGCCACATACTGAAACAAAAATAATAAAATTAAAAAAAAATAAATAAAAAAAAACAGCCCCCAAAGCACCTCCCTTTCCATGTACTTCATAAGAGGTAATTTGTCATGACTTACTAAGTGGACGGCTGAACACAAAACAAACCCTGTATGTTTACACAGCCCAACTGATTTATATATGTAATGGACAAAATCAGACAGTCCGAGCAGGATGTATGAAGGATTATTAGGAAAGAGGTGTAGTAGGATCTTTTCTACAAGCGTCATGTAAATACCGTTGCAAATGACATCTGCTGCAAGCATCTGATCATACACTATTTGCATAGTCTCAGGTACAACAGGCAGTAGGAATATACTGGTCACTAATGATCCTCCATGGAAACTACAGTCCCTATCCAGGTGTATTATAAAATAGCTAACATTCATGTAGTAGATATCAGCTGAAATAGAAATCTGGTAACTACTGGGAAGCCAATTTTTCTTTAAAAGTGTGTGTGTAAGAAGTGCTGAAACCTAAATGCCAGGAACATCTTGTGAGAAATGGTCTTACATTGCCAAGTTTAGCCATCTATGCTTTTATGTAAAGGAGATCATACATTAGGGGAGAATCAATGCCTGGGTAGGGGAATCGGGGAAATTAAACATGGTGGAAATCCTTGAATTCAGACCCCCCAAAAATGTCCGGGATAGTCAAGTTGGGTATTATTAACATGACATATCCAGATTCCCCATTGGATTGCCGATGAACGGTGGATCAGTCAGGGAATAGTCCACCTGATGTTGGCTCAAAAAACAAAACAAAAACCCCTCTATAGACCGGTTTCCAACACCGAATACAGATGTGCTTGGAAAGAACGGTTCTTCAGGTACAGTAGTATGTAGTTTAACAAAGTGAGCTGACAGCTATGGCAAATTCCCTCTGAAGGGAGGGGGCTATAAAACCACTAAATGAAAATAGAAGTATGGAAGGGAGCTCTACTTTCTAACAGTGTATTTGTAACTTTCTCACCTCAATCACTAAAAGGTGCTGAAATAAGGTTGCATATGACAGACATTGTAACTGTAAACTCATTGATAAGAAATGTATGTGAACACCAAGCTTACTGAACGGTAGCTGATAATTTGCTGGTTCATATAACTTTCCAGCTAGCCAGAGAACATTAACACAGCGGAAGCAGCGAAATTACACACTAGCAATGTGGTATACACACAGGGTGACTTGTGCTGAGCGACCTGCTGTAGGTTAGAACAGATCACTCAGCACACATCGCTATACACACAGCGATGTGTGCCAACTAGTGTTCTTTATGCACATGCTAGGCGATCTAACTAGATCTTGCCTGCATGTACTAAATATCTGAGTGGCCAATACACGCGGGACCACAGATCGCCATGGGGTGTACACACTGAGCGATCCGTGCTTAATTTCTAGCGATCTAGGCAGATAGCTTAGAAAATAGGCAAAAATCGCCCCGTGTGTAAGTCATCCTTGGTGACTCTGAGAACAGTTCCTATGGAACCGGCAGGCTGCAGGACAGCTGTGGCATGGTGCATCATCATGATCTGTATTTCACCAAAAAATTACAATAAAATACAGAAGTAGTGTAATATTTGTACTACAATATGAGGCAACCCTTTACTGGGGAAAGTCTCAGTGCGACTGCTACAAAAACTAGCTTTTAATTGAGGTCAATACTTAGCTGTGAATGGGTCAAAAAAAGACTGAAGTCATTTTTTATTTTGGCCAAATATTTGTGAACAGATAAGAAATGTGACATTGACACAAGTCCCTTTATAAAATTTCCATTAGAACACTTGCAATAATCCTCTAATGCAAAATAAAAACAGAATTTAAACAAAATTTGCAAAAATAAGTGAAGACTGCAAAACTATGATTTAAAGACCAGCTTATGTACTCAAAGATTTGTAGAATGCGGACATGCTGCCCTGCAGAAATACAGCCAGGGCCATTTATCATGAAGTTATGGCAATGCAACAAACACCTGAGACCCAAACTGCTTTAGTCATTAGGAGTAGTGGTTCTGACTTCATAGTGCACTGGAAACATTTTGAACAATTAAGCATTCTGTCATTTAAGAGGCCAATTAAAAATATAGCTTGGAGAAAAGGAATCAAGAGTTATGCCGTAGTGAGTTAAACTTGTTCCAGCCACCTTGTGCTTAAGTATCTTGCATGTGGACAAACATCTAAAACATTTGTATGGTATTAATACATATAATATATATGAGTTGCAATTTACATGTGGCCATTTATAAGATACATTTTGAAACAATATACAATGTGCCATCAATTAAGAATTTGGCATTACATCAGCCACATATAGTAAATAGAGAGATGCTGTTACAGCACATCTTTACAAACACAGCTTACACAGAACCACCACCAGAGGGAGCCCTGCTACACTTGCCAAAGACTGACCTGACTTGTCACGGACACTGGACTTGGGCAGGGACTGACCTGACATCATACTGGCGCTACTGACTGGGGTGCTTCCGCTGGGCATGTTAGAAGAGCCCATCCGAGACTGGTCCTTCACAATTGGGTCTGCAGAATAAAAGATATGAGAAAAGAGACCACTGCATATACAACATTAACAGTATAAATGGAGGAGACTCCATACTCACAGAAGTAAGGGTGGTCCATGGCTTCACGAGCAGTCAGTCTTGTCTGGTGGTCGTATCGCAGCAGCTTATCAAGGAAATCCAAAGCTTCTGGACTGACCAAGTGCTGATTCTCACTGTGTACAAATCGCTCCCATCGCTTGCGGGAATGTCTGTGACAGGAAAGAGTGAGACTAATTAAGAGTCCATCTTAAAATATCAAAAACCAGTAGAGTTCTAGTTGGGTTCTATCTAAAGAGGGGGATACCGATACGCTTCACTACAGGGCTTCCTCACCTGCCCAGAATATCATTGAAGCGAGGATCCAGTTCAATATTGTATTTGTCAATGTAATCATACAGATCTTCTGTTCCCAGAACCTTGGCTATTCTCACCAACTGCATGAGAGAAACCAGTTAAGACATCCTTGAACACTTCAGTTATATCATGTTTATTCCAGCAATGACTGTCAGGCACATGATCCTTCAGATCATGTGCAGCCACACCAGCTGCTCTGTGCATTACATTGAAAATTTGTAAATAAAAGTATGAAACCATGACAGTGTTTTGCTCACTGCCGGTCAGTCATGTATGTACATCTACGGAAGATTTAGTGAGCATTGACATTTTAAATTTGGCTTAAAAAAACAACCCCCCCCCCCAAAAAAAAAAAAAAAGGAATAAAGTTGTGAAAAGTATTCACAGGTTCCACTGCCATCACAAGGAGCAAATCCTGTCCAGAGCATTCAAGGCCAGTGTCCAATGAGGAAATCCTGCAAATTCTTAATAACTACTTCCCCAAAGATGCTGCGTTCCAGAGGTGCTGCAAAGGAAGTCTGTCTCATTTTCCCAGCAACCCAGAGAGTATAGTGTAATCTGGATGCAAGTCTACTGTGCACATCACAGCTGCATCTATCAACACTGGCAATAGGGCAACCCGATATGGGCAAGACTTCAAACCTTGAAGCATTCCATGAAGGTTCCACCTCTGAAGGCAAGCTTACTGAATTCCCAAATCATCTTAACCTAATTTCTTATCTTGTTAACACTGCTATTTGGCTAGAAATATTGTCATATGAAGCACTTCATTCTCCATTAAAAACGGAGTTGTGTAATACATAGACTGTAGATTGTAAAAGGGGAAATTCAATTTTTTTTTTAATGCAGTTATGGGCACCTGCCGAAACAATTTAATTGTGGCTCCGATCAGGTACTAATGTTGCAGGTGCCCAAAGGTCACTTTCTGCATCATGCCCATTTGTTTAGATGGATTTAGCAGCTTTGCAAGAGTAAACTCTGCTATTGGCCACCCAAAACAATTGAATTGCTCTGTCTGGTACCCAATAATCGAATCGCTTCCTAGGTTTGCTAGCAGGACGTTAACCCAGTTTGTTAATACCCAGTCTGGGTTATTGACACTGTGCATAAATGTAAAAGCACTATAGAGCATACTGGCACTATATACAGTACATGATAGGGATTTCCTTGGTAGAGCTATGAGCAGCTGTAATCTCTCCAGACTGTCAGCAGCTGGGTAAGAGGCAGGAACACCACATGAGGGTCACATGACAGGTATGCACCTAACAGGCAAAGGCAGAGCAAAATGTTCCATTTTATTGAAGTACACTAGTCACAAATGAAGCAGACCTTTGTGAGAAGAAACAGTCCTTAGAATACAGCAATCACTATGGATACTACTGAAGCAATAGCTCCCGGTGAATTGACAATGTATTCACACTGTATGCACGCTGCTTCAACTCACTTGGTAAACCCCCCCTCCTTGATATAACTGTGAGCAAGGGCCGTTATACCAAGGATCACTTGCCCTTTGCATATTGGGAAAGCCCAATGCATCCACTACCTTAAGCAATTACATAAATTGCTTCTTCAAAACATAGGGGGTAATTCGGAGTTGATCGCAGCAGCAAGTTTGTTAGCAGTTAGGCAAAACCATGTGCACTGCAGGTGAGGCAGATAACACATTTGCAGAGAGCGTTAGATTTGGGTGGGTTATTTTGTTTCTGTGCAGGGTAAATACTGGCTGCTTTATTTTTACACTGCAATTTAGATTTCAGTTTGAACACACCCCACCCAAATCTAACTCTCTCTGCACATGTTATATCTGCCCCTCCTGCAGTGCACATGGTTTTGCCCAACTGCTAACAAATTTGCTGCTGCGATCAACTCAGAATTAGGCCCATAGTTGGGCCAGACTGAATTACCAGTGTGCAGATTCCAGTGGCTTCACAGTATACGTCTTTAGCCGATCTCTGCTTACGGATTCAGTTTGTAATACCGATGGCCGGGATGCCGGCCATCAGTATATCGACAGTGGCATCCAGCCACCAGGATGCTGGCAGCAGGGCGAACGCTAGTAAGCCCATTGCGGGCTCGCTGCGCTCGTCACACTGTGGGCACGGTGGCTTGCTGCGCTTACCACAGGTTATAGATACCCTCTGTGGGTGTCATGAACACCCATAGAGGGAGAAAAGCCTGTGGCGCCGGAATTCTGGCATTTGCATTGTAGCGCAATGTGGGATCCCAGCGTCGGCATTGTAATAGCCGGGATCCCATGCGGCGGGATTTTCACCCCTTCCCCTGCTTACAACCTATGGAGGTGCGGGCAGAAATCAGCCGAGTGTATCTGGCCTTATGAATTGTCACAATTTTTTTTCCGTGTCTACAGTTCCCTTTAGTCATTCTGTAGGAAAAGAATATTTGCCAATCCAAAAATCCAGGCCTTTTAGTATAAACATATCGAGAATATGAAAACCCAGTCACCAGTGACAAGTGCAGTGTCTCACCTGATCATAATTATCATGTCCATGGAAAAATGGCTCCTTTCTGAAGATCATGCTGGCCAGCATACAGCCCAAGCTCCACATATCTAGACTGTAATCATACATCTGCAAGATGCAAGTCAAACATTTTATAATAAAAAAAATAAAAAAAAGAATATATATATATATATATATATATATATATATATATATATATATACATATACATATACATACACACACACACATATACATACACACACATACATACATACACACACACACATACATACATACACATGTACATGCACACATATATACATACATATCTAGGCAAGAGTGCATGCCTGCTGTATTGGTCTCCTTTATATAGGTTTAAAAAGGTCCCTTTAACCTCACACATGAAATCAGATCAAGAGTCATACCTGGTAATCAACAAGCAGCTCTGGCCCCTTAAAGTATCTGGAGGCAACTCTAACATTATATTCCTGGCCTGGGTGATAAAACTCTGCGAGGCCCCAATCTATTAGTCGGAGCTGGGAAAAGATATTAACAATTAATCGGCTTTGCCGTGAACCCAGCAGCAAGACGTAACAGGGGAAGATCCAACCTTTAGCCTGCTGGGATCAGACTTACCTTTCTGTGCTCATGGTCAATCATAACGTTATGTGGCTTCACGTCCCTGTGCATGATACCCATACTGTGACAATAATCCAGGGCCTGCAGGCGACAGTACAGAGTCAGAGTGTACATTTTGTGGAAAGATGTTCTGACTGTATCTAATAGACAGGAAGAAATGGCAACAGCCAAAGAGGTCATACCTTTAATATTTCATACATGTAGAACCTAATGTCGTAATCTGTTAGAGTCTGATATAACTGCTGTGGAGAGCAAGAACAAAAATACTGTACTTAGTGAGTGCCCCCTTAAATCTGGGATGCAAGTAAAACCGCTTTCATTGTGCTCACCTTAAAATCTGTATTGTTGACATGTTCAAAAACCAGTGCCGGCGTTCTAGACTATAAGAAGCCAGGGAAAAAAATAAAATAAAACGCTAATAAAATGAACAGTGCGAACGTGTGGGAAATGATTATCTAATTATTGGATGTAAATTGCTACAAGGCGATAAAGCCAGCTCACCACAGGATCTTTCACTATGTCAGCCAGTGTGATGATGTTGGGTCCGCCCCGCAAGTTCTCCAGAATCTTGATTTCACGCTTAATTTTCTTCTTCTTCACAGGCTATAAATAAAAGGTGGGGACAAGAGGTGTGAGGAGGTAGTAATGAACCTATGTACCGACACACTGTAACTGCTTCGGTACCATGATGCAGCTGGTCTTTTTGCCACTGTTCACCTGACACAAATCCTCATTTACATGAACTGCTATTACAGCTTATGATGCATTACCCATTTTGACAAAAATCTTGTGTACCGAGGTCTGTGTCATTAATTAAAAAGTCCAAGGTTATTTGTGGCAGATAATAAAGCAAAGAACAGGGCTTATTAAAGATTCTCTTATATGACCAGTGTGGGGAGGAATTACCAAGTGGTGCAAGCAGGAAGATCATTGGGTAGTCGCATTTAGAGTCTCTCATTGGTTCTCCTGCTCGCACACTACTTACACAGCCGTTTTAAAGAAGTGAACGAAGAAAAAATAAGAATTTACTCACCGGTAATTCTATTTCTCGTAGTCCGTAGTGGATGCTGGGAACTCCGTAAGGACCATGGGGAATAGCGGGCTCCAAAGGAGGCTGGGCACTCTAGAAAGATTTATGACTACCTGGTGTGCATTGGCTCCTCCCACTATGACCCTCCTCCAAGCCTCAGTTAGGACACCGTGCCCGGACGAGCAGACATAATAAGGAAGATTTAGAATCCCGGGTAAGACTTACCAGCCACACCAATCACACCGTACAACTTGTGATACTATATCCAGTTTGACAGTATGAAAACAACTGAGCCGCTCAACAATAACCCTTTAGTTAACAATAACTATTTACAAGTATTGCAGACAATCCGCACTTGGGATGGGCGCCCAGCATCCACTACGGACTACGAGAAATAGAAATACCGGTGAGTAAATTCTTATTTTCTCTAACGTCCTAGTGGATGCTGGGAACTCCGTAAGGACCATGGGGATTATACCAAAGCTCCCAAACGGGCGGGAGAGTGCGGATGACTCTGTAGCACCGAATGAGAGAACTCCAGGTCCTCCTCAGCCAGGGTATCAAATTTGTAGAATTTTGCAAATGTGTTTGCCCCTGACCAAGTAGCTGCTCGGCAAAGTTGTAAAGCCGAGACCCCTCGGGCAGCCGCCCAAGATGAGCCCACCTTCCTTGTGGAATGGGCATTTACAGATTTTGGCTGTGGCATGCCTGCCACAGAATGTGCAAGCTGAATTGTACTACAAATCCAGCGAGCAATAGACTGCTTAGAAGCAGGAGCACCCAGCTTGTTGGGTGCATACAGGATAAACAGCGAGTCAGATTTTCTGACTCCAGCCATCCTGGAAACATATTTTCAGGGCCCTGACAACGTCTAGCAACTTGGAGTCCTCCAAATCCTTAGTAGCCGCAGGCACCACAATAGGCTGGTTCAGGTGAAACGCTGACACCACCTTAGGGAGAAACTGGGGACGAGTCCTCAATTCTGCCCTATTCATATGGAAAATCAGATAAGGGCTTTTACATGATAAAGCCGCCAATTCTGATACTCGCCTGGCTGAAGCCAGGGCCAATAACATAACCACTTTCCACGTGAGATATTTCAGATCCACGGTTTTTAGTGGCTCAAACCAATGTGATTTTAAGAAACTCAACATCACGTTGAGATCCCAAGGTGCCACAGGAGGCACAAATGGGGGCTGAATATGCAGCACTCCTTTCACAAATGTCTGAACTTCAGGTACTGAAGCTAGTTCTTTTTGAAAGAAAAATCGACAGAGCCGAGATCTGTACTTTAATGGAGCCTAGTTTTAGGCCCATATTCACTCCTGCTTGCAGGAAATGCAGAAATCGACCTAGTTGAAATTCCTCTGTTGGGGCCTTTTTGGCCTCGCACCATGCAACATATTTCCGCCATATGCGGTGATAATGCTTTGCCGTAACATCTTTCCTGGCCTTAATAAGCGTAGGAATGACTTCTTCCGGAATACCCTTTTCCTTTAGGATCCGGTGTTCAACCGCCATGCCGTCAAACGCAGCCGCGGTAAGTCTTGGAACAGACAGGGCCCCTGTTGTAGCAGGTCCTGTCTGAGCGGTAGAGGCCACGGGTCCTCTGAGAGCATCTCTTGAAGTTCCGGGTACCACGCTCGTCTTGGCCAATCCGGAACCACGAGAATGGTGTTTACTCCTCGCTTTCTTATTATTCTCAATACCTTTGGTATGAGAGGCAGAGGAGGGAACACATAAACCAACTGGTACACCCACGGTGTCACTAGAGCGTCCACAGCTATCGCCTGAGGGTCCCTTGACCTGGCGCAATATCTTTTTAACTTTTTGTTGAGGCGGGACGCCATCATGTCCACCTGTGGTTTTTCCCAACGGTTTACCAGCATCTGGAAGACTTCTGGATGAAGTCCCCACTCTCCCGGGTGGAGGTCGTGTCTGCTGAGGAAGTCTGCTTCCCAGTTGTCCACCCCCGGAATGAACACTGCTGACAGTGCTAGTACATGATTCTCCGCCCATCAGAGAATTCTTGTGGCTTCCGCCATCGCCATCCTGCTTCTTGTGCCGCCCTGTCGATTTACATGGGCGACTGCCGTGATGTTGTCTGACTGGATCAGCACCGGCTGGTGTAGGAGCAGGGATTTTGCTTGACTTAGGGCATTGTAGATGGCCCTTAGTTCCAGAATATTTATGTGAAGGGAAGTCTCCTGACTCGACCATAGTCCTTGGAAGTTTCTTCCCTGTGTGACTGCCCCCCAGCCTCGAAGGCTGGCATCCGTGGTCACCAGGACCCAGTCCTGTATGCCGAACCTGCGGCCCTCTAGAAGATGGGCACTCTGCAGCCACCACAGTAACGACACCCTGGTTCTTGGAGACAGGGTTATCAAGCGATGCATCTGAAGATGCGATCCGGACCACTGGTCCAACAGGTCCCACTGAAAGATTCTGGCATGGAACCTGCCGAAGGAAATTGCTTTGTAAGAAGCCACCATCTTTCCCAGGACCCGCGTGCAGCGATGCACTGATACCTGTTTTGGTTTCAGGAGGTCTCTGACTAGAGATGACAACTCCCTGGCTTTCTCCTCCGGGAGAAACACTTTTTTCTGGACTGTATCCAGAATCATACCCAGGAACAGTAGCCGTGTTGTCGGAACCAGCTGTGACTTTGGGATATTCAGAATCCAGCCGTGCTGGTGCAGCACCTCCTGAGATAGTGCTACTCCCACCAACAACTGTTCCTTGGACCTCGCTTTTATCAGGAGATCGTCCAAGTACGGGATAATTAAAACTCCCTTTTTTCGAAGGAGTATCATCATTTCCGCCATAACCTTGGTAAATACCCTCGGTGCCGTGGACAGTCCAAACGGCAGCGTCTGGAATTGGTAATGGCAATCCTGTACCACAAATCTGAGGTACTCCTGGTGAGGATGGTAAATGGGGACATGCAAGTAAGCATCCTTGATGTCCAGGGATACCATGTAATCCCCCTCGTCCAGGCTCGCAATAACCGCCCTGAGCGATTCCATCTTGAACTTGAATTTTTTTATGTATGTGTTCAAGGATTTCAAATTTAAAATGGGTCTCACCGAACCGTCCGGTTTCGGTACCACAAATAGTGTGGAATAGTAACCCCGGCCTTGTTGAAGTAGGGGTACTTTGATTATCACCTGCTGAGAATACAGCTTGTGAATTGCCGCTAGCACTGCCTCCCTGTCTGAGGGAGCAATCGGCAAGGCAGATTTTAGGAACCGGTGGGGTGGAGACGCCTCGAATTCCAGTTTGTACCCCTGAGATACTATTTGAAGGATCCAGGGATCCACCTGTGAGCGAGCCCACTGATCGCTGAAATTCTTGAGGCGACCCCCCACCGTACCTGGCTCCGCCTGGGGAGCCCCACCGTCATGCGGCGGACTTGGAAGAAGAAGCGGGGGAGGATTTTTGCTCCTGGGAACCTGCTGTTTGTTGCAGCCTTTTTCCCCTACCTCTGCCTCTGGACAGAAAGGACCCGCCCTTTCCACGCCTGTTTTTCTGGGTCCGAAAGGACTGAACCTGATAAAACGGCGCCTTCTTAGGCTGTGAGGGGACATGGGGTAAAAATGCTGACTTCCCAGACGTTGCTGTGGAAACTAGGTCCGAGAGACCATCCCCAAATAATTCCTCACCCTTATATGGTAACACTTCCATGTGCTTTTTTGAATCTGCATCTCCTGTCCACTGGCGAGTCCATAAGCCTCTCCTAGCAGAAATGGACAATGCACTTACTTTAGATGCCAGTCGGCAGATTTCCCTTTGTGCATCTCTCATATATAAGACTGAGTCTTTTATATGGTCTATGGTTAACAGGATCGTGTCTGTCTAATGTGTCAATATTTTCTGACAGTTTATCTGACCACGCAGCGGCAGCACTGCACATCCAAGCTGACGCAATAGCTGGCCTAAGTATAATGCCTGTGTGTGTATACACAGACTTCAGGATCGCCTCCTGCTTTCTATCAGCAGGTTCCTTGAGGGCGGCCGTATCCGGAGACGGTAGTGCCACCTTTTTAGACAAACGTGTGAGCGCTTTATCCACTCTAGGGGGTGTTTCCCAACGTGACCTATCCTCTGGCGGGAAAGGGAACGCCATTAGTACCTTCTTAGGAATTACCAATTTTTTATCAGGGAAAGCCCACGCTTCTTCACACACTTCATTTAATTAATCTGATGGGGGAAAAACTACGGGTAGTTTTTTCTCTCCAAACATAATACCCTTTTTAGTGGTACCTGTAGTTATATCAGAAATGTGTAACACCTCTTTCATTGCCTCAATCATGCAGTGAATGGCCTTAGTAGGCATTAGGTTAGACTCATCGTCGTCGACACTTGTGTCAGTATCAGTGTCAACATCTGGGTCTGCTTGTGGTAGCGGGCGTTTTAGAGCCCCTGACGACCCATGCGACGCCTGGGCAGGCACGAGCTGAGAAGTCGGCTGTCCCACATTAGGCATGTCGTCAATTTTCTTATATAAGGAGTCTATACGTGCACTCATTACTTTCCATAAGCCCATCCACTCAGGTGTCTGCCCCGCAGGGGGTGACATCCCTTCTAAAGGCATCTGCTCCGCCTCCACATCATTATCCTCATCAAACATGTCGACACAGCCGTACCGACACACAGCACACACACAAGGAATGCTCCGAATGAGGACAGGACCCACAAAAGCCCTTTGGGGGGACAGAGTGAGAGTATGCCAGCACACACCAGAGCGCTATATAATGCAGGGACTAACTGAGTTATGTCCCCTATAGCTGCTTTTTATAATATATATATATATATATATATATATATATATATATATATATATATATATATATATATATATATAATAAGAATTTACTTACCGATAATTCTATTTCTCGGAGTCCGTAGTGGATGCTGGGGTTCCTGAAAGGACCATGGGGAATAGCGGCTCCGCAGGAGACAGGGCACAAAAAAGTAAAGCTTTACTAGGTCAGGTGGTGTGCACTGGCTCCTCCCCCTATGACCCTCCTCCAGACTCCAGTTAGGTACTGTGCCCGGACGAGCATACACAATAAGGGAGGCATTTTGAATCCCGGGTAAGACTCATACCAGCCACACCAATCACACCGTACAACTTGTGATCTAAACCCAGTTAACAGTATGACAACAGAAAGGGCCTCTTAAAGATGGCTCCTTAACAATAACCCGAATTAGTTAACAATAACTATGTACAAGTATTGCAGATAATCCGCACTTGGGATGGGCGCCCAGCATCCACTACGGACTCCGAGAAATAGAATTATCGGTAAGTAAATTCTTATTTTCTCTATCGTCCTAAGTGGATGCTGGGGTTCCTGAAAGGACCATGGGGATTATACCAAAGCTCCCAAACGGGCGGGAGAGTGCGGATGACTCTGCAGCACCGAATGAGAGAACTCCAGGTCCTCCTTTGCCAGGGTATCAAATTTGTAAAATTTTACAAACGTGTTCTCCCCCGACCACGTAGCTGCTCGGCAGAGTTGTAATGCCGAGACCCCTCGGGCAGCCGCCCAAGATGAGCCCACCTTCCTTGTGGAGTGGGCTTTTACAGTTTTAGGCTGTGGCAGGCCTGCCACAGAATGTGCAAGTTGAATTGTGTTACAAATCCAACGAGCAATCGACTGCTTAGAAGCAGGTGCGCCCAACTTGTTGGGTGCATACAATATAAACAGCGAGTCAGATTTTCTGACTCCAGCCGTCCTTGCAATGTATATTTTTAAGGCTCTGACAACGTCCAACAACTTGGAGTCCTCCAAGTCGCTAGTGGCCGCAGGCACCACAATAGGTTGGTTCAGATGAAATGCTGATACCACTTTAGGGAGAAAATGCGGACGAGTCCGCAGTTCTGCCCTATCCGAATGGAAGATTAGATAAGGACTTTTATAAGATAAAGCCGCCAATTCAGATACTCTCCTGGCAGAGGCCAGGGCTAGTAACATAGTCACTTTCAATGTGAGATATTTCAAATCCACCTTTTTCAATGGTTCAAACCAATGGGATTTGAGGAAATCTAAAACTACATTTAGATCCCACGGTGCCACCGGAGGCACCACAGGAGGCTGTATATGCAGTACTCCCTTGACAAAAGTCTGGACCTCAGGGACAGAGGCCAATTCTTTTTGGAAGAATATTGACAGGGCCGAAATTTGAACCTTAATGGATCCCAATTTGAGACCCATAGATAATCCTGATTGCAGGAAATGTAGGAAACGACCCAGTTGGAATTCCTCCGTCGGAACCCTCCGATCCTCGCACCACGCTACATATTTTCGCCAAATGCGGTGATAATGTTTCACGGTGACTTCCTTCCGTGCCTTAATCAAGGTAGGAATGACTTCTTCTGGAATGCCTTTCCCTTTTAGGATCTGGCGTTCAACCGCCATGCCGTCAAACGCAGCCGCGGTAAGTCTTGAAAAAGACAGGGACCCTGCTGTAGCAGGTCCCTTCTCAGAGGTAGAGGCCACGGTTCGTCCGTGAGCATCTCTTGAAGTTCCGGATACCAAGTCCTTCTCGGCCAATCCGGAACCACTAGTATTGTTCTTACTCTTCTTTGCCGTATGATCTTCAATACCTTTGGTATGAGCGGCAGAGGAGGAAACACATACACTGACTGGTACACCCAAGGAGTTACCAGTGCGTCCACAGCTATTGCCTGTGGATCTCTTGACCTGGCGCAATATTTGTCCAGTTTCTTGTTGAGGCGAGACGCCATCATGTCTACAATTGGTCTTTCCCAACGGTCTATTAACATGTTGAAGACTTCTGGATGTAGACCCCACTCTCCCGGATGAAGATCGTGTCTGCTGAGGAAGTCTGCTTCCCAGTTGTCCACGCCCGGGATGAACACTGCTGACAGTGCTATCACGTGATTCTCCGCCCAGCGAAGAATCTTGGCAGCTTCTGCCATTGCACTCCTGCTTCTTGTGCCGCCCTGCCTGTTTACATGGGCGACCGCCGTGATGTTGTCCGACTGAATCAACACCGGCTTTCCTTGCAGGAGAAGTTCCGCCTGGCTTAGAGCATTGTAGATTGCTCTTAGTTCCAGAATGTTTATGTGAAGAGACTTTTCCAGACTCGTCCATACTCCCTGGAAGTTTCTTCCTTGTGTGACTGCTCCCCAGCCTCTCAGGCTGGCGTCCGTGGTCACCAGGATCCAATCCTGAATGCCGAATCTGCGGCCTTCTAATAGGTGAGCCTTCTGCAACCACCACAGAAGTGACACCCTTGTCTTTGGTGACAGGGTTATTCGCAGGTGCATCTGCAGATGCGACCCTGACCATTTGTCCAACAGATCCCTTTGGAATATTCTTGCATGGAATCTGCCGAATGGAATTGCTTCGTAAGAAGCCACCATTTTTCCCAGGACTCTTGTGCATTGATGTACTGACACTTTTCCTGGTTTTAGGAGGTTCCTGACCAGATCGGATAACTCCTTGGCTTTTTCCTCTGGAAGGAAAACCTTTTTCTGAACCGTGTCCAGAATCATTCCTAGGAACAGCAGACGAGTTGTCGGGATTAAATGGGATTTTGGAATATTCAGAATCCACCCGTGTTGTCTTAGCACCTCTTGAGATAGTGCTAAAGCTGTCTCCAGCTGTTCTCTGGACCTTGCCCTTATTAGGAGATCGTCCAAGTATGGGATAACTAATACGCCTTTTCTTCGAAGAAGAATCATCATCTCGGCCATTACCTTGGTAAAGACCCGAGGCGCCGTGGACAATCCGAACGGCAGCGTCTGAAACTGATAGTGACAGTTTTGAACAATGAACCTGAGGTACCCCTGGTGTGCGGGGTAAATCGGAACGTGTAGATACACATCCTTGATGTCCAAGGATACCATAAAGTCCCCTTCTTCCAGGTTCGCTATCACTGCTCTGAGTGACTCCATCTTGAACTTGAACTTTTTTATGTAGAGGTTCAAGGACTTCAGATTTAGAATAGGCCTTACCGAGCCATCCGGCTTCGGTACCACAAATAGAGTGGAATAATACCCCTTTCCTTGTTGTAATAGGGGTACTTTGACTATCACCTGCTGAGCGTACAGCTTGTGAATGGCTTCCAACACCCTCTCCCTTTCGGAAGAGACGGTTGGTAAGGCAGACTTCAGGAAACGATGAGGAGGATCCGTCTCTAATTCCAACCTGTACCCCTGAGATATTATCTGCAGGATCCAGGGGTCTACCTGCGAGTGAGCCCACTGCGCGCTGTAATTTTTGAGACGGCCCCCCACTGTCCCCGAGTCCGCTTGAGAGGCCCCAGCGTCATGCTGAGGTTTTTGCAGGAGCCGGGGAGGGCTTCTGTTCCTGGGAAGGAGCTGCCTGTTGGTGTCTCTTCCCTCTTCCTCTGCCTCGTGGCAGGTACGACAAGCCCTTTGCTCTCTTATTTTTGTAGGAGCGAAAAGGCTGCGGTTGAAAGGTCGGTGCCTTTCTCTGTTGGGGAGTGACTTGAGGTAAAAAAGTGGATTTCCCGGCAGTAGCCGTGGCCACCAAGTCTGATAGACCAACTCCAAATAACTCCTCCCCTTTATACGGCAAAACCTCCATGTGACGTTTTGAATCCGCATCGCCTGTCCACTGTCGTGTCCATAAGGCTCTTCTGGCTGAAATGGACATAGCACTCACCCGAGATGCCAGTGTGCAAATATCCCTCTGTGCATCACGCATATAGATAAATGCATCCTTTATTTGTTCTAACGACAGTAAAACATTGTCCCTATCTAGGGTATCAATATTTTCAATCAGGGATTCTGACCAAACTACTCCAGCACTGCACATCCAGGCAGTTGCTATAGCTGGTCGTAGTATAACACCTGCATGTGTGTATATATTCTTTTGAATAACTTCCATCTTTCTATCTGATGGATCCTTAAGTGCGGCCGTCTCAGGAGAGGGTAACGCCACTTGTTTGGATAAGCGTGTGAGCGCCTTGTCCACCTTAGGGGGTGTTTCCCAGCGCGCCCTAACCTCTGGCGGGAAAGGGTATAATGCCAATAACTTTTTTGAAATTATCAACTTTTTATCAGGAGCAACCCACGCTTCATCACACACGTCATTTAATTCTTCTGATTCAGGAAAAACTGTTTGTAGTTTTTTCACACCATACATAATACCCTGTTTTACGGTATCTGTAGTATCAGCTAAATGTAACGTCTCCTTCATTGCCAAAATCATATAACGTGTGGCCCTACTGGAAAATACGTTTGAATTTCTACCGTCGTCACTGGAATCAGTGCCCGTGTCTGGGTCTGTGTCGACCGACTGAGGCAAAGGGCGTTTTACAGCCCCTGACGGTGTTTGAGGCGCCTGGACAGGCATTAATTGATTGTCCGGCCGCCTCATGTCCTCAACTGACTGTTTAAGGGAAGATAAACCATCACGTAATTCCACAAATAAAGGCATCCATTCTGGTGTCGACCCCCTGGGGGGTGACATCTGCATATTTGGCAATTGCTCCGCCTCCACACCAATATCGTCCTCATACATGTCGACACCACGTACCGACACACACCGCAAACTCACAGGGAATGCTCTAATGAAGACAGGACCCACTAGCCCTTTTGGGGAGACAGAGGGAGAGTCTGCCAGCACACACCACAAAGCGCTATATATACAAGGGATATCCTTATATTAAGTGCTCCCTTATAGCTGCTTTAATATATATATATATAGCCATTAATGTGCCCCCCCTCTCTGTTTTACCCTGTTTCTGTAGTGCAGTGCAGGGGAGAGACCTGGGAGCCGTTCTGACCAGCGGAGCTGTGACAGACAATGGCGCCGTGTGCTGAGGAGATAGGCCCCGCCCCTTTTTCGGCGGGTTCTTCTCCCGCTATTTTTCCAGTCAGGCAGGGGTTAAATATCTCCATATAGCCCCTATGGGCTATATGTGAGGTATTTTTAGCCTTGTATAAGGTTTATATTTGCCTCTCAGAGCGCCCCCCCCCAGCGCTCTGCACCCTCAGTGACTGCCCAGTGAAGTGTGCTGAGAGGAAAATGGCGCACAGCTGCAGTGCTGTGCGCTACCTTATGAAGACTGAGGAGTCTTCAGCCGCCGGTTTCCGGACCTCTTCACGCTTCAGCATCTGCAAGGGGGTCGGCGGCGCGGCTCCGGGACCGGACTCCACGGCTGGGCCTGTGTTCGATCCCTCTGGAGCTAATGGTGTCCAGTAGCCAAGCAGCAAATCCACTCTGCATGCAGGTGAGTTTACTACTTTCCCCCTAAGTCCCACGTTGCAGTGATCCTGTTGCCAGCAGGACTCACTGTAAAGAAAAAAACCTAAACTAAACTTTCTCTAAGCAGCTCTTTAGGAGAGCCACCTAGATTGCACCCTTCTCGTTCGGGCACAAAATCTAACTGGAGTCTGGAGGAGGGTCATAGGGGGAGGAGCCAGTGCACACCACCTGACCTAGTAAAGCTTTACTTTTTTGTGCCCTGTCTCCTGCGGAGCCGCTATTCCCCATGGTCCTTTCAGGAACCCCAGCATCCACTTAGGACGATAGAGAAATATATATATATATATATATATATATATATATATATATATATATATATATATATATATATATATATATATATATATATATATATAGCGCCTAAATTTAGTGCCCCCCCTCTCTGTTTTTACCCTGTTCTGAAGTGTAGACTGCAGGGGAGAGCCAGGGAGCTTCCTTCCAGCGGATCTGTGAAGGAGAAATGGCGCCAGTGTGTCTGAGGGAGATAGCTCCGCCCCTTTTCCGCGGCCTATTCTCCCGCTTTTTCCTGGATTCTGGCAGGGGTATTTACCACATATATAGCCTCTGGGCTATATATTGTGGTATTTTTGCCAGCCAAGGTGTTTTTATTGCTGCTCAGGGCGCCCCACCCCAGCGCCCTTCACCCTCCGTGACCGGAGTGTGAAGTGTGCATGAGGAGCAATGGCGCACAGCTGCAGTGCTGTGCGCTACCTTGGTGAAGACTGATGTCTTCTGCCGCCGTTTTTCCGGACCTCTTCTTGCTTCTGGCTCTGTAAGGGGGACGGCGGCGCGGCTCCGGGACCGAACACCAAGGACTGGGCCTGCGGTCGATCCCTCTGGAGCTAATGGTGTCCAGTAGCCTAAGAAGCCCAATCCGGCTGCAAGCAGGCGAGTTCGCTTCTTCTCCCCTTAGTCCCTCGCTGCAGTGAGCCTGTTGCCAGCAGGTCTCACTGAAAATAAAAAACCTAAATCTATACTTTCTTTCTAAGGGCTCAGGAGAGCCCCTAGTGTGCATCCAACCTCGGCCGGGCACGAAATCTGAGGCTTGGAGGAGGGTCATAGTGGGAGGAGCCAGTGCACACCAGGTAGTCAAATCTTTCTAGAGTGCCCAGCCTCCTTCGGAGCCCGCTATTCCCCATGGTCCTTACGGAGTTCCCAGCATCCACTAGGACGTTAGAGAAAATAAGAATTTACTTACCGATAATTCTATTTCTCATAGTCCGTAGTGGATGCTGGGGACTCCGAAAGGACCATGGGGAATAGCGGCTCCGCAGGAGACTGGGCACAAAAGTAAAAAGCTTTAGGACTACCTGGTGTGCACTGGCTCCTCCCCCTATGACCCTCCTCCAAGCCTCAGTTAGGATACTGTGCCCGGACGAGCGTACACAATAAGGAAGGATTTTGAATCCTGGGTAAGACTCATACCAGCCACACCAATCACACCGTACAACTTGTGATCTGAACCCAGTTAACAGTATGATAACAGAAGGAGCCTCTGAAAAGATGGCTCACAACAACAACCCGATTTTTGTAACAATAACTATGTACAAGTAATGCAGACAATCCGCACTTGGGATGGGCGCCCAGCATCCACTACGGACTATGAGAAATAGAATTATCGGTAAGTAAATTCTTATTTTCTCTAACGTCCTAGTGGATGCTGGGGACTCCGAAAGGACCATGGGGATTATACCAAAGCTCCCAAACGGGCGGGAGAGTGCGGATGACTCTGCAGCACCGAATGAGAGAACTCCAGGTCCTCCTCAGCCAGGTTATCAAATTTGTAGAATTTAGCAAACGTGTTTGCCCCTGACCAAGTAGCTGCTCGGCAAAGTTGTAAAGCCGAGACCCCTCGGGCAGCCGCCCAAGATGAGCCCACCTTCCTTGTGGAATGGGCATTTACAGATTTTGGCTGTGGCAGGCCTGCCACAGAATGTGCAAGCTGAATTGTACTACAAATCCAACGAGCAATCGTCTTAGAAGCAGGAGCACCCAGCTTGTTGGGTGCATACAGGATAAACAGCGAGTCAGATTTTCTGACTCCAGCGTCCTGGAAAGATATATTTTCAGGGCCCTGACTACGTCCAGCAACTTGGAATCCTCCAAGTCCCTAGTAGCCGCAGGCACCACAATAGGCTGGTTTAAGTGAAATGCTGAAACCACCTTAGGGAGAAATTGAGGACGAGTCCTCAATTCTGCCCTGTCCGTATGAAAAATTAGGTAAGGGCTTTTATAGGATAAAGCCGCCAATTCTGATACACGCCTGGCTGAAGCCAGGGCTAACAGCATTACCACTTTCCATGTGAGATATTTTAAGTCCACAGTGGTGAGTGGTTCAAACCAATGTGATTTTAGGAATCCCAAAACTACATTGAGATCCCAAGGTGCCACTGGAGGCACAAAAGGAGGCTGTATATGCAGTACTCCCTTGACAAACGTCTGAACTTCAGGAACAGAAGCTAGTTCTTTTTGGAAGAATATTGACAGGGCCGAAATTTGAACCTTAATGGACCCTAATTTGAGGCCCATAGATAGTCCTGTTTGCAGGAAATGCAGGAATCGACCCAGTTGAAATTCCTCTGTAGGGGCCTTCCTGGCCTCGCACCACGCAGCATATTTACGCCAAATACGGTGATAATGTTGTACGGTTACATCCTTCCTGGCTTTGATCAGGGTAGGGATGACTTCATCCGGAATGCCTTTTTCCTTCAGGATCCGGCGTTCAACCGCCATGCCGTCAAACGCAGCCGCGGTAAGTCTTGGAACAGACATGGTCCCTGCTGGAGCAGGTCCTTTCTTAGAGGTAGAGGCCACGGGTCTTCCGTGAGCATCTCTTGAATTTCCGGGTACCAAGTCCTTCTTGGCCAATCCGGAGCCACGAGTATAGTCTTTACTCCTCTCCTTCTTATGATTCTCAGTACTTTTGGTATGAGAGGAAGAGGGAACACATACACCGACTGGTACACCCACGGTGTTACCAGAGCGTCCACAGCTATTGCCTGAGGGTCCCTTGACCTGGCGCAATATCTGTCCAGTTTTTTGTTGAGGCAGGACGCCATCATGTCCACCTTTGGTTTTTCCCAACGGTTCACAATCATGTGGAAGACTTCTGGGTGAAGTCCCCACTCCCCCGGGTGAAGATCGTGTCTGCTGAGGAAGTCTGCTTCCCAGTTGTCCATTCCCGGAATGAACACTGCTGACAGTGCTATCACATGATTTTCCGCCCAGCGAAGAATCCTTGCCACTTCCATCATTGCCCTCCTGCTTCTTGTGCCGCCCTGTCTGTTTACGTGGGCGACTGCCGTGATGTTGTCCGACTGTATCAACACCGGCTGACCCTGTAGCAGAGGTCTTGCCTGACTTAGGGCATTGTAAATGGCCCTTAGTTCCAGGATATTTATGTGAAGTGACGATTTCATGCTTGACCACAAGCCCTGGAAATTTCTTCCCTGTGTGACTGCTCCCCAGCCTCTCAGGCTGGCATCCGTGGTCACCAGGACCCAATCCTGAATGCCGAATCTGCGGCCCTCTAGGAGATGAGCACTCTAACCACCACAGGAGAGACACCCTTGTCCTTGGAGACAGGGTTATCCGCTGATGCATTTGAAGATGCGATCCGGACCCTTTGTCCAGCAGATCCCACTGAAAAGTTCTTGCGTGGAATCTGCCGAATGGAATCGCTTCGTAAGAAGCCACCATCTTTCCCAGGACCCTTGTGCATTGATGTACTGACACTTGGCCTGGTCTTAGGAGGTTCCTGACTAGGTCGGATAACTCCCTGGCTTTCTCTTCCGGGAGAAACACCTTTTTCTGTACTGTGTCCAGAATCATCCCTAGGAACAGCAGACGTGTCGTCGGAATCAGCTGCGATTTTGGAATATTTAGAATCCATCCGTGCTGTCGTAGTACTACTTGAGATAGTGCTACTCCGACCTCTAACTGTTCTCTGGACCTTGCCCTTATCAGGAGATCGTCCAAGTAAGGGATAATTAAGACGCCTTTTCTTTGAAGAAGAATCATCATTTCGGCCATTACCTTGGTAAAGACCCGGGGTGCCGTGGACAATCCAAACGGCAGCGTCTGAAACTGATAGTGACAGTTCTGTACCACAAACCTGAGGTACCCTTGGTGAGAAGGGCAAATTGGGACATGGAGGTAAGCATCCTTGATGTCCAGCGACACCATATAGTCCCCTTCTTCCAGGTTCGCTATCACTGCTCTGAGTGACTCCATCTTGAACTTGAACCTTTGTATGTAAGTGTTCAAGGATTTCAGATTTAAAATGGGTCTCACCGAGCCGTCCGGCTTCGGTACCACAAACAGCGTGGAATAATACCCCTTTCCCTGCTGTAGGAGGGGTACCTTGATTATCACCTGCTGGGAATACAGCTTGTGAATGGCTTCCAATACCGCCCCCCTGTCGGGGGGAGACGTTGGTAAAGCAGACTTCAGGAACCGGCGAGGGGGAGACGTCTCGAATTCCAATTTGTACCCCTGAGATACTACCTGCAGGATCCAGGGGTCCACTTGCGAGTGAGCCCACTGCGCGCTGAAATTCTTGAGACGGGCCCCCACCGTGCCTGAGTCCGCTTGTAAGGCCCCAGCGTCATGCTGAGGACTTGGCAGAAGCGGGGGAGGGCTTCTGCTCGTGGGAAGAGGCTGTCTGCTGCAGTCTTTTTCCCCTTCCTCTGCCCCGGGGCAGATATGAGTGGCCTTTTGCCCGCTTGCCCTTATGGGGACGAAAGGACTGAGCCTGAAAAGACGGTATCTTTTTCTGCTGCGAGGTGACTTGGGGTAAAAAGGTGGATTTCCCAGCCGTTGCCACCAGGTCCGATAGACCGACCCCAAATAACTCCTCCCCTTTATACGGCAATACTTCCATATGCCGTTTGGAATCCGCATCCCCTGACCACTGTCGCGTCCATAATCCTCTTCTGGCAGAAATGGACATCGCACTTACTCTTGATGCCAGAGAGCAAATATCCCTCTGTGCATCTCTCATATATAGAAATGCATCCTTTAAATGCTCTATAGTCAATAATATATTGTCCCTGTCCAGGGTATCAATATTTTCAGTCAGGGAATCCGACCAAGCCACCCCAGCACTGCACATCCAGGCTGAGGCGATTGCTGGTCGCAGTATAATACCAGTATGTGTGTATATACTTTTTAGGATATTTTCCAGCTTCCTATCAGCTGGTTCCTTGAGGGCGGCCGTATCAGGAGACTGTAACGCCACTTGTTTTGATAAGCGTGTGAGCGCCTTATCTACCCTTGGGGGTGTTTCCCAACGTGCCCTAACCTCTGGCGGGAAAGGGTATAATGCCAATAACTTTTTAGAAATTAGCAGTTTTTTATCGGGGGAAACCCACGCTTCATCACACACCTCATTTAATTCATCTGATTCGGGAAAAAATAAGAATTTACTCACCGGTATTTCTATTTCTCGTAGTCCGTAGTGGATGCTGGGAACTCAGTAAGGACCATGGGGAATAGCGGGCTCCGAAGGAGGCTGGGCACTCTAGAAAGATCTTAGACTACCTGGTGTGCACTGGCTCCTCCCACTATGACCCTCCTCCAAGCCTCAGTTAGGTACTGTGCCCGGACGAGCGTACACAATAAGGAAGGATTTTGAATCCCGGGTAAGACTCATACCAGCCACACCAATCACACCGTACAACTCGTGATATGAAACACAGTTAACAGTATGAAACAATAGAGCCTCTCAACAGATGGCTCAACAATAACCCGATTTAGTTAACCATAACTATGTACAAGTATTGCAGATAAACCGCACTTGGGATGGGCGCCCAGCATCCACTACGGACTACGAGAAATAGAATTACCGGTGAGTAAATTCTTATTTTCTCTAACGTCCTAGTGGATGCTGGGAACTCCGTAAGGACCATGGGGATTATACCAAAGCTCCCAAACGGGCGGGAGAGTGCGGATGACTCTGTAGCACTGAATGAGAGAACTCCAGGTCCTCCTCAGCCACGGTATCAAATTTGTAGAATTTTTGCAAACGTGTTTGCCCCTGACCAAGTAGCTGCTCGGCAAAATTGTAAAGCCGAGACCTCTCGGGCAGCCGCCCAAGATGAGCCCACCTTCCTTGTGGAATGGGCATTGACAGATTTTGGCTGTGGCAGGCCTGCCACAGTATGTGCAAGCTGAATTGTACTACAAATCCAACGAGCAATAGTCTGCTTAGAAGCAGGAGCACCCAGCTTGTTAGGTGCATATAGGATAAACAGCGAGTCAGATTTTCTGACTCTAGCCGTTCTGGAAACATATTTTCAGTGCCCTGACAACGTCTAGCAACTTGGAGTCCTCCAAGTCCCTAGTAGCCTAGGCACCACAATAGGCTGGTTCAGGTGAAACGCTGACACCACCTTTGGGAGAAACTGGGGACGAGTCCTCAATTCTGCCCTATCCATATGGAAAATCAAATAAGGGCTTTTACAAGACAAAGCCGCCAACTTTGATACTCGCCTGGCAGAAGCCAAGGCCAATAACATAACCACCTTCCACGTGAGATATTTCAGATCCACGGTTTTTAGTGGTTCAAACCAATGTGATTTTAAGAAACTCAACACCACGTTGAGATCCCAAGGTGCCACAGGAGGCACAAACGGGGGCTGACTCTGCAGCACTCCTTTTATAAATGTCTGAACTTCAGGTACTGAAGCTAGTTCTTTTTGAAAGAAAATCGACAGAGCCGAGATCTGTACCTTAATGGAACCCAATTTAAGGCCCATAGTCACTCCTGCTTGCAGGAAATGCAGAAATCGACCTAGTTGAAATTCCTCTGTTGGGGCCCTTTCGACCTCACACCATGCAACATATTTTCGCCATATGCGGTGATAATGAGTTGCTGTAACCTCTTTCCTGGCTTTAGTAAGCGTAGGAATGACTTCCTCCGGAATGCCCTTTTCCTTCAGGATCCGGCGTTCAACCGCCATGCCGACAAACGCAGCCGCGGTAAGTCTTGGAACAGACAGGGCCCCTGCTGCCGCAGGTCCTGTCTGAGTGGCAGAGGCCATGGGTCCTCTGATATAAATTCTTGAAGTTCTGGGTACCAAGCTCTTCTTGGCCATCCACGAGTATCGTTCTTACTCCTCGCCTTCTTATTATTCTCAGTACCTTTGGTATGAGAGGCAGAGGGGAGAACACATAAACCGACTGGTACACCCACGGTGTTACCAGAGCGTCCATAGCTATCGCCTGAGGGTCCCTTGACCCGGTGCAATATCTTTTATAGCTTTTTGTTGAGGCGGGACGCCATCATGTCCACCTGTGGCCTTTCCCAATGGTGTACAATCCTATTGGAAGACTTCTGGAGGAAGTCCCCATTCTCCCGGGTGGAGGTCGTGTCTGTTGAGAAGATCTGCTTCCCAGTTGTCCACTCCGGGAATGAACACTGCTGACAGTGCTAACACATGATTTTCCGCCTATCGGAGAATCCTTGTGGCTTCTGCCATCGCCATCCTGCTTCTTGTGCCGCCCTGTTGGTTTACATGGGCGACTGCCGTGATGTTGTCTGATTGGATCAGTACCGGCTGGTTTTGAAGCAGAGGCCTTGCCGGCCTCAGGGCATTGTAAATGGCCCTCAGGTCCAGAATATTTATGTGTAGGGAAATAACCTGACTTGACCAAAGTCCCTGGAAATTTCTTCCCTGTGTGACTGCCTCCCAGCCTCAAAGACTGGAATCCATGGTCACTAGGACCTAGTCCTGTATGCCGAACCTGCGGCCCTCTTGAAGATGGGCACTCTGCAGCCACCACAGTAGAGATACCCTGGTCCTTGGAGACAGGGTTATCAGCCTATGCATCGGAAGATGCGATCCGGACCACTTGTCCAACAGGTCCCTCTGAAAAGTTCTTGTATGGAACCTGCCTAATTGGATTGCTTCGTAGGAAGCTACCATTTTTCCCAGGACTCGCGTGCAATGATGCACCGCTACCTATTTTGGCTTCAGGAGGTCTCTGACTAGAGATGACAACTCCTTGGCTTTCTCCTCCGGGAGAAACACTATTTCTGGTTTATGTCCAGAACCATCCCCAGGAACAGTAGACGTGTCATAGGAACCAGCTGTGACTTTGGACTGTTTAGAATCCAACCATGCTGTTGTAGCACTTTCCAAAATAGTGCTACCCCGACTACCAACTGCTCCTTGGACCTCGCCCTTATAACGAGATTGTCCAAGTACGGGATAATTACAACTCCCTTTTTTTTTTGAAGGAGTATCAACATATCGGCCATTACCTTGATAAAACACCCTCGGTGCCATGTACAGTCCAAACGGCAGTGTCTGGACTTGGTAATGGTAATCCTGTACCACAAATCTGAAGTACTCCTGGCGAGGATGGTAAATGGGGACATGCAGGTAAGCATCCTTGATGTCCCAGGATACCATGTAATCCCCCTCGTCCAGGCTTGGAATAACCGCCCTGAGCGATTCCATCTTGAACTTGAATTTTTGTGTTCAAGGATTTTAAATATAAAATGGGTCACACCGAACCATGCGGTTTCGGTACCCCAACCCGTGTGGAATAGTAACCCCGTCCTTGTTGAAGTAGGGGCACCTTGAGTATTACCTGCTGGGAATACCGCTTATTAATTGCCTCTAGCACAGCCTCCCTGCCTGAGGGAGTTGTCAGCAAGGCATATTTTAGGAAACGGCTGGGGGGAGACATCTCGAATTCCAGCTTGTACCCCTGAAATACTACTTGAAAGAAACAGGGATCCACCTGTGAGCGAGCCCACTAATTGCGGAAATTTTTGAGACGGCCCCCCCACCGTACCTGGCTACACCTGTGGAGCACCCGCGTCATGGTGTGGCCTCACAGGAGGCGGGGGAAGAATCTTGATTCTGGGAACAGGCTGACTGGTGCAGCTTTTTTCCCTCTACCCTTGTCTCTGTACAGAAAGGAAGCGCCATTTGACCCGCTTGCTTTTCTGAAGCCGAAAGGACTGTACCTTTGTCTGTGAGGAAACCTGAGGTAAAATTATTTCTTCCCAGCAGTTGCTGTGGATACGAGGTCCCAGAGACCATCCCCAAATAATTCCTCAACCTTATAAGGCTCTCTATGCGCTTTTTAAGTCAGCATCACCTGTCCAGTGACAGGTCTCTAATACCCTCCTGACAGAATGGACATTACATTTATTTTGTATGCCAGCCGGCAAAATATCCCTCTGTGCATCC
The DNA here is from genome assembly GCF_028390025.1 of Pseudophryne corroboree. Lineage (NCBI taxonomy): Eukaryota > Metazoa > Chordata > Amphibia > Anura > Myobatrachidae > Pseudophryne > Pseudophryne corroboree. The sequence goes on from NC_086446.1 coordinate 273,316,847, forward strand.
CCCATATATAAGACGACGTCTTTAATATGTTTTTATGTTTTCCAACTAGTATCCCTGTTTGACAGGGTCACCGACCACGCTGCAGCAGCACTATCTGCAGGTCTCAGTCTAGTACCTGAGTGTGTAAATACAGACTTCAGGATAGCCTCCTGTTTTTTATCAACAGGTACCTATTAAAGTGGCCGTATCCTAAGACGGCAGTGCCACCTTTTTTGACAAACGTGTGAGCGCCTTATCCACCCTAGGGGATATCTCCCAGCGTAACTTATCCACCTGGCGGGAAAGGGTACGCCATCAGTAACTTTTTATAAATTACCAGTTTCTTAACGGGGGAACCCACGCTTTCACACACTTCATTTATTCATCTGATGGGGGAACAAAACACTGCCTGTTTTTTCTCCCCAAACCTAAAACCCATTTTTAGAGGTGCTTGGGTTAAAGTCAGAAATGTATAACACATTTTTTATTGCCGGGATCACGTCACGGATGTTCCTAGTGGATTGTGTATATGTCTCCACCTTGTCGACACTGGAGTCAGACTCCGTGTCGACATCTGTGTCTGCCATCTGAGAGAGCGGGCGTTTTTGAGCCCCTGATGGCCTTTGAGACGCCTGGGCAGGCGCGGGCTGCGAAGCCGGCTGTTACGTCATCCACCCTTTTATGTAAGGAGTTGACACTGTCGGTTAATACCTTTCACCTATCCATCCACTCTGGTGTCGGCCCCACAGGGGGCGACATCACATATATCGGCCTCTGTTCTGTCACCATATAAGCCTCCTCATTCAACATGTCGACACAGCCGTACCGACACACCGCAGACACACAGGGAATGCTCTAAACGAGGACAGGACCCACAAAAGCCCTTTGGGGGGACAGAGTAAGAGTATGCCAGCACACACCAGAGCGCGATATATATATATATATATATATATATATATATATATATATATATATATATATACATACATACATATACATACACATACATACACACACACACACACACACACACAGGGACTAACTGAGTTATGTCCCTAATAGCTTTTATATACTGTATACAGTGCCAATTTTAATGCCCCCCCTCTCTTTTCCCTCTTACTGTACTGTAGAATTGCAGGGAAGAGCCAGGGAGCTTCCCTCCAGCCGAGCTGTGAGGGAAAAATGGCGCCAGTGTGCTGAGGAGATAGGCTCCGCCCCTTTTTCGCGGCCTATTCTCCCGTTTTTTATGGAATTCTGGCAGGGGTATTTACCTCATATATAGCCCCTGGGGCCATATATTGAGGTATTTTAGCCAGCCAAGGTGTTTTTATTGCTGCCTCAGGGCGCCCCCCCCCAGCGCCCTGCACCCTCAGTGACCGGAGTGTGAAGTGTGTGAGAGGAGCAATGGCGCACAGCTGCAGTGCTGTGCGCTACCTTGGTGAAGACAGAGTCTTCATGCCGCCGATTTTCCGGACCATCTTCTTACTTCTGGCTCTGTAAGGGGGACGGCGGCGCGGCTCCGGGACCGAACATCAAGGCTGGGCCTGCGGTCGATCCCTCTGGAGCTAATGGTGTCCAGTAGCCTAAGAAGCCCAATCCGGCTGCAAGCAGGCGAGTTCGCTTCTTCTCCCCTTAGTCCCTCGCTGCAGTGAGCCTGTTGCCAGCAGGTCTCACTGAAAATAGGATTTTGGTACTTACCAGGTAAATCCTTTTCTTTGAATCCATAGGGGGCACTGGAGTACTCTTGGGATATGGACGGGCTTCCGCAGGAAACAGCACTGAATATTCAAATTAGTAACACTCCACCCCTCCATATCCCTGAGCACTTACTCAGTGTTTTTTACTGAGCCGAACAGGAATTAAGAGAGGTTAATAATGGAGTATTACATATAACATAACTGACAATAACGAAGTTAACACATAACGTTACTGACAACTAACAGTTGACACCCTAACCAGCACTTGTAACTTGAACCAGCCGGTGAAAGTGTGTTACCATAAGATCCTCAGAACTAACCACAAGTAGGTAAAACTGCTCTGGGTGGGCGTCCAGTGCCCCCTATGGATTCAAAGAAAAGGATTTACCTGGTAAGTACCAAAATCCTATTTTCTTTATCATCCACTAGGGGTCACTGGAGTACTCTTGGGACGTACCAAAGCTTCCCCCGTGGGCGGGAGAGCTGTTTGGCACTTGTAAAACTAGGCGGCCAAAGCTAGATGCTGATGCCGCAAAAGTATCAAACTTGTAAAAGCGCACAAACGTGTGCACGGAAGACCATGTAGCCGCCCGGCAAAGCTGCGTCGCAGAAGCCCCACGACCAGCTGCCCATGAAGTTCCCACAGAACGTGTGGAATGAGCGGTTACTGACGTAGGCGGTTGTAACCTAGCATGAAGGTAAGCCTGGCGTATGGTCAGTTTTATCCATCTGGATAAAGTTTGTTTAGATGCTGGCCAACCCATCTTGGCAGCATCATAGAGAACAAATAACGTATCCGTCTTACGAACTGAAGACGTTCGGGATACATAAACGCGTAATGCGCGAACCACATCCAGAGTTCCAGAATGTGCTGTCAACACAGGAACTACTATTGGTTGATTGATGTGAAAAGATGACACTACCTTTGGTAAGAAGGCGGGATTCGTCCGAAGTTCCGCTCTGTCATCATGAAACACCAAATACGGTGGCTTGCATGACAAGGCACCCAAATCCGAAACACGCCTTGCGGGAGCTAAGGCTAAGAGAAAAATGGTTTTCCAAGTGAGAAACTTTATATCCACTTGTTGTAAGGGTTCAAAATATGAAGACTGTAAGAACTCCAAAACCAGATTCAAGTCCCATGGCGCTGTAGGTGGTATGAATGGAGGCTGTACCCTGAGTACACCTTGGAGAAAAGTGCGTATAGACGGCAATAGAGCCAATCGTCTTTGAAAGTAAATTGACAAAGCAGATACCTGCACCTTTAGTGTAGATAAACGCAATCCTCCATCTAAGCCGGTTTGTAGAAACAACAAAAGGCGGCATAACTTGAAAGCGGATGTCGGAAATTTCCGAGCTTCACACCAACCTATATAGGCACGCCATATTCTGTAATAATGAGCTGCCGTAACCGGCTTTCTAGCTCGTAACATGGTTGTTATAACTGAATCTGGAATGCCCTCTCTTCTTAAGAGGGCGGTCTCAACAGCCACCCCGTCAAACGCAGCCGCGCTAAATCGGGGTAAAGAAACGGACCCTGTTGTAACAGGTCTGGACGTATCGGGAGCGGCCACGGATCGTCTGCGAGTAATCCTCGAAGATCCGAGAACCAAGCTCTCCGAGGCCAATGAGGCGCCACTAGTATGACTGTGAGCGACTCTTTTGATCCGTTTTAGCACCAGAGGGAGCAGCGGAAACGGTGGAAACAGATACACAAGACTGTACGGCCACGCGACAGTGAGAGCATCCACCGCGACTGCCTTTGGATCTCTTGTTCTGGACACATACTGGGGCGTTTGATGATTGTGTCGAGATGCCATCAGGTCCACCTGAGGATAACCCCATCGCTGAACCAACATGTGAAACACTTCTGGATTTAATGACCATTCGCCTGGGTGAAAATCCCGACGACTGAGATAATCCGCTTCCCAGTTGTCCACTCCCGGAATGAACACGGCCGACAATATCACCTGGTGGCATTCCGCCCAATTGAGGATTCGAGCTACTTCCCGCATTGCCATGCGGCTTCTCGTTCCTCCTTGTTTGTTGATGTATGCGACCGCCGTCGCATTGTCTGACTGCACTTGGACAGGCTGAGAGCGAATCATGTGCACTGCTTGTCGTAGCGCATTGTAAATTGCGCGGAGTTCTAGAACATTTATAGACAGCAATTTCTCGTGATCCGCCCAGAGACCCTGGAGCTGACAATTTTGAATTACCGCTCCCCAACCTCTGAGACTGGCGTCCGTAGTTAGAATTATCCAATTGCAAACTCCGAACCGTCTTCCTGCGGTTAAATTGTGTTCCTTGAGCCACCATAGCAGAGAAACTCTTGCTATTGGTGACAACCTCACTCTGTGGTGAATCTGTAGATGCGAGCCCGACCACTGGGCAAGCACGTTCAGCTGAAATGGACGAGAGTGAAATCTTCCGAACTGAAGCGCCTCGAAAGCTGCCACCATTGTGCCTAACAGGCGAATGCACAAGTGTACCGACACTGTGCGTGGTTTGAGTACTAATTGTACTAGATGGCGTAGCATTTGTACTTTTTGTTGTGGTAGGTAAATCCTTTGATTGACCGTATCGAGAATCATACCTAGGAACTGAAGGCGTTGAGACGGAATCAGATGTGATTTCTTGAAATTTACAATCCAACCGTGGTGAACCAGTACATTGTAAGTTAGCAGCGCATGTTGGGTAAGTATCTGTGGAGACGGAGCTTTGATGAGCAGATCGTCTAAATACGGAACTATTGTCACTCCCAGGGATCTGAGGTGAGCTATCATCACAGACATTACTTTGGTGAATACCCGAGGCGCTGATGACAGGCCAAACGGCAGAGCCTGAAACTGGTAATGGTTCTGGCGTATTGCAAATCGTAAGAATTTCTGATGAGGCTGCCAAATTGGAATGTGTAAGTACGCATCCTTGAGGTCTAGCGCAATCATAAATTCCTTGGTCTCTAACCCCGCAATCACCGACCGTAGAGACTCCATTTTGAATCTGTAGTAAGTTACGTACTGATTGAGGCCCTTTAAGTTCAATATTGGTCTGACTGAGCCATCCGGCTTCGGGACCACAAATAGACTTGAATAATAACCCTGACCCTGTTGGTGTACAGGGACCGGAATCAACACTGCCGAATCCAGTAAGGACTGAATGGCAATTTGCAAAACTGTCCTCTTGTCGTCCGACAGAGGCAAGCCTGTCTTGAAAAACCGCAGAGGCGGCAGACAGTCGAACTCTATTTTGTAACCTTTTAACACTAAATTGCGAATCCAGCCCTCCGCGGATGTGTGGAACCACGCCCCATGGAACGTCTGAAGGCGTGCTCCCACAGTTGGAGAACCGAGATGGGCTGGTAGGCCGTCATGCCACTGGCTTGTCGGTAACCTTAGCGTCTTGGCGAGTTGTGTTGGTTTGATGGAAACCACGTCCTCGACCACGTCTAGCAGGCGTGGCTGATCCTCTGCCACGTCCTCGAAAGGGCTGAGATCTAAAGGATTTGAACGAAGGTCCAGCGTACCTTCTTCTTGGCGCAGGTGGAGGCACTGGTAAGAACACAGACTTACCTCCCGTAGCCTCCTTAATCCATGCGTCCAATTCTGGACCAAACAACTTCTTGCCATCGTAAGGCAACGCCTCTATACTTCGTTTGACCTCTGCCTCCGCTTGATAAGTACGCAGGTAGAGTGCTCTTCGTGCCGTAACTAGCGAAGATGAAATACGAGAAGTGAGCTGACAGACGTCAGTAGACGCTGTACAGAGATACTCTACAGCCTCAATCATTTGATTTACCTGAATTATCAGGTTTTCGTCATGTAAAGCAGATGTGAGTTCTGTAAGCCATATTATGAGCGCCTTAGTGACCCAAATGCCAACCAATCCAGGTCTTAGCATCACACCTGCTGCTACATACATGCTTTTTAGCATAGTTTCTATCTTGCGATCTGAAGGATCTTTAAGCGTAGTAGCTGATGGCACTGGTATGGTTAATTTCTTGGTAAGCTTTGACACTGAAGAATCAACTATTGGTGGATTCTCCCATGTACACGTTACCGAGTCTGGAAACGGATAACTAGACTTAAATCTGCGAGGTATAGAAAACCGTTTATCTGGATTCTGTCTTGTTTCTACCAACATCTGATTTAGAGAATCCGACACAGGAAAACTTACTGGCGTCTTCCGTCGTTTAGTAAATACGACCTGATCATTGGTGAGAGGCTGCTCAGCTTCAGGAAACCTTAGCGACTGCCGTACCGCTCTGATGAGATCATCAATGCCGGAACTGTTAACATCCTCGCCATCTGACTCCACTTCGCCCTCCTCCCCCTTATCGTGTTCCGTGAGGTCTGGGATGGAATCGTCAGAATGCAACATAGCAGACACTGGAAAATCATAAGACATATGAAAATTATCCCGTTTGCCCAAAATGGATTTGGACCGTACGCAAGGCTGAGACGCCTCCGGTAGTTCTGGCGGTCTCACCCTAGACTCAGATCTTAACGTTTCTCGCTCCAGACGAGCAGCGGTCATTTCTGTCTGAAATTTCTCCAGTACATTTACTAACATACCCCACGGAGGGTCCGGTGAGGAAATTGGTTGCAAAACCGGAGCAGAAATGGTATTCTGAACGGAATCCACAAAACATACGTTACATGTGGTAGATGCATCCGGTAACACACTGCCACATACTTTGCAAATATGCTTTTTAGTTTTTGCTGGTGCCTTACTCATGGCGACAGACAATACAATACACAAAAAACAGACACCTGCACGACTCAGTAAAATAGCAATAAGGTGGCTCTGTATATATATCTGGCCCAGTGCAATACACGTGGCCAGTACTAAGAAATTTGATCCCAAATTCCCACTAACACCCCTGCGCCTTCCGGTGGTGTAGAGATGTAAGGCAGGAACGTTCTGGAATCACAGCAGGAAAACACAGGAAGCATGTTAAAAATGTCTGCCCTGCTAACTTATACATATAATCACCGTGCTGGTACAACTTTCACTGATTATACTGTAACAATCTCCTCTGCTGCTGCAGTATTTCTCTGCGACATTATTATTGTCCCCCCTGTAATGGCTGCCTGCTCTTTTAGCTTATTACAGCGGCAGCGCAGCGTGTGGGCCCCCAGCGGGTATCGTAGAGCGCTATGTGCCTCGTGTGTCCCAGCGGTGGCCTCGTGTATAATAGCGGCGTCAGCTAATCAAGGTAGCGCTGCGGCGGGCGGCGGCCTGTAAGAATCGATCAGCGGTGCCTGCACGGAGGTCTGTGGCCGAACGTGCGGGCGCCTGAGCGGGGAGAGCCGCGGTGCCCGCACGGAGGTCTGTGGCCGACCGTGCGGGCGCCTGAACGGGGAGAGCCGCGGTGCCTGCACGGAGGTCTGTGGCCGACCGTGCGGGCGCCTGAGCGGGGAGAACCGCGGTCGAACGTCTGAGCGGGGAGAGCCGCGGTACCTGCCGGAGGCTGAGAGGGGAGAGCCGCGTAACAATCCCTCTGCCGTCACCAAGCACTATGTCCCCACACGTCGGGGCGGCAGCGGGAGCTGACCGCCCCGTTTCACATACCTTACTCCCGCAGACGTGCGGAGGCTCCGACGGGGCTTTTCAGTAAGCGCCGGCTAGCCAGTGCAGGAGGATGTGAGGGCTGTGAGGGAGCTCTTTCAGAGAGGCCCGACACGCCCGTGCTGCTATCAGCAGCTGCACGATCCCTGACCCTGCCTTTTGGAAGGGGGAAAGGGATGTGTACAAATAGTAGAAAAAATAAAAATTTCTTCAACAAAACCGTGACTTCAGGTATTAAGCTGCTACCACGTTCAGCACAGAAAAAACACTGAGTAAGTGCTCAGGGATATGGAGGGGTGGAGTGTTACTAATTTGAATATTCAGTGCTGTTTCCTGCGGAAGCCCGTCCATATCCCAAGAGTACTCCAGTGACCCCTAGTGGATGATAAAGAAAATAACAAATTCTAAGACTATAACTTTCTAAGAGCTCAGGAGAGCCCCTAGTGTGCATCCAACCTCGGCCGGGCACGAAATCTAACTGAGGCTTGGAGGAGGGTCATAGTGGGAGGAGCCAGTGCACACCAGGTAGTCTAAGATCTTTCTAGAGTGCCCAGCCTCCTTCGGAGCCCGCTATTCCCCATGGTCCTTACGGAGTTCCCAGCATCCACTAGGACGTTAGAGAAACTACGGGTAGTTTTTTCACACCCCACATAATACCCTTTTTTGTGGTACTTGTAGTATCAGAAATGTTCAAAACCTCCTTCATTGCCGTGATCATGTAACGTGTGGCCCTACTGGAAAATACGTTTGTTTCCTCACCGTCGACACTGGAGTCAGTGTCCGTATCGACCTGAGGTAACGGGCGCTTTAGAGCCCCTGACGGTGTTTGAGACGCCTGTACAGGTATTAACTGATTTGCCGGCTGTCTCATGTCGTCAACAGTCTTTTGTAAAGTGCTGACACTATCACGTAATTCTTTCCATAAGACCATCCAGTCAGGTGTCGACTCCCTAGGGGGTGACATCACTAACACAGGCAATTGCTCCGCCTCCACACCATTTTCCTCCTCATACATGTCGACACAACGTACCGACACACAGCACACACACAGGGAATGCTCTGATAGAGGACAGGACCCCACTAGCCCTTTGGGGAGACAGAGGGAGAGTTTGCCAGCACACACCAGAGCGCTATACATATACATATACATATATATATATAGGGATAACCTTATATAAGTGTTTTTCCCTAATATAGCTGCTGTATATATTTATATGCCAATTTAGTGCCCCCCCTCTCTTGTTTTACCCTGTTTCTGTAGTGCAGGACTGCAGGGGAGAGTCAGGGAGCCTTCCTCCAATGGAGCTGTGAGGAAAAAATGGCGCCAGTGTGCTGAGGAGATAGGCTCCGCCCCCTTCTCCCGCTTTTTTATGGAAAAATTGGCAGGGGTTAAATGCATCCATATAGCCCAGGAGCTATATGTGATGTATTTTTTGCCAAAAAAGGTGTTTTTATTGCGTCTCAGGGCGCCCCCCCCCCCTGCGCCCTGCACCCTCAGTGACCGGAGTGTGAAGTGTGCTGAGAGCAATGGCGCACAGCTGCGGTGCTGTGCGCTACCTTATTGAAGACAGGACGTCTTCTGCCGCCGATTTTCCGGACCTCTTCAGTCTTCTGGCTCTGTAAGGGGGCCGGCGGCGCGGCTCTAGGACCCATCCATGGCTGGGCCTGTGATCGTCCCTCTGGAGCTAATGTCCAGTAGCCTAAGAAGCCCAATCCACTCTGCACGCAGGTGAGTTCGCTTCTTCTCCCCTTAGGTGCAGTGAGCCTGTTGCCAGCAGGTCTCACTGAAAATAAAAAACCTACTTTAAACTTTTACACTAAGCAGCTCAGGAGAGCCCCTTAGCCTGCACCCGTCTCGTTCGGGCACAAAAATCTAACTGAGGCTTGGAGGAGGGTCATAGGGGGAGGAGCCAGTGCACACCAGGTAGTCCTAAAGCTTTTTACTTTTGTGCCCAGTCTCCTGCGGAGCCGCTATTCCCCATGGTCCTTTCGGAGTCCCCAGCATCCACTAGGACGTTAGAGAAATGACTTTAGGTGCTAGCAATGTAAGATAGATCCTTGTGCTGAAAGAACTAAAAAGAGCGCAAGCAATATTGTACATGACACCTGCTTTGCAAGCCGCAAATGTAAGCTGCCATTTAGTGGCATAGCCATAGAGACCTGGGCCTAGCGAACATTAATCGTGAACAAACGCCTCACTGAAGCTCTCCCCATTGCAATTAACCAAAAGGTCCACTCAACACAACTCACCTTGAGAATTTTCACCACAACTTTTTCATTATTGGTAATGTTAATGGCTTCAAAGACTTCACTGTACTTGCCCCGACCAAGTTTTCTGACCAGTTGGTAGTCATCTTGATTCCTGGAGGATTAAAATAGCAGTCGTCATTGCATTGGCAAGACATACAAGTGTAAATGCTCAGGATAGGACTTTTGTCCTGGTATACAAGCACAGTCACTATCCTGCATCTGCTCCTGGGAAGGTCTTGGACATTACCAGTTCAGGGACTCTGAAATCAGCTTAATATGACGAAAGATGTTACTGTCTGTGATGCATTTTCTGTCCATCAACACTTACCTGCAGCACTGGAAGAACCAGGATCCAAATAAAAAAAAGCAGAGAGAATGAACTGACACTACATATGTACACAAAACGGTTTCACCTAATCTGACCTGTGGTTTAACATGGCTTAGACAGCAATGAAGGACATCCAACTGTATTATACCCCTTTCACGTCGCCAATGCCGGATCCCACCCGGGAATTGGAAACTGGTCCTTCCCGGGTGGGATACAGCATTGGACCCTACAGGCTGCCTTTCCGACCCAGCAATTTGACGGGTCGGTTGCCATAGCACCAGGGGGGTGGAGCCGGGAGATGAGCTCATTCCCTACGTAGTGAACGGGTCCCATCAACCCGGGAACCCGTTCACACTGCCACTGACCCGGTATTCAACCTGGGAATAACGCGGCTTTATTCCCGGGTTGAATTACCGGGTCAGGCGACCTGGGAATTCGACCATGGCCCTTTCACACCGCACACCGACCCGGCAATATGCCGGTCGATACAGGTTTATTTGTGCGGTGTGAAAGGGGTATTACAGTACACGGATAATTTGTCTTCCTGACTACTGACATTCTGCCATTGTCGATTTGAACAGATTAGCACAGAATGCAATACAATCTACACCATTAAAAATCCTATGATAGGTTTGGGACTTTAGTCAAATGGCTTAAGAAGCACAAAGTACCATGTACATTCTACTGTAGTGTGCATATAGCAAACCTTAATATCTCTAATGGGTTATAGTTATAAAATTGGCACATTGAGGGGGAATTTAATAGTTTTTGTAACAAGCTCCCATCAAGGCAATTCAACTGTTCCACCGCCCTCGGGCATGTATGCCACATGTGCACGCCCATTAGTACAGGGTTTAGCCATGCAAAGCTGCTACACCCATCTAAAGTCCTGGCTAGTGCGCTCATACTCTCACTTGAGCGCCCACATCAGTATTTTCACACTCTTCAGCTCGCACCTCAGGAGGCTGCAAGATGAAGAAGTGTGTCCTCCTGCTGCATGCACACCCGAACAGAGCAACAATTTAATTGCTCCATCTAGTGGCAGTAAGGGGGTTTGAACAATTGAATTGACCCCATTGTGTCTATTTTGCACATTTTAAGCAATTCCTTTCACTGGCACACATAAGCCACTTAAGTGGACTTGTCCTTTTTGCAATACTTACCCCCATTCTACAACATGCGACTCATAATCCCAATACTCCCGGGGTCTGTGTGTATTCACATCCGTGTAGACACGGGCCCGGCTTGGCACAGGTCCCGACATGGCGGTCCGGTTGGCGGCCCTAGATGGACTGTGACTTTAAAGGCCCAGCACAAATAGATTGATGACCTGAGGAGTCTCACTGGAAGAAGGAAATAACAGTTACAGGGCACCCAGACACTCATAAAATAAGGGCTACTAAAAAAGAAAAAGGGAACTAACACTAAATATACTCAGGAAGATATTTGTAATGTCCCATGAACAGTTTAATTTGTTCCCTTTAAAATATTAATACCAAAAAAGACATTTTCGTGTGTTGTCCGCTGTAAATGAATTAAACCTGCAGTCCTGAAACAACTGAATAAAAGCAGGGATGAGCAAAATACTGCCCATAGGCAGTCCGCTAATTGTGTTCAGCCCTCCTCCTCCTGCCCCTTCACAAACTGCATGCAGCCCACTCCAGACTACACTGCCTCAGCGCAGCTCAGATGCGAGGGTCTAGCAAATGAAATCTGAATACCTGTGACTATATGAAACAGACAGGCTAGTGTGGCATCAGCTTACTCGCATGTGCATACAAAGCAGACTACCAGCTGACTGACAGACTTCTTGGTGCTGTGTATGTGCATGCAGACTGGAGAAATAGTCAGCAACATAAAAGGGGTGTAGTATGGTTTGCCGGCAGTCGGGGTCCCGGCAACCAGCATACCGGCGCCGGAATCCCGACCGCCGGCATACTGACAGCTGGGCGAGCTCAAATGAGCCCCTTGCGGGCTCGCTACACGTGCCACACTATCTATTCTCCCTCCAGGGGGGTCATGGACCCCCAAGAGGGAGAAAAGATGTCGGTATGCTGGTCGCCGGACCCCAACCGCAAGCAACCTGAAGACTACCCCATAAAAGAGCAGCTTCATTTTCCCCCACATATGGGCTCCCATAGTCAGTAAGGCAAGTGCAGAAAACGTGATCAGAGTAGAGTACATTATGACTTCCTTAAAGCTTAATTCAGTGTAAATACTGCGAGGTCCTTAAAATATTTTTGCAAACAAAAAATAAATAAAATGGTGGAGTTTATGTACCTAGTTTTGCCACCGTTCAGATGCTTAGAGTGTCTGGAAATGTGATACTATGCAAATATGGCATATCCTACCAATCTTAACAAATGCAAAATAAACAAATGGGTCTTACAATAAGAACCATTACAATTTTATTCATCTGTAGTTTAAGTACAAAAATTTTTACGTGGCCAGCAACATACTAAAACTTAAAATAATTGCCCACCACAGGTCTAAAGCGAGGACATCTAAAAGGTGACCCAGCAAGACAAAACTGAAGACTTATAGGGGCCAATTCAATTGTTTTTGCGTCTTTAGCAATGGGCGTCTATCAGAGATATTCAATTGTTGCCCATTGCTGGTTAAGGCTTCTGTCAGCTCCGGGTTTAGCCGCACAAAGCAGCTAAACCTGTCTACAAACTTTAACATTTTTTCTCTCTGAGGCTGCGAGAAAGAAAATGTGACTGCCGTGGCTAATGGGCATATATCTGAGCAACAACTTTATAGTGCCGACAGTTGCCCACTCCTTTAGATGGCCAGCAGGGTCACAATTATTTTTGTAACATTTTTTATAATTTCATATTTGTGGAATCATACTTTGAGCATGATTCAATTCAATGACCGTTAAATAGCGCCAGGATTTAGCTACCAGGGTTATTCAATACAGCGCAGTGGTAAGTCAGAGAATGCCCATTCTCCGGACTAAACAGGGTGTTTTATCGGAAGCGACGCTGTTTACGCTACGCTAAGGGCAGAAATCAGCATCGCACCAGCATTTTTGTCAGAATTCTTCTTGCACCCCTCAGGGCGAGAAGAAATCCCGTTGTTGGGTGTCACAGGGCGTAGTATTGAATAGTCCTGGGAGCTAATTCCCAGCACTGTTCAACTGTCATCGAATTGAATTGTGCCCTTTGTTACAACAATTTCATGGAATGAAACAGTATTACAAAAGCAAATATTTCTGTGGATAGAACTATTTGAATATAAATACCGCTTTCAGAGAGCAAATGTAGAGTCGCACCCAGGATTTGTACACGGGTCATTCCTGGGTGCAACTCGGCTAGACCCCTTTCAGACAGCTGGCCCGACCCGACTTATCGGGTTGGTAACGTCACCGCGTCCAGAGGTGACGCTTGGAGGGGAGATGATCTCCAGGCACCGCCTCTTCATATGGTGTGAACGGGTTTCTGGTCGCATTGACCCGGCTTACCCGTTCACACAGCACCGCGAGCTGGGTTTAACCCATTATCAACCCTGCTTGTACCAGAGTTGACGTCCAGGTTGATCAACTCGGATTATTTCAACTGACCCCTTTCATACTGTGCCACAACCCGGCTTGCTGCGCTTTCACGTACAATAATAAGAACAAGCTACAGAAACGAAATATTAAACAAATGTTATTTAGTCCAAACCGTAGTACCCTGAAAGTGCAGTACCATGACCCTTCATCCTGAAATAACAATGAAACCACTATGCTGTAGAGATGTGCAGTTCGATCCTTCAGAAATCCATATCCACCTGAAATTTGTGGATCTGAACCAAACCCCAAACAGAGCCCCAGTTTGGATTTCTAGCGTTACGGATTTCAGATTTCTAATTGCAAAAACTACATGATGATTTTAGCTGTTTGTCAATATTTATCAATGAATAACAATTTAACCAAACCAAAACACTTAAGGGTGGTTTTGCCAAAACACGATAATGAATTAGAAGCAGAATCAAAACATGGGGTCTGCACACATCTCTAATATGTAGCGGATCACAGAACCCTGCAGTACTGTCCGCCAATTAAGCAGTAACTTCACATTGCCACAGGGTCTGCATTGCAAAACAAATCAATATACTGATGAGCCTTCCTACACATACGCATGGACAAATACAAGTCCTGCACACTGGACAGTAGCCCTGAAACAGACTGCCTCAGTCCACAAAAATCAGACATAGGGGGTCATTCTGACCCAATCGCTCGCTGTAGTTTATCGCAGCGGTGCGATCGGGTCAGAACTGCGCAATGCCAGACGGCCTGATTGACAGGCCGAGGTGGTCCCTGGGTGGCGGGGGCTCGGAACGGCGGCGTTTGGCTGCCGTTTCGTGGGCGTGGTCTGGCCAACGCAGGCGTGGCCAAACCAAACGGGGGACGGGCCGCAGCAGCTGCGGCCGGGGAGCGATTAGTAGCTCCCGGCCAGCATGCTAAAGCTGCGCTGGCCGGGAGCTACTCTTGAAGTGCAAAGGCATCGCCGCTGTGCGATCCCTTTGCACTTCTGCAGGGGGGGCGGCGGCACAGACATGCGGGGCGGACTAGCCCTGTGCTGGGCGTCCCCTCGCATGTCAGTGTGAATGATCGTAGTTGTGCTAAATTTAGCACGGCTACGATCATCTCGGAATGACCCCCATGGTGTAGCCAAGACCAGGTCATTTTTCATTAAGTTTATGTTTAAAAAAATAAATAATGCAGAAGTTATGCCAATAATATGTTCACTACTACATGGTGCAAGAGCTAGATTCAAAGCAAAGTGATGCAAGAAACACACAATGCACAGTATATGGGAGAGACACATTAACGACTTTGGGGTCGATTCCATTCGGCAACTTATGAATAGCGCCGGGAATTAGCTCCCGACGCTATTCAATTCAGCTCCAGTTAAGTCGGCGATGGCCCGTTCTCGCCGACTAAACAGGTTGAATTGTCGGGAGAACAGGCATTCTCCGACTTAACTCCCCAGCGCGAGGCTGATTCCCGACAGAATCAGCCTCGCGCCGGCCGCGAGGCAGCACTTTTGCCGGGTTTCTTCTCTCATCCCCCGGGGATGAGAAAAGAATTCCCGACAATTGCGGGTCACTAGCAGCTGAATTTAATAGCGTCGGGAGCTAATTCCCGGCGCTATTCATAAGTTGCCGAATTGAATCGACCCCTTTGTATTTTCATAGCAATAATTTTCATTATCAATGTAACCAACACATTAATTTATCTTGCTCCTCCCATTATAGTTCAGGTTTTAATGATATTCAGGTTTGAACACAGACTGCTGAATTAAAAAGATTGAGTTACTTATTAAACCTGTGCTCAAGAAGGGATAGCATTAAAACCAGGACTATTTGGGGTCTTCAAGGACACAGTTTGGGAAGTACTCCATTAGAATGAAGACACATAGGCAATGACACATAGGCAATTTATAACCCATATAATCCTTGAATAGCCTTTGATGAAAATTACTTCTATAATATAATTTAAAGGTCTGTTCAATTAGGGGCAATTCAATTGTTTTGGCCGTCCATTTTTCCTGCCTAAACAATTCAATTGTGTTTGGGTGCCCATGCAACTCGCCTCCAAACAAACAGGGTTTAGCTACGTAAAACTGCTAAACCCGTCTAAAGCTGTGCTTTGGACAACGAAAGTGCCGATGTATCACATTTCTTCTCGCACTTCAGGAGGCTGCAAGAAGATTGTCAGTCCCGTGGCTACAGGGCATCTAAATGCAGCAACAATTGCATTGCTCTGTTTTGCATCCCATAGTGGTAGCACGGGTTAAAACAATTGAATCGACCCCCATAAATGTATTGGCTATTAAGGATATTATAAGACTCAGACGGGTTTAAGTACATTTGCACTCTCCTGTCACTATAGATGGGATATCAGGCGCGATAGAACAATTGAATACCGCCTAAATTGTTCATCATCATCTGCAAAGTGCATGCCATCTAATTGTGTTTCTTATCAAAACAGTGTTATCTGAAAACATAATGTAAAGTCTCCTGCCAACAATATATAAATAGAAAGACACTTATTTCCCAGAGACATTCACAGGCATCTTGCCCAATAAAACTCAAGTGACTCACCACTACAGGTACCAAAACTAGACTAATGCTGGCCATAAGTTTAAAACTCACCAACAGACCAGTTATCTGACATGCACATAACATCCAATATACTTGCCATACACAGTCAGGTAACTGGTCTGTCTACCTGTAGTGAGTATTGGGCTGTCCAATTCCCAGGCATAAATAATCACATCTGTTGGGCATGCTGAAAGATTTCTCATGCTTGACTGACCAATAATTGAAGTGTATGATAACCTTTAGATACAATACTCAACCAAAATTCTTAAAAAAGTTGAAGTGTTTAAGACTGAGCAGCAAAATCACTGCAAATGTATACCCTTTTCACCCACACTGCTGGTGAATTTACCAGGTCTAGCAAGCCAGCAAATTCACAGATCTCAGCCCCAACCCTGATAAAGGGCAGGATGAAGGACCTGGGACGTAAGGTGGGTACACACTAGGCAATGTGCTCCATGAGGGACACCTAGCATGTCCCCTCCTGGCCCGGGCCGCCGGCCATACACACTGTGCGATATTGCCGCAGCCGGGCTATACGTGCATCTTTAGACGAGTCCAGATTGAACTGCATGTAAGGCCAACACAGAGGGTTGTTAACAACCCACGGAGCCGCGCATCAGCTGCATACACACTGGGCTATATAGTAAACGATGTCGCTCAGGAGGGAGAAAATGAGCGATATTGCTTACTATATCGCTACATGTGTATGCACCTTTAGTTCTGGGAAGTTTCCTCTCACACACCACAAAATCCCAGGTTACTGCGCGTTCATGTGCAATAACCTGGTATTTTGCTGCAAGTGTGAAAGGGGTATAAGGCACTTAAGTCTTGAGATACCATTTCTAAAATGTATCACATTGCAAAGGATTTAATTACAGTCACACTATGGGGTCAATCCAATCAGACTACATACTTAGGAGAAGTGCATAAAAAAGTGGGGCGCTCATTCTGAACCCCAGAGGTGGCGAGATAGCAGGACCATATAGTAAATGACTGTTAGTGCCCATACCTAAAGTATTGTAGGTTCATAAAAGATGTCAAACAGCTGACTGTTGAATTTGTAATTAATGGTGGAAAAAGGACAACCAGCAATTTTTTTGTGTTGGTTTTTTGACATGCATGTCCCATGTCAGGTATCCAATTACTGAGCCTTTTAGAAAAATTAATCTAAAGAATTACGTCTTATTTGTCAAATTGTACTATTTAAAGCCCTCCAAGTGCATTATTCATTGGGTCAATTCAATTCACTGACAGTTGAATAGCGCCGGGAGTTAGCTCCAGTCTCTATTCAATTCAGCTCCCGTTAAGTCGGCGAATGCCCGTTCTCCCGGACTTGACAGGTTGAATTTTCGGGAGAAAGGGTATTCTCTGACTTAACTCCCTGGCGCGATGCAGATTCCCGACAGAATCAGCCTCGCGCCGCCCGCGCTGCAGCACTTTCGTCGAATTTCTTCTCTCATCCCCCGGGGGTGAGAGATGAATTCCCGACAATTGAGGATCACTTGTTGCTGTATTGAATAGCGCCAGGTGCTAATTCCCGGAGCAATTCAACTGCCAGTGAATTGATTCGACCCCATTGGTAGGTATACCAGATGTTCTGCACTGTGTCTCGACATTTTTACCATAAATCAGTGGTTTCCAAACTTTTTTTGAATCACGGTGCCCTAGAGTATTAGAGGTTTTTTTTCACAGCACCCCTAGGACAAAAGATTGTTTAGAGATATTAAATTAAGTAAATTGTGTTTATATATCATCCTTAGGTATCAGTTGTGTGGTGAGGGACAGGATTTACATCTGTTTGTCCACATATTATATGACCGACAGCCACCAGCAATGGTTTTGCCTATTACATTGACCATAAGCAATTTGAATTGGTCCTGGACCACCAATCCAGGGCACCCCTACAAGTGTTGTAAGGCACCACGGCACAGTTTGAGAACCACTGCCATAAAGTAAAGAGTGCCTGTGCCATTTCACCTGTTCAGGGGGATGTGCACAAAAAAGTGAATTAGTAATGAGAGTCTGGATAAAGTGCAAATGCAGATCAGTGTGAAACAGTCATGGAAACAGCTCGCAGAATGCAACTTACATCTAACTGAACTGACCCCTATATTTATTTACTCTCCTCCATTCTGAACCTAGCCAGCATAGATAGAGCTATCAGATTTGGCAACATAAGTGCATAGACACCTAAGGGGCTTATTCAATTTTTTTTTGCGCCCCCCTGCTGGGCCTCTTCAGCAATGGGCGCCTATCTGAGCTATTCAATTGTTGCTCCTATCAGACGCTCATTGGGGTCAATTCTATTCAGCGACAGTTGAATAGCGCCGGGAGTTATCTCTCGGCACTATTCAGTACAGCGCCAAGTGACACCAATTGTCGGGAATTCTTCTCTCAACCCCGGGGATGAGAGGGGAAATCCGACAAAAGTGCTGCCGCACGGCCGGCGCAAGGCCGATTCGGTCGGGAATCTGCATCGCGGCGGGGAGTAGAGTCGGAAAATGCCCGTTCTCCCGAAAATTCAACCTGTTAATTCGGTGAGAACGGCCATTCGCCGACTTAACACGAGCTGAATTGAAT
The DNA here is from genome assembly GCF_028390025.1 of Pseudophryne corroboree. NCBI lineage: Eukaryota > Metazoa > Chordata > Amphibia > Anura > Myobatrachidae > Pseudophryne > Pseudophryne corroboree. The sequence continues at coordinate 273,335,345 of NC_086446.1, forward strand.
AGCGACGGGAGCTAACTCCCGGCGCTATTCAACTGTCGCTGAATAGAATTGACCCCATTGCTAGTTAAGGCACCTGTCAGCTCTGGGTTTAGCTGCACAAAGACAGCTACACCAGTCTAAAAAGCTTGAATGGGCAGCAAAAGTACGGGGAAGGGCACTTTAGGCACCCAAACTACAGACTTTAACATTTTTTCTCACATCCCCAGAGGCTGCATAAAAAATGTGACTGCAGCAGTTAATGGGCGTCTATTGGAGCAACAACTGAATAGCTCCGATAGACACCCACTCCTTTAGACGGCAAGCAAGTGGCTCCCGCCACAATTGAATCAGCCCCCAATTGTCCACCCCAACATCCAAAGGTACCGTATTGCCTTTAGATTAAAATCAGCTGTTTTTTTTTTTTAGCACATACAAGCTACAAGTCAGGTCGTGGACACTAAAGCTGGGCATACGCTATACAATTATCTGGCAGGTAATCTGTGGTTGTAATGAAAACCTGGTAATGGATGAGAGCAACTGACAATTGACTATCAAACAATGGAAAATGGGCAAAACTTGTCCGTCATTTAACCAATTTGTATGAACTGTTTTTGTCTGTTTTCCAGTGTTTGGTAGAAAAATGGTCAATTGTCATTTCCTTTCATCCATTACCAGATTTTCATTCCAACCAGCCAGATCTGGCAGATTATTGTATAGTGTATGCCCAGTTTAAGGTCTAAACTGCCACTGCCAAAAGCATGCATGGGCACTCTAAATTTGTATAGACGTGTGAAAGCCGAGGAGGTAGAAATAAAACTAAAATAAGACAACTCATGAATCACAAATCAACTCTGGGATTTCGTGAATCTTTAATCGAGGCCACTAAAGTCTTTGCTCAAATGGAAATAAGTGTGAACACTACAGCTGCTGACAAACTAACATGCCATTTGCATTCAACCAACCCAGGTGCCATTTGCATTCAACCATCCACAAAACAATCAAATCAGCTGTCAGACAAGCACCATGACATCATGCTATACATGGATAAACACAGGCTTATACCATTACAGAGCACCATTAGATTCATAATCTATGGGGTCGATTCAATTCACAGACAGTTGAATAGCGCCAGGAATTAGCTCCCGTCGCTATTTAATTCAGCTCAAGTTAAGTCGGCGAATGCCCGTTCTCCCGGACTTAACAGGTTGATTTGTCGGGAGAACGGGCATTCTCTGACTTAACTCCCTGCCGCAACCCTGATTCCTGACAGAATCAGCCTCATGCCGGCCGCACTTTTGTCGGATTTCCTCTCATCCCCCGGGGGTGAGAGAAGAATTCCCGACAATTGAGTGTCACTTTGCGCTGTATTGAATAGCGCCGGGAGCTAAGTCCCAGTGCTATTCAACTGTCGGTGAATTGAATCGACCCCTACGTGGGCTAAAGTAATGTTCATATTTATGCATCAAATGCGCAGCTGCTTGTGGCACATTCACGCCATGAAAGGTACCTACAGCCAAAGTAGCTGTAAACAGACTGCCAAAACATGCCGCAAGCAAACTACATTTGCCAGTTTAATATTCAGGTACTTCTGCGTACAAAACAGTTGCGTCTGTCAGACATAAATTGCTCACTGCAACAGATGAACTGCAATAGTCAGAATCAGGGAAGGCAAGTACGTTGTGCTTTGGTGCCACTCCACTCACAAGAAAAAAAAAGTTAAAGGGTAGACCGTGCCCGGCCCACAGTAAAAGCTCCTTGGGAAAACATACATCGGGATATAGAGTAAACGCATTTTCGGAAATCAGGATATTGTAACTACCCTGTATATCACATTGGGGTCGATTCAATTCGGCAACTTATGAATAGCGGCGGGAATTAACTCCCGACGCTATTCAATTCAGCTGCTAGTTACCCGCAATTGTCGGGAGTTCTTCTCTCATCCCCGTGGGGTGAGAGAAGAAAACCGACAAAAGTGCTGCCGCGCGCCCGGCGCAAGGCTGATTCTGTCGCGAATCAGCATCGCCGCGGGTAGTTAAGTCGGAGAATGCCCGTTCTCCCGACAAAACTACCTGTTAAGTCGGCGAGAACGGGCATTCGCCAACTTAACTTTAGCTGAATTGAATAGCGTCGGGAGCTAATTCCCGGCGCTATTCATAAATTGCCGAATTGAATCAACCCCATTGATGGAGATGGATCAAAAGGATAACTATCTTCACTAATCAATCAAGACCCTAAAGAAACTTTTTATACTTAAATGTAAGCAGTAATACAAGAGGTATTTTTTTAATAAAACATACTATGACCTCACCGAGATAGAAATGACAACTGTCTGTCTAAGTATTTTCAATAGTATTTGCTGTTCTACAACTTTATTAAGCTGTGTAATGACTACCATCTTAAATATTCTTGTTCAGGCTAGCTAACCTGCCTTAGAAAAGAACAAAATACCTTTGAAAATGAATAAAGGATGAACCGATTTTAACACTAGGATATGAAGTGTTCAGGAACAGATCTTTAGACAGACATTACAGTGGGGGCAACGCAACACAGATGGGGATTATAGGATATATACTAATACACAGTAAGAGAAGTCACCAGGCAGTATCAAAAAGGTGGGAGCACTGTATGAAACTAGTTAGGCCCCCAATTGCAAGAGTATGACATACCGGCATATACTAAGCCACTCTCAGCACTGGCTCTAAGCTATAAAAGAATGAAAATGCATCCAAGGGCCATCTATCGCCCCAGCTGGGGCATCAGTCTTCCTGCGCTGCATTACCATAACTTGCAATAAGCTTTACAACCAATAATCTCATTAAATATTAACTCTCTGGGACTGGGCATTGAGGTCTGTCTACAGTAACAAATACCCTGCTAAGACATAGCATAGCCATGTTCCAGATAAGCTACCTCGGTAGCCATATCATCCCACAATAAATTACAATTTGTAAGTAATAAATATAATGCAGTCATACATTGCATAAAGTGTTCTACCTGTAATTAGAATGGTACATACAGTCATTACCAGCAGCCACGATACACAAATACACAACTAGATAAATAACCTATCCCACAATATAGCGCAGCTCACCACATAGCACCCTCACCACACCCGGCATTACCCCAAAGCCAAAACCCCCGCACCTCCACAGTCACCCATCCCAGGGAGCGGGCCGGCCTGACCCCCGGCACACACTCTCGGTGCCCTAACTCTCTCAGGGACAGATACTCCTCCCCCCCCTTTCCTCCTCCTCCTCTTGATACCCGGAGATGGCGGAGCTGCGGGTGAGGCCGGGCTCCGCCCCTCAACGGGCGCCTGTGGAGTTGCTGACGCTGCGCCCGGTCCCCCCCGGTGATGAGGCCGTCTCAGACTCCGCACCTGCTGTTCCCGCTCCCCGCGGCCGCCGCTCCCGCCGGGATCACACAGACAATATGGCGGAGACACACGGCCGCCAGCCGCAGGTATCACAGCGAGGCAGAGCGGAAGCGGAAATAAGCTCTGCTCGCTGCGGCGGCCTAGCGGGGCGGTATTCCGGCCGCCATCTTGTTAGTGGAAAGTCAGCCTTCGCTCTCGGCGGACTTACTGTGCACTTATGGTAAAGTTGTAGGAGGGCGCAGAGTGGGGTACAGTGCCGGTGGGTACACGTCTAGCGGGTAAGTGGCGGGATCAACTCTGCTGCTCCTACAACCACTACCTGACTAAGCAGAAAAAAATGAATTGCCAATCACAAGATGGCGCTTGATTGATGCTGTAGGCGGGTGTGCGCCGGCGTCTTATGTCCGGCTGTGGCGCAGAGCCTTATGGGAGCTGTAGTCTTATAGTAACAGCACATTGTCATAGTCTTCTGTCACAGCAGCCGGGTTTCTCCATCTCCAGAGTCCAGATAGATTATTATAGCATAATAATACACACAGGGTTCCTGTAATAACCCTCCAGTAAGGGACATATATACTTTACACAGGTTCTGCGGATAATTTAAACCAGTTGGAGAGCTGACCTTAAGACCAGCCACAGAACCTGGGTAATTCATATGTGTCCCTGGGTAAAAGGATTTTATAGCAACCCTGAATACACATTACAGTGACTGTGTGATAAGAGCAGGGAGGTATTAACCCATGGCCGGGCTCCTAGGCTCTCCGGTATTTCGGACCCCCTCCGGCACCTAAAATCTTTTACCCGACTACAGCAGACATCTGGGAAGCAGAGCTTATGCCATAATTTACACTTTCAGGATTCACATGGACACCGATACTGGAGTTGAAATTAAGTCTGCTGACCTCTTTTCTCACAGTTCTTCCTTTTCTCTTCTTTTCTGACTTGTGCTTGTATATGTTGGGTGCCATTTGCTCTTTTTAACATTTTATGAATAACTTTTGTAGGGTCCCTAGGCGTCATCCAGGGCCGCATTATCCATAAGGCTGACTAGGCTAAGAGAACTGTCCCATTGAGTGACATTATATGTATAAGGGGCCGCTGTGGAGCAGGATGCGAATTGTGGAGATCTCATGGTGCTCACTGTAAAGGGTTGAGTTATGCCACTTATTTGACAGAGAGTACCATGGTTTCCATTTGCCTTGTTTACGTATGACAGGCCTATGTGTGCCATATAAAATTATTGCCATTAAAAGTAATAGCTACTTAATGTGTCAATGGCATTTGCCCAGCCACAAGCATACCATAATAAAGTATATTACCTGAGATCTTTCTCAGTAATTTTTGTCTTTGCAACAGTAGTTCTGCAAAATATAGTTTTAAGACGTTGACTATTGTAGACTCTCAAACATGACCCCTCCCACCAGGTAACACATTTCTGCTCCTGGTCTTCCTACTTAAGTTTATGATTCTTCTCATCAATTGATTTATGACTTCAGGTTAATGCAATCATACATTAAGCGGGAAGCCCAGGAGCATTTTGTACCTTGTGTAAAGGGTCGCATTGGGGGGGATGTATGTATGTATATATAAATTGAAGAAGGAAAAACACACTCTAGGGATAATGCCTTATCATAAAAATGTTTAGCATACAGTATTTCTCTATCGTCCTAGTGGATGCTGGGGTTCCTGAAAGGACCATGGGGAATAGCGGCTCCGCAGGAGACAGGGCACAAAAGTAAAGCTTTCCGATCAGGTGGTGTGCACTGGCTCCTCCCCCTATGACCCTCCTCCAAGCCAGTTAGATTTTTGTGCCCGGCCGAGAAGGGTGCAATCTAGGTGGCTCTCCTAAAGAGCTGCTTAGAAAAGTTTAGCTTAGGTTTTTTATTTTACAGTGAGTCCTGCTGGCAACAGGATCACTGCAACGAGGGACTTAGGGGAGAAGAAGTGAACTCACCTGCGTGCAGGATGGATTGGCTTCTTGGCTACTGGACATCAGCTCCAGAGGGACGATCACAGGTACAGCCTGGATGGTCACCGGAGCCTTGCCGCCGGCCCCCTTGCAGATGCTGAAGTAAGAAGAGGTCCAGAATCGGCGGCAGAAGACTCCTCAGTCTTCTAAAGGTAGCGCACAGCACTGCAGCTGTGCGCCATTTTCCTCTCAGCACACTTCACACGGCAGTCACTGAGGGTGCAGGGCGCTGGGAGGGGGGCGCCCTGGGAGGCAAAATGAATACCTATTTTGGCTAAAAATACCTCACATATAGCCTCCGGAGGCTATATGGAGATATTTAACCCCTGCCAGAATCCGTTAAGAGCGGGAGACGAGGCCGCCGAAAAAGGGGCGGGGCCTATCTCCTCAGCACACAGCGCCATTTTCCCTCACAGAAAGGCTGGAGGGAAGGCTCCCAGGCTCTCCCCTGCACTGCACTACAGAAACAGGGTTAAAACAGAGAGGGGGGGCACTAATTTGGCGTTAGAAATATATAAAAAAGATGCTATAAGGGAAAACACTTATATAAGGTTGTCCCTATATAATTATAGCGTTTTTGGTGTGTGCTGGTAAACTCTCCCTCTGTCTCTCCAAAGGGCTAGTGGGTCCTGTCCTCTATCAGAGCATTCCCTGTGTGTGTGCTGTGTGTCGGTACGTGTGTGTCGACATGTATGAGGACGATGTTGGTGAGGAGGCGGAGCAATTGCCTGTAATGGTGATGTCACTCTCTAGGGAGTCGACACCGAAATGGATGGCTTATTTAGGGAATTACGTGATAATGTCAACACGCTGCAAGGTCGGTTGACGACATGAGACGGCCGACAAACAATTAGTACCGGTCCAGACGTCTCAAAAACACCGTCAGGGGTTTTAAAACGCCCGTTTACTTTAGTCGGTCGACACAGACACAGACAGGGACACTGAATCCAGTGTCGACGGTGAATAAACAAACGTATTCCTTATTAGGGCCACACGTTAAAGGCAATGAAGGAGGTGTTTCATATTTCTGATACTACAAGTACCACAAAAGAGGGTATTATGTGGGATGTGAAAAAACTACCGTAGTTTTTCCTGAATCAGATAAATTAAATAAAGTGTGTGATGATGCGTGGGTTCCCCCCGATAGAAAATTATGGGCGGTATACCCTTTCCCGCCAGAAGTTAGGGCGCGTTGGGAAACACCCCTTAGGGTGGATAAGGCGCTCACACGCTTATCAAAACAAGTGGCGGTACCGTCTATAGATAGGGCCGTCCTCAAGGACCAACTGACAGGAGGCTGGAAAATATCATAAAAAGTATATACACACATACTGGTGTTATACTGCGACCAGCGATCGCCTCAGCCTGGATGTGCAGAGCTGAGGTGGCTTGGTCGGATTCCCTGACTAAAAATATTGATACCCTTGACAGGGACAGTATTTTATTGACTATAGAGCATTTAAAGGATGCATTTCTATATATGCGAGATGCACAGAGGGATATTTGCACTCTGGCATCAAGAGTAAATGCGATGTCCATATCTGCCAGAAGATGTTATGGACACGACAGTGGTCAGGTGATGCAGATTCCAAACGGCACAAAGGTGTATTGCCGTATAAAGGAAGAGGAGTTATTTGGGGTCGGTCCATCGGACCTGGTGGCCACGGCAACTGCTGGAAAATCCGCCGTTTTTACCCTAAGTCACATCTCTGCAGAAAAAGACACCGTCTTTTCAGCCTCAGTCCTTTCGTCCCTATAAGATCATATCTGCCCAGGGATAGAGGAAAGGGAAGAAGACTGCAGCAGGCAGCCCATTCCCAGGAACAGAAGCGTTCCACCGCTTCTGACAAGTTCTCAGCATGGCGCTGAGACCGTACAGGACCCCTGGATCCTACAAGTAGTATCCCAGGGGTACAGATTGGAATGTCGAGACGTTTCCCCTTCGCAGGCTCCTGAAGTCTGCTTTACCAAGGTCTCCCTCCGACAAGGAGGCAGTATGGGTAAAAATTCACAAGCTGTATTCCCAGCAGGTGATAATTAAATTACCCCTCCTACTACAAGAAAAGGGGTATTATTCCACACTATATTGTGGTACTGAAGCCAGAAGGCTAAGTGAGACTTATTCTAAAAATTTTTTTGAACACTTACAAAGGTTCAAATCAAGATGGAGTCACTCAGAGCAGTGATAACGAACCAGGAAGAAGGGGACTATATAGTGTCCCGGGACATCAGGGATGCTTACCTCTTTGTCCCAAATTTGCCCTTCTCACTAAGGGTACCTCAGGTTCGTGGTGCAGAACTGTCACTATCAGTTTCAGACGCTGCCGTTTGGATTGTCCACGGCACCCCGGGTCTTTACCAAGGTAATGGCCGAAATGATGATTCTTCTTCGAAGAAAAGGCGTCTTAATTATCCCTTACTTGGACGATCTCCTGATAAGGGCATAGTCCAGGGAACAGTTGGAGGTCGGAGTAGCACTATCTCGGATACTGCTACAACAGCACGGGTGGATTCTAAATATTCCAAAATCGCAGCTGATCCCGACGACACGTCTGCTGTGCCTAGGGATGATTCTGGACACAGTCCAGAAAAAGGTGTTTCTCCCGGAAGAGAAAGCCAGGGAGTTATCCGAGCTAGTCAGGAACCTCCTAAAAACAGTGCATCATTGCACAAGGGTCCTGGTAAAAATGGTGGCTTCCTACGAAGCAATTCCATTCGGCAGATTTCACGCAAGAACTTTTCAGTGGGATCTGCTGGACAAATGGTCCGGATCGCATCTTCAGATGCATCAGCGGATAACCCTATATCCAAGGACAAGGGTGTCTCTCCTGTGGTGGTTATAGAGTGCTCATCTTCTAGAGGGCCGCAGATTCGGCATTCAGGATTGGATGCTGGTGACCACGGAGCCCAGCCCGAGAGGCTGGGGAGCAGTCACACAAGGAAAAAAATTTCCAGGGAGTGTGATCAAGTCTGGAGACTTTTCTCCACATACATATACTGGAGCTAAGGGTAAATTTATAATGCTCTAAGCTTAGCTAGACCTCTGCTTCAAGGTCAGCCGGTATTGATCCAGTGGGAAAAACATCACGGCAGTCGCCCACGTAAACAGACAGGGCGACACAAGAAGCAGGAGGGCAATGGCAAAAACTGCAAGGACTTTTCGCTGGGCGGAAAATCATGTGATAGCACTGTCAGCAGTGTTTCATCCCGGGAATGGAAACTGGGAAGCAGACTTCCTCAGCAGGCACGACCTCCACCCGGGAGAGTGGAAACTTCATCGGGAAGTTTTTTCCACATGATTGTAAACCGTTGGGAAATACCAAAGGTGGACATGATGGCGTCCCGTCTGAACAAAAAACGGGACAGGTATTGCGCCAGGTCAAGAGACCCTCAGGCAATAGCTGTGGACGTTCTGGTAACACCGTGGGTGTACCAGTCGGTGTATGTGTTCCCTCCTCTGCTTCTCATACCTAAGGTGCTGAGAATTATAAGACGTAGAGGAGTAAGAACTATACTCATGGCTCCGGATTGGCCAAGAAGGACTTGGTACCCGGAACTTCAAGAGATGCTTACAGAGGTCTTATGGCCTCTGCCGCTAAGAAGGGACTTGCTTCAGCAAGTACCATGTCTGTTCCAAGACTTACCGCAGCTGCGTTTGTCGGCATGGCGGTGGAAAGCCGGATCCTAAGGGAAAAAGGCATTCCGGAAGAGGTCATTCCTACCCTGGTCAAAGCCAGAAAGGAGGTGACCGCACAACATTATCACCACATGTGGCGAAAATATGTTGCGTGGTGTGAGGCCAGGAAGGCCCCACAAAGAAATTTCAACTCGGTCGTTTCCTGCATTTCCTGCAAACAGGAGTGTCTATGGGCCTCAAATTGGGGTCCATTAAGGTTCAAATTTCGGCCCTGTCGATTTTCTTCCAGAAAGAATTGGCTTCAGTTCCTGAAGTCCAGAAGTTTGTCAAGGGAGTATTGCATATACAACCCCCTTTTGTGCCTCCAGTGGCACTGTGGGATCTCAACGTAGTTCTGGGATTCCTCAAATCACATTGGTTTAAAACCAGTCAAATCTGTGGATTTGAAGCATCTCACATGAAAAGTGACCATGCTCTTGGCCCTGGCCTGGACCAGGCGAGTGTCAAATTGGTGGTTTTTTCTCAAAAAAGCCCATATCTGTTTGTCCATTCGGACAGGGCAGAGCTGCGGACTCGTCCCCAGTTCTCTCCCTAAGGTGGTGTCAGTGTTTCACCTGAACCAGCTTATTGTGGTGCCTTGCACCTACTAGGGACTTGGAGGACTCCAAGTTGCTAGATGTTGTCAGGGCCCTGAAAATATGTTCCAGGACGGCTGGAGTCAGGAAAACTGACTTGCTGTTATCCTGTATGCACCCAACAAACTGGGTGCTCTTGCTTCTAAGCAGACTATTGCTAGTTGGATGTGTAATACAGTTCAGCTTGCACATTCTGTGGCAGGCCTGCCACAGCCAAAATATGTAAATGCCCATTCCACAAGGAAGGTGGGCTCATCTTGGGCGGCTGCCCGAGGGGTCTCGGCTTTACAACTTTGCCGAGCAGCTACTTGGTCAGGGGCAAACACGTTTGCTAAATTCTACAAATTTGATACCCTGGCTAAGGAGGACCTGGAGTTCTCTCATTCGGTGCTGCAGAGTCATCCGCACTCTCCCGCCCGTTTGGGAGCTTTGGTATAATCCCCATGGTCCTTTCAGGAACCCCAGCATCCACTAGGACGATAGAGAAAATAAGAATTTACTTACCGATAATTCTATTTCTCGGAGTCCGTAGTGGATGCTGGGCGCCCATCCCAAGTGCGGATTATCTGCAATACTTGTACATAGTTACAAAAATCGGGTTATTATTGTTGTGAGCCATCTTTTCAGAGGCTCTGCTGTTATCATGCTGTTAACTGGGTTTAGATCACAAGTTGTACGGTGTGATTGGTGTGGCTGGTATGAGTCTTACCCGGGATTCAAAATTCCTCCCTTATTGTGTACGCTCGTCCGGGCACAGTACCTAACTGGCTTGGAGGAGGGTCATAGGGGGAGGAGCCAGTGCACACCACCTGATCGGAAAGCTTTACTTTTGTGCCCTGTCTCCTGCGGAGCCGCTATTCCCCATGGTCCTTTCAGGAACCCCAGCATCCACTACGGACTCCGAGAAATAGAATTATCGGGAAGTAAATTCTTATTTTACAAACTGACTGGCACTCATTCATAATGTACTCAATGTAAAGCTCTGATGCCTTCCCTGGAAAGTGCAAACACATATGTCATATAGAGGTGGCACTCTAGGTATAAGGGACTTTACCAACTATTAAAGAAACACTGTCACAACAATGTAGCGTCCAACGTTTCAGTTTATTTAACCTTTCTCTGGCTGGGTCCACAGGATTATCCACAGGATAACATTGGGATATTGTCGAGCGACAGCGAAAATGGCACCAACACGGTCACGAGCTTTCTGGCCTCCCAGGATGCATTGGGGCCTCCACTATATAGTCCCGCCCACTGACTCAGTCAGATCAGTTTTTTGCTTGGTGCGGCAGGAAGCCGCATGGTCACAGGGCTGCTGTGAGAGCAGCCTCAAGTTTTCATTACTTTATTTTTATAGACTTACTGTTTTGGTTTGAGCGACTTCTCTTAACAGCGTCTTAAACGTGTATTAGAAAGAGTCGCTCCAACAACTCCCCACCGGGTCGCAACAACGCTTACCTTCGCGGTACAGTGCTGTCTCGACGGGCGTCTGTGTCGGATGTTCTAGCAGGTCCAGCAGACGTTACCAGGCTGTGGCCGGAGCATGGGGAGACAGTGAGTATATGGACTTCCTCTTACTAGAGGGGTCAGGACACAGCTACGCTGATTTGGTGGAGACTACAAACAGCGTGTTGATGCGCCGAACATCTCGAGTGTGACAGCGCTACGCTCCGGGGATCATAGGCGCCAGGACTAGGTGAGGCCGCGATCCTGGGAGTTTAAGTCAACAGGGGGTTTCAGACGCTCTCCTGGCCGTCCCTCCTCCGAGTTCATGGCCAGTTCCCGCGGGTCTCTCGTTTCATGAACTGAATGACCTCACTTCCGGCTCAGACACTACCACGAGGGTACTCGGTCGCAGCTTAGACGCTGCGGTTGTGTACACTGGATATAAACCCGCCCAGACCGAGTCGCAGGCCTTTAGTGTCTGCATGCACGTGGAGTCGCTCAGCGTCCGTGTCCGTTGGTGAGCGTCCGTGTCCGTTATCAGTTACCAAGAGCGGCAGTGTACACCAGTAGCGTCTGAATCCACTCAGCGTCTTTCGAGCGTCTTTGCTTGGATATGGAAGTGTGGTGAGTCTCCCTGTATCCCGCTCCCTGGAGGCAGGGTATACAGTACTAAAAATTCCTTCTACTTCTTAGTGTGCACTGTTAATTTTTAGTACCTATTGCATATGAGACCTGTATATTACTGTGTTTTCTGCATGTTATGTTGAAAAAGAACCAGTTAAACAGAAGTACAATTTTCCTACTTATGTATAAGTTATTATGGAGGTTGTATTCTCATATGACAATGTCTAATGCTTTAACATGTGACTGACTGCTAGTATGTGTGCTGACTTTTCTGTGTAATGTCAGTCCTGTTCTGACCCTCAAATCAGGTGCACTGTGATCAGATTGATTTCACCTCTATATACTGATTATAGGGTGTGGTTCAGTCACAAAATTGTGTAGTCAATATCAGAAAAAATGTCTGTGAGCGGCAAAAGTGATGAGGAGAATTTGTCAAGCACTCCTACAGCCCTAACATGCTTATCTTGTAAGTCAGGGGTAATTGATATGATTCAATTGGTCACTTATGAGGGTTTGTGTGCAAACTGTTTCGCTTTTCAGCGAAGTAAAAAACAGGAGTTAGTTCAACCTCCAGTAGAGCCACCATGGAATATGTTCGCAAAGACTCTGTCTTCAATAGCGGACAGGTTAGCTCCAGTAGCACCACCTCAAGGGTTAGGTTACACTATGAACCCATACATGCAGCTCCCTTCCTATGGTTTGGTTCCAGTAGCCTCTACAAGCAACCAAGGGGTAGGTAAGACTAAGACAGATACGTCTGTATGGCAGACTACACAAGAGGATACATCGGATGATGATGCGGAAACAATAGATTCAACTCCGTATGATGATCAGTCGCAGAGCTTTAGTTCAGATGATGTAGCTGAACTCATTAATGCAGTAAAGGCTGTGCTTTCTCTGGAAGAACCAGCCAAGACAGCGTTAAAAGCAAAAGCACCTGTATTCAAACGAACAAAGTCAGTGAAAGCTGAATTTCCAGCGTCAGAGGAGTTGACGGAAATGATGGATGAGTCTTGGGCAGCGCCCGGTAAAAAGTATAAGATTCCTAGGAGATGGGATTCTTATTATCCATTTCCTGCTGGAGATTGTTCGAAGAGAGAAGTTCCTCCAAAAGTAGATGCACATGTTCTGCGACTAGTGCACAAATCTGCTTTGCCACTGTCATCTACCTCTTTGAATGATGTCACAGACAGGAGGGTAGAGAGCCTATTGAAAAATATTTTTTCTCTTGTGGGTGCAGTGGTAAGACCTGCTATGGCTTCGGCCTGGGTAGCAAAGGCAATGGGCGAATGGATAGAGGAACTAGAGAATGACATCCCCTCTCCTACTAGGGAGCAAGAGGATCGTCTTTGCTGTTTAAGACAATCTGCCCAGTATTTAGAAGAAGCAGTCATTGATGTAGGCACTGTTGCTTCTAAAGCTTCAGCCCTGGCAGTAGTCGCTCGCAGAGCAGTCTGGCTACGGACCTGGAAGGCAGATGCGGAGTCCAAGAAGGAATTGGAAGCATTGCCTTTCGTGGGTAATATATTATTTGGAAAACCTTTATCGGATATCCTAGAGTCAGAGGCTGAATCGAAGAAGGTCAGATTTCCGGCTACCTACAACCCTAAGTCCAAGGGTTTAAAATTTCGCTCATTTCGCTGGCAAAGCAAAGCGAAAGGTAAAGAGGAGCCTAAACAACCCCAGTTTAAATCCAGGGGTAGGAAGCAGTGGGCTAGCAAAAAGCCAGCTTCCAAACCTGAACAAAAGCCCTCAGCCTGAAGAGACGGGCCTCTGCCTGGAGGATTCCAGGGTTGGGGGCCGACTCCTGCAATTTGCACACACATGGCAACAGTCAACAACAGATGCCTGGGTGCAGAAGGTAGTATCTCAGGGGTATGGGTTCCCATTCAGGAGGCAGCCTCCTCAAAGATTTTTTTGCACCAGCCCGTCTCGTATAGAGTCGAAGGCCAATGCCCTGCAAGAAGCAGTCCCAAAATTACTGCAGTCAGGTGTGATTGTCCCAGTACCTCCATCACAAAAGGGACAGGGGTATTACTCCAATCTGTTTCTAATCCAGAAACCAAATGGGTCATATCGACCAATTCTAAATCTGAAGATGTTGAACAATTACATATGGATCCCGAAGTTCCACATGGAGACGTTACGCTCCATAATGTTGGCTATGGAACCGGGAGACTATATGGTATCTCTGGATGTGCGGGATGCTTACCTACATGTGCCTATAGCACTATCACATCAGTGTTACCTCAGGTTTGCCATCCTCAAGGAACACTTCCAGTTCCAAGCTCTGCCCTTCGGGCTAGCTACAGCACCCAGGGTATTTACCAAGATCATGGTGGTTATGGCAGCTTGTCTGCGCAAACAAGGGATAAGGATATTCCCATACCTAGACGACCTATTAATCTTAGCACAGTCGCAAGATTTACTGTTGAGCCATCTCCAACAGACGATAGTTTGTTTACAGAGACACGGGTGGCTCATAAATTGGGAGAAGTCGTCCCTGAATCCATCACAGCGGATGGTTCATTTGGGAGCCATATTGGATTCAGACCTACAGAGAGTTCTCTTACCAGAGAAGAAAATAGTCAAGGTGCAGGTCATGGCTCAGGAAGCGTTGCAAGCCCAGACAATGTCAGTCCATGCAGCAATGCGACTGTTGGGTCTGATGGTATCAACGTTCGACATGGTGGAATATGCGCAATTCCACTCCAGACCATTGCAGCATCTCATTTTGACAAAATGGAACGGAAATCATCAAACAATAAAGAAGCAGATGATAAAGATTCCAGTAAATGTAAAAAGGTCTCTAGCATGGTGGCTACAGACAGACCATTTAAACAAGGGGAGACCCTTTTGGATAAAAGAGTGGCAAGTCCTGACGACAGATGCCAGCCTGCAAGGTTGGGGGGCGGTACTCGGAGGCCTATGGTTCCAGGGAAAATGGACCGCAAGGGAAAGTCGCCTGCCGATAAATCTGTTAGAAATAAGAGCCATTTACTTGGTTCAGGCAAAGGACAATCTACAAGGAAGACCAGTCCAGATCCGCTCAGACAATGCGACGGCAGTAGCATACCTAAATCATCAAGGAGGGACTCACAGCAAGAGTCTGATGGAGGAAGTAACTCCCATTCTAAAGTGGGCAGAACTCCATCTCCCAGCATTGTCAGCAGTATTTGTCCCGGGTGTACTAAATTGGGAAGCGGATTTTCTCAGTCGGCACACCATTCAGGAAACCGAATGGGCACTACACCCAGAAGTGTTTCAGACACTGGTGAACAGATGGGGTCTACCGGAGATAGACCTTATGGCGTCTCGTCTAAACAACAAAGTTCCGAGGTACGGATCAAGAACAAGGGACCCAGGAGCAGTCCTGGTAGACGCACTGTCAGTAGAATGGAGGTTTCAGCTGGCATATCTGTTCCCTCCAATATCTCTGTTACCCAGAGTAGTGAGAAAGATAAAACAGGCAAAAGGAGCAATCATTCTAATAGCTCCAGCTTGGCCAAGAAGGCATTGGTACACAGATCTGTGGAGAATGTCCGTGGAAGCACCGATACTGCTCCCTCAACGTCCAGATCTGTTAATGCAGGGTCCTTGTTGTCACAGTCATTTGGATCGCCTGTCTTTGACGGCGTGGCTGTTGAAACCTCTATCTTAGAGGCTAAAGGATTTTCAAAGCAAGTAATCCAAACCATGCTTAGAGCAAGAAAGCCTTCTTCGGCCCGTGTATATCATAGAATATGGCAAGCCTATATTCATTGGTGTTCTGGAAAAAATTACAATCCAAGAGCCTTTAAAGTAGCTAGAATTTTGGATTTTCTGCAGGCAGGATTGGATAAGGGGTTGAAGGTTGCTTCCTTGAGGGTGCAAGTCTCAGCGTTGACTGTATGGTTTCAGCAGAAGATTGCTGACCTACAGGATGTACGTACGTTTTTCCAAGGAGTAGTACATATTCAACCTCCATTTGTTCCTCCTGCAGCTCCCTGGGATATGAATTTAGTTCTTAAATTTCTCCAGGGTCCTTTGTTTGAACCACTTGAGAGAGCGGATCTTAAGTGGTTAACGATTAAAGTTCTTTTTTTTACTGGCAATGGCGTCAGCCAGAAGAGTGTCAGTTTTAGGAGCATTATCATGTAAGTCTCCTTTCCTAAGTTTTTTTCCAGACAGAGCAGTTCTCAGAACGAGATCTAGTTATCTTCCAAAGGTGGTGTCAAAGTTTCACCTGAATGAAGAGATTGTAGTCCCAGCTTTTCAGGTATCGGGACTATCTGCGGGAGAAGCGTCACTGGACGTGGTCCGGTCTTTAAAAATCTATATAGATCGTACTAGTGCCATCAGGAAAACAGATTCCCTCTTCATCCTCTACGGATTCCATAGGAGAGGTTGGCCTGCTAGTAAACAGACGCTGGCGAGATGGCTCCGAGTGGTAATATCTGAAGCTTATTCTCATGCAGATCTCCCTATTCCGGCTAATGTCTCTGCACACTCTACACGTAAGGTAGGTCCTTCTTGGGCAGCACAACAGGGTGCATCAGCAGAACAGATATGTAAGGCAGCCACATGGTCTTCCATAAACACATTCATCAGACATTATGCCTTGGATACTTTTGCCTCTCATGACGCAGACTTCGGGCGAAAGGTCCTCCTGTGCAATCAGGAGCGTCCCCACCACTAAAATGGCTTTGGGAATCCCAATGTTATCCTGTGGATAATCCTGTGGACCCAGCCAGAGAAATAAACGTTATGGTAAGAACTTACCGTTGATAACGTGATTTCTCTTATGTCCACAGGTATCCACAGGGATCCCACCCGGACGCATCTGATTTGAGGATCTAGACAAACACTAAAAACCTCTTCCGTCTTGTATGGAAGGGTGTGCATGTGTGTTCTTATCGCCTGTACAGGTCTCTACCTAATGTTCCTGCCTATAATCGCTGTGGAAAGAACTGATCTGACTGAGTCAGTGGGCGGGACTATATAGTGGAGGCCCCAATGCATCCTGGGAGGCCAGAAAGCTCGTGACCGTGTTGGTGCCATTTTCGCTGTCGCTCGACAATATCCCAATGTTATCCTGTGGATACCTGTGGACATAAGAGAAATCACGTTATCAACGGTAAGTTCTTACCATAACGTTTATTTCTCAAGGACTATTTATAGGCTTGTCATAGTCTCCCCTTTATCTAGGACACCTATGATTTACACAGGTTAAGTGGCTGATTAAAACCAGGTGAAATGCTGGCTTGAGTTTAGCCAGCCACAGAACCTGTGTAAATCATAGGTGTCCCGGATTAAAGAGATTATGGCAAAGGCCCCTGAGGAAGACTGACAGAGATCAGTTGAAACATCTTTTAGGTATCTCTGCCCCCTGTCATTGCTTGTAACATGATTCTATGCTGAATAAAGCTTCTATCATCTCCTGAAACTGTGAGTGCTGGTCATACAATTTATCTGTGAGCGATGAGGTGAGTGCTGCTGCATTATTGCTTATGGACTGTTCGTTATTCTTATTACACTGCTGCCAGTGCTGTCTCAGATTCTATCTATCTATCTATCTATCTATCTATCTATCTATCTATCTATCTATCTATCTATCTATCTATCTATCTATCTAATTATACTTTACAATGCACTTTTTAACACTAGTTTTAAACATATTATACAATCAGAGCTTGTGCTTTAAAAGTGTGTGGTACAACCAGCACTATGTAACTTTGTAATGTCTGAGATAAAATAAATCAGAGCCGGTGCACCATAGTATATTAAAAGAATTATACTCTGTTAGGGCTGTAACACACACTCCGGTTTTTCCCGGATGGCAAAAAGCCGGACAAACTTTGTCCGGCTTTTTGCCATCCGGGAGAAACCGGCAGTATCTGTCACACAGGACGGCTTTGAGCCGTGTGTGATGCTGTGCGCATGCGCAGCATCAGACACGGCTTCCGAAAAAACCGTTGTGTGTGAAAGCTCCCCTTCACACACATGGTTTACTGGCTCCAAAGACGGCCCGGCGGCCGCCCGGCCGCCGGACCTTCCAGTGGTGAGACCCGGCTGCAACCCGGCAGCCGGGCCGGGGCCGTGCAGTGTGAAGGGACCCTAGCCCTCACACTGTTAACTACATGGCCGGCACGGGAAAAAGCCGTCCGGCTTTTTCCCGGCCGGCAACAGCCGGGTAGTGTGTTTCAGCACTAATACAGCCATATAAACAGGTTTTGCATAATATACGATTTTGCAGGCATATAAATATCTGAAACTTCCCACCAAGGATAGAGATGATAGAGCTGCTATAGTGTATAAAAGCAGAGGTATATAATACCAGTGTTCAGCAAGTTAGTACCACCATGAGTGTTATGCTAGGAAATTTCCTATGCGTTTCGTCACTAGGGACTTTGTCAAGTGTTTGGCTTATCACTTGACACAATAGGGCTCTGTGGCCAAATCAGAATCGAAGGCGTTGTTTAATTTGGTCAATCAAAATGTAATTTGTAATGCAAGGGGAGTGTTCTTGTGGGAAGAGACGATGCTACATACAGGGTGTCCCATAATGATGGGACAAATTTTATTTTTTAATTACAAGAGCATGGGCACTTGCCCATCTCCTAAAGGTATTGTATTTCAAAGTCTGACTTTGAGAGTTAATGTTGGTTCCCTTTCCAGGACATTGATCCTTAATGTAACGGCTGAGCGAAGAAGCCCTAACCCACATGCCGACTAGTACGGCAGTAGACAGACACATGCCCACGTGAGACTGATTGTGCATGCTTCGACTGAGTCTTGCCAGTGAATTGTTACACCAAGCTCAGTCAATACAGCCTATTTGGTCACTCTTTGTTCTTGTGATTACTTCCACGTAGCTATGATCTCCTATACCTTGGTTATTTATTACACATACGGCCAGATCTAATGAAGTCCGTGCTGGCTGAACATGCGGATTCCCGGCCGAACTCTGACACTTTTTTAATGCAGCAATGAGGTACAAGGCAAAACCATGCCTTGTAAATGATTGCTGCTTTAAACTAACATCTGAGTTTAGCCAGGAACCCACACCTCCGGTCAACTCGGACTTCATTACATCAGGCCCATATTTCTTAATAAATGTGCTTGTTCCAGTCCAAGATACTTGCATTTAAAATGTGTTCCATGATTTTAGGACACCCTGTAAAATACAATCCTATTCTGTTATCACTAAAAGGGGCCATTTCTTCATAATATAAATCTATTCTGCTAACGCTTTAAACAGATACTTCATTATATTTATATAAATTCACCTTGGTGTCAAGTTCCTGACAGGAAGTAGTTGATTTGTCAACAGTTACAATGTGGACAGTTTAATGACATCCACATAATGTCACCGTGGTAGTAATGGTAGTTAAATAATTTTAACCATGTCCACTTTATAGCTTTGAATGTGATTCTTTACCTAACACTATTTGATGGATATTAAACATACCCTCCAACGGGTGTGGATCATTAGATCGACAGTGTCCAGGTCGACAATGTTTAGGTCGACCACTATAGGTCGACAGAGTTGGAAGGTCGACAGGGTTTCTAGGTCGACATTTACTAGGTCGACAGGTCAAAAGGTCGACATTAGTTCTTTTTGGGTTTTTCTCTATCGTCCTAGTGGATGCTGGGGTTCCTGAAAGGACCATGGGGAATAGCGGCTCCGCAGGAGACAGGGCACAAAAAGTAAAGCTTTTCCAGATCAGGTGGTGTGCACTGGCTCCTCCCCCTATGACCCTCCTCCAGACTCCAGTTAGATTTTTGTGCCCGGCCGAGAAGGGTGCAATTCTAGGTGGCTCTCATAAAGAGCTGCTTAGAGAAAGTTTAGCTTAGGTTTTTTATTTTACAGTGATTCCTGCTGGCAACAGGATCACTGCAACGAGGGACAGAGGGGAGAAGAAGTGAACTCACCTGCGTGCAGGATGGATTGGCTTCTTGGCTACTGGACATCAGCTCCAGAGGGACGATCACAGGTACAGCCTGGATGGTCACCGGAGCCGCGCCGCCGGCCCCCTTGCAGATGCTGAAGTAAGAAGAGGTCCAGAATCGGCGGCTGAAGACTCCTGCAGTCTTCTAAAGGTAGCGCACAGCACTGCAGCTGTGCGCCATTTTCCTCTCAGCACACTTCACACGCAGTCACTGAGGGTGCAGGGCGCTGGGGGGGGGGCGCCCTGGGAGGCAAATGAAAACCTATTAAAAGGCTAAAAATACCTCACATATAGCCCCCAGAGGCTATATGGAGATATTTAACCCCTGCCTGGATTCACAAAATAGCGGGAGACGAGCCCGCCGGAAAAGGGGCGGGGCCTATCTCCTCAGCACACGGCGCCATTTCCTCTCACAGCTCCGCTGGTCAGGACGGCTCCCAGGTCTCTCCCCTGCACTGCACTACAGAAACAGGGTAAAACAGAGAGGGGGGGCAAATTTAATGGCAATATTTTGATATATATAAAGCAGCTATAAGGGAGCACTTATTATAAGGCTATCCCTGTCATATATAGCGCTTTTTTGGTGTGTGCTGGCAGACTCTCCCTCTGTCTCCCCAAAGGGCTAGTGGGTCCTGTCTTCGTGTAGAGCATTCCCTGTGTGTCTGCTGTGTGTCGGTACGTGTGTGTCGACATGTATGAGGACGATATTGGTGTGGAGGCGGAGCAATTGCCAAATATGGGGATGTCACCTCCTAGGGGGTCGACACCAGAATGGATGCCTTTATTTGTGGAATTACGGGATAGCGTCAACTCGCTTAAGCAGTCGTTTGACGACATGAGGCGGCCGGACAATCAATTAGTGCCTGTCCAGGCGCCTCAAACACCGTCAGGGGCTGTGAAACGCCCTTTGCCTCAGTCGGTCGACACAGACCCAGACACAGGCACTGATTCCAGTGGTGACGGTGACGAATCAACCGTATTTTCCAGTAGGGCCACACGTTATATGATTTTGGCAATGAAGGAGGCGTTACATTTAGCTGATACTACAGGTACCACTAAACAGGGTATTATGTGGGGTGTGAAAAAACTACCTATAGTTTTTCCTGAATCAGAAGAATTAAATGACGTGTTTGATGAAGCGTGGGTTGCCCCTGATAAAAAGCTGATAATTTCAAAGAAATTATTGGCATTATACCCTTTCCCGCCAGAGGTTAGGGAGCGCTGGGAAACACCTCCTAGGGTGGACAAGGCGCTAACACGCTTATCTAAACAAGTGGCGTTACCCTCTCCTGAGACGGCCGCACTTAAAGATCCATCAGATAGGAGGATGGAAAATATCCAAAAAAGTATATACACACATGCAGGTGTTATACTACGACCAGCTATAGCGACTGCCTGGATGTGCAGTGCTGGGGTAGTTTGGTCAGAGTCCCTGATTGAAAATATTGATACCCTGGACAGGGACAATATTTTACTGTCGTTAGAACAAATAAAGGATGCATTTCTTTATATGCGTGATGCACAGAGGGATATCTGCACACTGGCATCACGGGTAAGTGCTATGTCCATTTCGTCCAGAAGAGCTTTATGGACGCGACAGTGGACAGGCGATGCGGATTCAAAACGGCATATGGAAGTTTTGCCGTATAAAGGGGAGGAGTTATTTGGAGTCGGTCTATCAGATTTGGTGGCCACGGCTACAGCCGGGAAATCCACCTTTCTACCTCAAGTCACTCCCCAACAGAAAAAGGCACCGACTTTTCAACCGCAGCCCTTTCGTTCCTTTAAAAATAAGAGAGCAAAGGGCTATTCATATCTGCCACGAGGCAGAGGTCGAGGGAAGAGACAGCAACAGGCAGCTCCTTCCCAGGAACAGAAGCCCTCCCCGGCTTCTACAAAAGCCTCAGCAGGACGCTGGGGCTTCTCAAGCGGACTCGGGGACGGTGGGCGGTCGTCTCAAAAATAACAGCGCGCAGTGGGCTCACTCGCAGGTCGATCCCTGGATCCTGCAGATAATATCTCAGGGGTACAGGTTGGAATTAGAGACAGATCCACCTCGCCGTTTCCTGAAGTCTGCTTTACCAACGTCCCCCTCCGAAAGGGAGACGGTTTTGGAAGCCATTCACAAGCTGTACTCTCAGCAGGTGATAGTCAAGGTACCTCT
This sequence comes from Pseudophryne corroboree, assembly GCF_028390025.1. Taxonomy (NCBI): domain Eukaryota; kingdom Metazoa; phylum Chordata; class Amphibia; order Anura; family Myobatrachidae; genus Pseudophryne; species Pseudophryne corroboree. The sequence continues at coordinate 273,357,106 of NC_086446.1, forward strand.
TCTACAACAAGGGAAGGGGTATTATTCCACTCTATTTGTGGTACCGAAGCCGGATGGCTCGGTAAGGCCTATTCTAAATCTGAAGTCCTTGAACCTGTACATAAAGAAGTTCAAGTTCAAGATGGAGTCACTCAGAGCAGTGATAGCGAACCTGGAAGAAGGGGACTTTATGGTATCCTTGGACATCAAGGATGCGTATCTCCACGTTCCAATTTACCCCTCACACCAGGGGTACCTCAGGTTCGTTGTACAAAACTGTCACTATCAGTTTCAGACGCTGCCGTTTGGTTTGTCCACGGCACCTCGGGTCTTTACAAAGGTAATGGCCGAGATGATGATTCTTCTTCGAAGAAAAGGCGTATTAATTATCCCATACTTGGACGATCTCCTAATAAGGGCAAGGTCCAGAGAACAGCTAGAGATGGGATTAGCACTATCTCAAGAGGTGCTAAAGCAGCACGGATGGATTCTGAATATTCCAAAATCCCAATTAATGCCGACAACTCGTCTGCTGTTCCTAGGGATGATTCTGGACACGGTTCAGAAAAAGGTTTTTCTTCCCGAGGAAAAAGCCAAGGAGTTATCCGACCTGGTCAGGAACCTCCTAAAACCAGGAAAGGTGTCTGTACATCAATGCACAAGAGTCCTGGGAAAAATGGTGGCTTCTTACGAAGCAATTCCATTCGGCAGATTCCATGCAAGAATTTTCCAAAGGGATCTGTTGGACAAATGGTCAGGGTCGCATCTTCAGATGCACCTGCGGATAACCCTGTCTCCAAGGACAAGGGTATCTCTTCTGTGGTGGTTGCAGAGGGCTCATCTATTGGAGGGCCGCAGATTCGGCATACAGGATTGGATCCTGGTGACCACGGACGCCAGCCTGAGAGGCTGGGGAGCAGTCACACAAGGAAGAAACTTCCAGGGAGTGTGGTCGAGCCTGGAAAAGTCTCTTCACATAAACATTCTGGAACTAAGAGCAATCTACAATGCTCTAAGCCAGGCGGAACCTCTGCTTCAAGGAAGACCGGTGTTGATCCAGTCGGACAACATCACGGCAGTCGCCCATGTAAACAGACAGGGCGGCACAAGAAGCAGGAGTGCAATGGCAGAAGCTGCCAGGATCCTTCGCTGGGCGGAGAATCACGTGATAGCACTGTCAGCAGTGTTCATCCCGGGCGTGGACAACTGGGAAGCAGACTTCCTCAGCAGACACGATCTTCACCCGGGAGAGTGGGGACTTCATCCAGAAGTTTTCCACATGCTAATAAACCGTTGGGAAAGACCAATGGTGGACATGATGGCGTCTCGCCTCAACAAAAAACTGGACAGGTATTGCGCCAGGTCAAGAGATCCGCAGGCAATAGCTGTGGACGCGCTGGTAACACCTTGGGTGTACCAGTCGGTGTATGTGTTTCCTCCTCTGCCTCTCATACCAAAGGTATTGAGAATCATACGGCAAAGCGGAGTAAGAACGATACTAGTGGCTCCGGATTGGCCAAGAAGGTCTTGGTACCCGGAACTTCAAGAGATGGTCACGGACGATCCGTGGCCTCTACCTCTGAGAAGGGGCCTGCTTCAACAGGGTCCCTGCCTCTTTCAAGACTTACCGCGGCTGCGTTTGACGGCATGGCGGTTGAACGCCAGATCCTAAAAGGAAAAGGCATTCCAGAAGAAGTCATTCCTACCTTGATTAAGGCAAGAAAGGAAGTCACCGCGAAGCATTATCACCGCATTTGGCGGAAATATGTTGCGTGGTGCGAGGATCGGAGTGCTCCGACGGAGGAATTTCAACTGGGTCGTTTCCTACATTTCCTGCAATCAGGATTGTCTATGGGTCTCAAATTGGGATCTATTAAGGTTCAAATTTCGGCCCTGTCAATATTCTTCCAAAAAGAATTGGCCTCAGTCCCTGAGGTCCAGACTTTTGTCAAAGGAGTACTGCATATACAGCCTCCTGTGGTGCCTCCGGTGGCACCGTGGGATCTAAATGTAGTTTTAGATTTCCTCAAATCCCATTGGTTTGAACCACTAAAAAATGTGGATTTGAAATATCTCACATGGAAAGTGACTATGTTACTGGCCCTGGCTTCCGCCAGGAGAGTATCTGAACTGGCGGCTTTATCTTATAAAAGCCCTTATTTAATTTTCCATTCGGATAGGGCAGAGCTGCGGACGCGTCCGCATTTTCTCCCTAAGGTGGTATCAGCGTTTCACCTGAACCAGCCTATTGTAGTGCCTGCGGCTACAAGCGACTTGGAGGACTCCAAGTTGTTGGACGTTGTCAGAGCTTTAAAAATATACATTTCAAGGACGGCTGGAGTCAGAAAATCTGACTCGCTGTTTATACTGTATGCACCCAACAAGTTGGGTGCGCCTGCTTCTAAGCAGTCGATTGCTCGTTGGATTTGTAACACAATTCAACTTGCACATTCTGTGGCAGGCCTGCCACAGCCTAAATCTGTTAAGGCCCATTCCACAAGGAAGGTGGGCTCATCTTGGGCGGCTGCCCGAGGGGTCTCGGCATTACAACTCTGCCGAGCAGCTACGTGGTCAGGGGAGAACACGTTTGTAAAATTCTACAAATTTGATACCCTGGCAAAAGAGGACCTGGAGTTCTCTCATTCGGTGCTGCAGAGTCATCCGCACTCTCCCGCCCGTTTGGGAGCTTTGGTATAATCCCCATGGTCCTTTCAGGAACCCCAGCATCCACTAGGACGATAGAGAAAATAAGAATTTACTTACCGATAATTCTATTTCTCGGAGTCCGTAGTGGATGCTGGGCGCCCATCCCAAGTGCGGATTATCTGCAATACTTGTACATAGTTATTGTTAACTAATTCGGGTTATTGTTTAGGGAGCCATCTTTCAGAGGCTCCTCTGTTATCATACTGTTAACTGGGTTTAGATCACAAGTTGTACGGTGTGATTGGTGTGGCTGGTATGAGTCTTACCCGGGATTCAAAATCCTCCCTTATTGTGTACGCTCGTCCGGGCACAGTACCTAACTGGAGTCTGGAGGAGGGTCATAGGGGGAGGAGCCAGTGCACACCACCTGATCTGGAAAAGCTTTACTTTTTGTGCCCTGTCTCCTGCGGAGCCGCTATTCCCCATGGTCCTTTCAGGAACCCCAGCATCCACTACGGACTCCGAGAAATAGAATTATCGGTAAGTAAATTCTTATTTTTGGTGTCGTTTTCTTCGTAGAGTGACCGGGAACCCCAATTAGTGCACCGTGTCCCCTCGCATGGCGAGCAAACGTTGGGCAAGATTACCGTTCCAATCGTAGTCCACGTGGATCGTTAAGTATGAAAAAGTTCAAAAAAAGATTTATTTATTTTTTAAACTCATGTCGACCTTTTGACCTAGCACATGTCGACCTGGAAACCCTGTCGACCTAAACATTGTCGACCTAGACAGTGTCGATCTTCAGACCGGATCCCCCTCCAACATGACTACTTTCACCAGGTACCAAATGCTCTGCTCCTGGACTTCCCATTTCATTAATGATGCGTAAACAAAGTTCTCATCAATTAACTAGATTAACACAGCTGACTGCAATCATAAATTAACTGGGAAGTCCAGGAGCAGAGCATTTTGTTTTATAAAGGGGAAAAGGGATGGGGTTTAAACTTCTGCACAAGTTAGTATCGGATTACTGTTATGCAGAGTTTGTATATCCTTCCCGTACTTGCGTGGGTTTCCTATGGGTACTCTGGTTTCCTCCCACAATCCAAAAATATACTGGTAGGTTAATTGGCTCCCAACAAAAGTTAACCCTAGCGTGAATGTCTGTGTGTACATGTGGTAGGGAATATAGATTGTAAGCGCCACTGGGGCAGTGACTGATGTGAATGACCAAATATTCTCTGTAAAGCGCTGCGGAATATGTGCGCTATATAAATAACTGGTAATAAATAAATGAAATTCCCCAATTTCTTATGTCAATAGACAATATAATCTACAAAGAGGGGGTGCTGCCCAAAACAATAACACTAGAGATAAAAAAAACAAAAAAGAACAGAATTGTCTTTTTTTTGTTGGCGCACTTGAGAAGAAGAAATAGTATATGTCAATGTGAATCTTATTCCTTTAAAAATTAACTTTTATTTAGTATTGTTAAAATACCCTGGTATGTGAAATAACAACAAACGTATACATTCTGAAAAATAATAAAGGTGATAATAAAAATATCTTTCTTTCAATATTATATATTATTATTTAATGTTTTAAAAAGTATATGTGATTAGTATATATCGTGTCCCACATCAAAATCGTTTCATTTGTTCATTGGAGGGATCAGCAATTGTATATACACTTTATTATGTGATCCTGAAATATGCAAATGAACTTTGCTACGTCTGTTATACAGATGCAGTTATCGGAGAGAACTCCAATGAACAAATGAAAAGATTTTTATGTGGGATACGATTTATACTAATCACATAATATACATTTTAAAACATTAAATAATAATATATAATATTGAAAGAAACACACAGTGAGCCCAAAAGATATTTTAATTATCACCTTTATTATTTTTTAGAATGTATACGTTTGTTGATATTTCAGATAACAGGGAATTTTAACAATACTAAATAAAAGTTCATTTTTAAAGGAACAATGGGGGTAATTCCAAGTTGATCGCAGCAGGAAATTTTTTAGCAGTTGGGCAAAACCATGTGCACTGCAGGTGTGGCAGATATAACATGTGCAGAGAGAGTTAGATTTGGGTGGGTTATTTTATTTCTGTGCAGGGTAAATACTCGCTGCTTTATTTTTACACTGCAAATTAGATTTCAGATTGAACACACCACACCCAAATCTAACTCTCTCTGCACATGTTATATCTGCCTCCCCTGCAGTGCACATGGTTTTGCCCAGTTGCTAACAGAATTCCTGCTGCGATCATCTTGGAATTACCCCCCATGTGCACTGCAGGCGGAGCAGATATAACATTTGCAGAGAGAGTTAGATTTGGGTGGGTTATTTTGTTTCTGTGCAGGGTAAATACTGGCTGCTTTATTTTTACACTGCAATTTAGATTGCAGATTGAACTCACCACACCCAAGTCTATCTCTCTCTGTACATGTTATATCTGCCTCCCCTGCAGTGCACATGGTTTTGCCCAACTGCTAACAAAGTTCCTGCTGCGATCAACTCAGAATTACCCCCTATATTCACATTGGCAGAGCATTTTGTGCCTGATGGAAGAGGTCATGTTGGAGGTATTAGATTAAATCATACCCACACAACATTACAGAGTGAAACCAGTAGCGGATCTTGCCACGGGCAAGCAGGACTTTTGCCCGGGGCGCCGCCTTCCGGAGGGCGCTGTCGCCATCCGGAGGGGAGCGCCGCACCGTGGCAAGATCCGCCACTGCTGCCTGCTGTGTCCCCCGTCCGCCTCCGCTGCCCGCTGCCCAGCCCGCTGTGTCCCCGTCTCCTGTGAAGGGAACTAGACGCTACGCGTCTAGTTTCCCTTCGTGGAGAGTACCTTTGCTGAGCGGAACGCGATGACGTCATCGCGCACCGCACAGCAAGGTCCTCTCCACGAAGGGAACTAGACATTACGCGTCTAGTTTCCCTTCGTGGAGAGGACCTTTTGCTGTGCGGTGCGCGATGACGTCATCGCGCACCGCTCAGCATTCAAGCGGCGCTAGTAATGTACAGGGGGCGTAACTGACCACGCCCCCTGTATTAGGCCACGCCCCATTTCCTGCCCGGGGCGCAGAGCGGCCTTGAACCGGCCCTGAGTGAAACATTACTCCCATCGATGGCTGGGTTCTACTGACTCCATCATGCTGGTAGTCCTGTTAACACAACCTGTTTTCCTTCTATGGATATATCAAACACATCATATACAACTTTTTAAATAACAATTCTATTGGTTGTATTATCTTTTGCTCATTCTGATGCAGCACCAACCATAAGCATACATGTTATGATATATGTAATATATGTGCTGGCTGGTTCCCCCATGGATCAGCTGAGCAGCCCTGTGTGAATTATGCACTGTGTGGCATCCGGGACTTGGCATAAGACTTCACACTCCTTTTAAGCCCACCCCCAGACTTCTGTGAAACTAGCCAATGGGAGTCTGGGGGCGGGCTTAGAATGAGTGTGTGAAGCCTTATGCTGAGTCCCAGGTGCTGACACACAGCCCTGCTTATCTGCAAGGGAACAAGCTAGCACATCTATGCAGAGATGTAACTAGGGTATTCGGCACCCAGGGCAAGATGAAGAACGGCGCCCCCAAACCCCCCCAAAAAAAGAACAAAACCCTGCAGAAATATAAAGAACACTATGTGCATGCGCCGAAGAAGTGGGCATGGTCACATGCCAGAAGGGGCGTGGCCACTGAAAATGGGCCATGCCAACATGACACGCCACCCATCCACCCGTCTCTTGTCACTATAGGTAAATTCCTTTCCATTGCATACACACCTTACCTATGTGATGGTTTCTCACAATGTGAAACCTCTGAAGAAATGCATCTTCCTTGGGAAGCAGGCGTCTTCAGTTGGTATTCACTATTCATGTAAGTCACATCGCCTGGAAGATACCTGTTTGTGTATGAATAATAATATTAACAAGGTCATCATCATACAATAGCGGTTCAACCAGACACGTGCCCCTCTTGTCACTTCCAGCCCCCTGCGTCTCTCAGCCACACCATCCCCCCAGTGTCTCTCAGCTACACCATCATCTCCTTCCTGCATCTCTCAGCACACCATCACCTCCCCACTGCGTCATTTCTCAGCACACCCTCCCCTCCCCCTGCGTCATCTCTCAGCACACCATCACCTCCCCCTGCGTCGTCTCTCTGCACACCATCACCTCCCTGTGTCGTCTCCCTGCACACCATCACCTCCCTGTGTCGTCTCTCAGCACGCCATCACCTCCTTGTGTCATCTCTCTGCACACCATCACCTCCCTGTGTCGTCTCTCAACACACCATCACCACCCCCTGTGTCGTCTCTCAGCACACCATCACCTCCCCCTGCAACGTCGTTCAGCGCACCATCACCTCCCCCTGCATCATCTCTCAGCACACCATCACCTCCCCCTGCGACGTTTCTCAGTACACCATCACCTACCCCTGCGTCGTCTCTCAGCACACCATCACCACCCCCTGTGTCGTCTCTCAGCACACCATCACCTTCCCCTGCAACGTCGTTCAGCGCACCATCACCTACCCCTGCGTCGTCTCTCAGCACACCATCACCTTCCCCTGCTTCGTCTCTCAGCACACCTTCACCTGCCTGTGTCGTCTCTCAGCACACCATCAGTAGGCATCATCTCCCCCTTCATTCTATGGGAGGTATCTAGTTACCCACTGTCGATGACTGCTGGGGTAATTTTATCGCCGGGGAATATCCAATTAGCCCCTATCCCGGCTCCTATCAGGGATTATGCTTCAGGTGCCTCATGCATCCGAAGCATAATCTGCAATAAGTGTCCTGCCGGAGCTGCGATAACACATGGGATTGGGGACTTATCCCCGTTGCCATGTATTATCGCACGATCGCAGGTCCAATTTCGGACGATAAAAACAGCCTGTAATTGGATACCGTGATAATGACCATTGGTTATTAATCGCGATAACCGACTGTCTTTATCGTCCGAAACGGCATCGGGCTAATTTGATACCCCCCTAAGTCTCTCTGTGTCCCTTCCCCTCCTTCATTCTTTGCTTCACTGTGTCTCCCCACCCCTTATTCTATGCCTCCGTGTGTATCCCCCCTCCCCTTCATTCTTTGCCTGTCTGTGACCACCCCCACTATTCTATTCGTGTATACCACCCCTCCCCATTCTGAAAAAAACTTTTTTATCAGGCGCTAATATCAAATGCTATAAAAAACCCTTTTGGATATAATAACAATCAGCTGCAAAAAGTTAATGACCTGGGGTTAGCAGGTCAATCAAATTGCACTGGGCCACCCAAGTGCAATTAACCACAAAACTCCAATTGTTAGAAACTTTTGCGCTATATTATAAATTTATATGATATGGCTGACAAAAATAACAGACTCCTATTGAATTAAAAATATTTAATAATATATGAATAATCAGAAATCATAAAACAAGACCGGTCTTAGTAGTTTAAACATCTAAGATGACAAGTATATATACTTTCCAATAAAAGGAGGTGGACTTAAGCATATTCTGTGCACAGAGGTGTAAAAACTAGCTCTATAGCTAAATGACTTAATTTACAAAGTCAAAAAAATAGATCAAGTGTAGCTGCTGGTAGAACCCGTATAATAAATGTTTCCAATAGACAGTCACTTTGTATCAAAGTTCCTTTGAATGTAATAATCCAACATAGGTCAGTAAAATGAATGAGAGCCGTTTTCAACCGGAATCTTACGTGAGGTGTGAGCAAGTAGTATCAGCAGGAGTACATCCCGACGTCCACCACACTGGCTTCTAGCTGCGGGGAAAACGGCACCTGCACTGGCGCCTGCTACAACCTGTCCTGCTCGGTCTGAATGCTCCACAGGTCTCCACCTCTACGTGCCGTTTGCGGGCACCGGTGAGCGGCTCCTCTCCACTCAAGAATAAACAACCAGCAGATGAATGCTGCGGCCGGTATGTACTACGGGTCTAACTCCAGCTGGGGTCCAACAATTCAGCTTCTGACGCGTTTCACTCCTCCCACAGGGGCTTCCTCTCTGTGTGTGTCTAGATTGATCCCCCCCCCCCCTTCACCTCTCAAGCCGACGGGGACGAAGAGGACTGGCCGCAGACAGGTCAGGGAGCGTGATGCTGGCATCACGGTCATGCTCCCGGCAACAGCCCTAGCAAGGAGGGAGGCTAGGAGCTGCTGCAGCAGTAACGCCGCCGAACACCATGGTGGGACTTGCTCGCCGGTGAAATTGTGTCGGGTTCAGGCGGTGGCGGCTGCTGGCGGGGAATGCGGAAGCGGCTGCGGGCGGTCAGGCAAGTGTATAGGCAGTTGTGATGCCCTAGCCAGCGGCGCCCCCTTCAGCTGTGCCCACCATGGCACCCAGGGCACGCACCCTGCTCGCCCTACCCTTGTTACGCCACTGCATGTATGTTTATATGTTGTAAGCGGTCCCCCCCTGCACTATGTGGTTGGCGCTGCAGCCACCGCTGATTCTACTATAGTCTATCTTTGTATCTGCACTCTCTCTATTGCTGCCAGCAGACTTATCCACTTACAGGTTTATTTTCTACCACTTAACTGGCATGGTCAGATTTCATACAACTGCGTCGTCCCACCCTGTCCCCCCGTTTTTGACGAGGAGATCCGTTCTGCAGATGTGCATAATATCATGTTTAAATATTTTAAAATATACTTTCTGCTGCGGGGTACACTGGGCTGCACAAGTCTGGACAATGGGGTGTAGAGTAGGATCTTGATCCGAGGCACCAACAGGCTCAAAGCTTTGACTGTTCCCAGAATGCACAGCGCCGCCTCCTCTATAACCCCGCCTCCCAGCACAGGAGCTCAGTTTGTCAGTTGGTGCAGCAGTAAGCAGGCACTTAACAGAGGGGCTGCTCCGGGCAGCCCTAAGAAAAGCTTTTTAGGAGGTAAAAAGTGAAGACTTCAAGGGCAGCAGCAGGGGTAAATGTCTTCTGACATACTCTGCTGCAGCTCCAGTTCTCCCCAGCGGCGCTGTACACTCCCGAGCCCTGGTTGCCGGGTACCTACAGCGGAGGCTCCGGTTTACTTCACGTTAAGCACACATGGCTGGGGCTCTCCAGGATCGCGTGGCCGCGCTTCGGGAGGTGGTAAGTGGGTCCCGCTCGTGGGACCCTGTGTTTATCGCGATCCGGGGTGGTCAGTGGGAGGCGGGCCGCGCGCGCTGGCGGTGGACACTGTGGATACAGGCGATCCCACTAGATCACCAGGGCATGGGCGCAGGTCAGGTTTTCTCTTAAAACCGATTTTAATATCTCCCACAGTACCCGGTGGTTTTGCCAGCAAGGGGAATAAGGCTTAGACCTGAAGCCCCTCCCCCAGCCCCAGGGCGCCATTTCCAGCAAGTGTTACCCCCCTGGAGCTGCATGTCTGTCTTTCCTCACTCCCTGTCAGTGTCTGCGGCGCCATTACTCCTCAGCTCACTGTTCCTGGGACTGCTTGGGCAAATCCTCCTATGTAAAGCCGCCTGGTTGTCAGCGCTGTGCCTTTACATGACACTTAAGTATTCTACCTGCCTTTTTAGTCAGTGTTAGTAAGAAAGAGTGCATTTAGTCAGGGGTTTATAGTACAATTACCCTGTGATATACATCCAGTTCTTACTGTGTAGTGTTATATCTATTGACTATAGCTGTGTAAGCTAGTCCAGTGCAGTATTATTGTTTGTAATAACCTCTGCATTGTACAAACTGTGACTATTTGTGTGTGCATTGATAGCTGAGTGGTGTCCATCTCGTGTCTTTCACTCAACTTGCTATCCCTATATTCTATAACCTGAGGGGGCTTGGTGCATCAGGTGTTATTTAATATAGTATTTTCACAAAGATATACTGTATTACGTATTTTTCTCTGTGGTTTAGTCACCATATCTCTCCTTTATCTCTGCTGGTGCTGACTACATTGCGCAGGGGTTTGGGTTTAGGGATATAGTGCTGCTAATAATTGTACTGTGTTACCTCATACTGCAAGTTATATCATGTTTGCTTCTGAGGGTAACGGTTCTGGGGTGGAACACACTGCTGGTGTTGCTGAAGCCACAGGCACATATGGGGAGAATATAGCAGCTGTGGGCTCTGGTTCTGGGGGCACCTTGCCCCCCAGTGGGACTGTGGCAATGGAGGCACATACTGACCCTCCGTGGGCCGCTTTTTCCACGCTTCTGCATACGCTAGTTCATAAACTAACACCCCCTATGGGACCCCCAATGACGGTACAACCGTATGTGGTCCCTGCAGCTAACCCGCCGTGGGCGGACGATTTATCTGCTCAATTAAAGAAGTTGAACCAGTCCCTGACTACTAAAAAGTCTGACCAACGCTCGCCTAAGTCCAAGAGATCCTCTAAGCGAGTGCTCGTCTCCTCACAATCCACTGCTGTCACTGACACCTCGTCTGATGAAGACAGCACATACACTGACCCCACAGGTTCTGACTCAGATACGGCTGATGGGGAGGGTAGTTCACATGTGGATGTTCCTGATCTTTTGGAGGCTATTAAGTTAATTCTGCAGATTACGGATGATCCCAAGCCATCCGTTCCTCCTAAGAAACCAGATAGGTTCAAGCGTCAGAAGGTGATTAAACAAGTTTTACCTCACTCTGACCACCTAGTGGATATACGTCAAGAACCCTGGCAAAGCCCGGGTACGAAGTTTGTACCTTAAAAGAAGATGCTGGCTCGCTATCCCCTCGCGCCAGAGCTGTCTAAGATTTGGGAAACATCTCCTCCAGTAGACTCACATGTGGCTAGTATGGTGGTTTCCTCAGCTCTAGCTGTCACTACCGACCGTCACGTCTCTAAAAGAGCCTACGGATAAATGTGTCGAGGGTTGTCTAAAAGCGATTTACACCCTCACGGGTGCTGCACAAAGGCCCACTATTGCAGCTACATGGGCGGCAGAGGCTATTGAAGCATGGGCCTTGGAGTTAGAGGCTGAAATCTCCTCTGACCATGCTAGACAATGCTTGTCATATATTGTCACAGCTTCTCGCTATATTAAAGAGGCGGCTTCTGATGCCGGTATCCTAGCAGCCAAGGCCTCTACTACGTTAGTCCTGGCTCGCAGGATATTGTGCCTGAGATCCTGGTCTGTGGATCTGGACTCTAGAAAAACCCTGGAAGTACTCCCTTTCAAGGGAGATATTCTGTTTGGGGAGGACTTAAATAAGATAGTGGCTGACTTGGCTACTGCCAAAACTGCCTAATACAGCTCCTTCTGTGTCGAAGGCCAAAGGCACGTCCTTTCGCCCCTTTCGTCCTTCAGGTAAAGCAAAAGGTCAGGCATACCATAAGCAGGCCCGCACTTCCAAACCTGGTAAGCCGAAGCCCAAAAGAGCCTGGGCTGCCCGTCAGCCAGCAGCCAAGACCGATAAGCCTGCCGCATGACGGGGCAAGCCTCCCCCTGGGGGATCCCAGGGTGGGGGGCCGGCTTCTAGGGTATACCCAGGAATGGTTGAAGACCACTTTAGATGCCTGGGTACGGGAAGTCGTCACTCGAGGTTACGCCATAGCCTTCAAAAACCGACCCCCTCATCGATTTTGCCAGACAGACGTCCCGTCGGACCAGACAAAGGCAAACGCTCTGTATTCGGTGGTAAAGACCCTTCTGGATACAGGAGTCGTAGTACAGCTACCTCTTGCTCAGAGGGGCCGGGGGTACTATTCTACGCTGTTTCTAGTCCCAAAACCGAATGGGTCCTCCCGGCCCATTCTCAACCTCAAGGCACTGAACAAATTTGTAAAGGTTTCCAAGTTCCGTATGGAAACCCTTCGCTCTATAGTTCTGGCCTTGGAACCTGGGGACTACATGGTCTCCCTGGACATACAGGATGCTTACCTGCATATTCCTATAGCAGTGTCACTTCAACAATACCTGAGGTTCGCTATTGGCAACCTCCATTACCAGTTTCGGGCGTTACCTTTTGGTTTAACAACGGCTCCGCGAGTCTTCACCAAAGTTATGGCGGTGATGACGGTGGTACTCCGCCGTCAAGGGGTCAGGATACTGCTGTATCTGGACGACTTGTTAATCCTGGCAAATTCCCCAGATCTTCTCCTGCGTCATCTGGATATGACGGTCCGGTTTCTACAAGCCCACGGGTGGCTCATCAACTGGAAGAAATCCTCCCTGGTCCCTGCTCAGAGCATGGTGCATCTGGGAGCGCTGTTGGACACTCTCAACCAGAGGTTGTTCTTGTCTCAGGAGAAATTCCTGAAACTTCAGGACAGGATTCGTTGCTTCCTTTCTCGTCCGAAAGTGTCGATACATTCGGCAATGCAGGTGCTGGGCCTCGGGTGGTCTTCAGTATGCCGGCGGTTGGGCTCCCGGTGACCAGCATACCGGCGCCGGGAGCCCGACAGCCGGCATACCGACACTTATTGTCCCTCGTGGGGGTCCACGACCCCCCTGGAGGGAGAATAAAATAGTGTGGCGCGCATAGCGCGCCACCGTGCCCGTAGCATGGCGAGCGCAGCGAGCCCGCATGGGGCTCATTTGCGCTCGCCACACTGTCGGTAAGCCGGCGGTCGGGCTCCCGGCGCCGGTATGCTGGTCGCCGGGAGCCCGGCCGCCGGCTTATCGTAGTGAACCCCTGGGCCTCATGGTGTCAGCATTCGACATGGTGGAGTATGCTCAATTCCATTCTCGCCCACTCCAGAAGCTGATTCTAGCCAAGTGGGATGGCCTGCCTCACCGGATCAGGTCTCACATGATCTCTTTGACTCCGGTGGTCCGTCTGTCGCTGCTCTGGTGGCTCCTGGACCGACAATTGTGCAGAGGCCATCCCTTCTGGATATCCAACTGGGTCCTGTTGACGACAGATGCCAGTCTAAGAGGTTGGGGCGCGGTGCTGGAGCTGCACTCCTTGCAGGGTCGGTGGACCAAGGAGGAATCTCTCCTCTCGATCAACATCCTGAATTGCGGGCGGTCTTCGATGCGTTGAACCTAGCCCAACATTTGATTCAGAACCGTCCTGTTCAAGTACAGTCGGACAACGCCACCACAGTGGCTTACATAAATCATCAAGGCGACACTCGAAGCCATTTGGCAATGAAGGAAGCCTCACGGATTCTACGTTGGGCAGAACGCCATCTACCGGCAATATCGGCAATATTCATTCCGGGAGTCCTGAATTGGGAAGCGGACTTTCTCAGTCGTCAGGACGTGCATGCCGGCGAGTGGGGCCTCCATTCAGAAGTGTTTCAACTCCTCATGGAAAGGTGGGGTCTTCCAGATGTGGATCTGATGGCGTCTCGACACAATCACAAGGTTCCGGTCTTCGGAGCAAGGACAAGGGATCCTCAAGCAGCATTCGTGGATGCGCTGGCAGTGCCGTGGAGGTTTCGGCTGCCTTACGTGTTCCCTCCGGTGTCACTCCTGCCCAGGGTAATTCGGAAGTTCAAGCAAGAAAAAGGAAATCTGCTTCTCATAGCTCCGGCGTGGCCCAGACGGCACTGGTTCTCAGACCTGCAAGGCCTATCGTCAGAGCGTCCACTTCTACTTCCACAACGCCCAGACCTCCTCGTTCAGGGCCCCTGTGTCTACCAGGACCTAGCCCGGCTGTCTTTGACGGCGTGGCTCTTGAAGCTTCCGTCTTAAGAGCGAAGGGTTCTGAAGAGGTCATTAAAACTATGTTGCGGGCCCGGAAACCGGCCTCTGCTCGGATTTACCATCGGGTCTGGCATTCCTACTTTGTTTGGTGCGCATCTAACCATTATGACACTTCCAAGTTTAGTACAGCCACACTTTTGGCTTTTCTACAGCAGGGCCTAGATTTAGCCCTGCGTCTGGCCTCCCTCAAGGTTCATATTTCTGCCTTGTCGGTGTGGTTTCAGAGAAAAATTGCGACTTTACCTGATGTTCATACTTTCACTCAGGGTGTGTTGCGTATCCAACCTCCCTATGTCCCACCTGTGGCTCCTTGGGACTTGTCGGTGGTTTTGGAGGCGTTGCAGGAGCCTCCATTTGAACCTCTTGGTTCAAGCTGACCTTAAGTGGCTTTCCCTTAAGGTGGTGTTCTTGCTGGCTATTGCCTCTGCTAGAAGAGTGTCGGATTTGGGTGCCTTGTCTTGTAGTTCCCCATATCTGATTTTTCACCGTGACCGGGTGGTTCTTAGGACTCGTCCCGGATATTTACCTAAGGTGGTTTCTTCGTTCCACCTTAATCAGGAGATTGTGGTTCCAGCTTTTGTTTCTCCTGATTTGTCTCCCAAAGAGCGGTCTTTGGATGTGGTATGGGCTCTCCGTATCTATGTGAAGAGAACTGCTTCTATTCGAAAGTCTGATTCTCTCTTTGTTTTGTTTGGATTTCACAAACGTGGCTGGCCTGCTCACAAGCAGACCCTGGCCAGGTGGATTAGAATGGTGATTGCGCATGCTTATGTGAAGGCTGGTCTGTCAGCTCCTGTTCACATTACGGACCATTCTAATCGGTCTGTTGGACCTTCTTGGGCGGCCCAACGTAGTGCGACCCTTGACCAATTGTGCAAGGCGGCTGCGTGGTCCTCCGGGAACACGTTCATAAGGTTTTATGCCTTCGATACTGCCGCTTCCCAGGATGCTTCCTTTGGACGCCGGGTTCTTGTGCCCGCTACAGTGAGTCCCCTCCCATAAGAAACTGCTTTAGGACATCCCCATTGTCCAGACTTGTGGAGCCCAGTGTACCCCGCAGCAGAAAACGAGTTTTATGGTAAGAACTTACCCTTGTTAAAACTCTTTCTGCGAGGTACCCTGGGCTCCACAAGGCGCCCACCCTGACGCACTTAGCTTCTTTGGGTTGATATGGCATTAGCCGCTGACACTTCTCTTGTCGTGAGAGTGTGGTGTATGTGGCTACTAACCGTTGTCATCTCTTTTCCTGCTACTGCATTGGGCTGGTTAACTAAACTGAGCTCCTGTGCTGGGAGGCGGGGTTAAAGAGGAGGCGGCGCTGTGCATTCTGGGAACAGTCAAAGCTTTGAGCCTGTTGGTGCCTCGGATCAAGATCCTACTCTACACCCCATTGTCCATACTTGTGGAGCCCAGTGTACCTCGCAGAAAGAGTTTTAACAAGGGTAAGTTCTTACCATAAAACTCGTTTTTTCAACTTTATAAAATAAAATTAATTTTAATAAACAATGTTGTTAACGCTTTTGAAGGGAAAAATCGTCAGTTAAGTGGTAAAGGTAAATTTGCTTCTGATCAGGACAAATTTTCCTTTGATAACTGGGTAAATTTGTCTTTTTCAGATCTTAAAATATGACAATTTAAAGTGGAAACACGGGTTGCTAGTGGCTAGTTCTGCCCACTGTAACCAATGTTGTGAGCCCTGGATGGCTGCCTGACCTGGTACTTTCAAGGGCAGGATGAGCAGCCCGAGATGTAGCAGGGGGTATTGTGTTAGATCTCTTTTCATTCTTGCACAGTCCATGTATTTTTTGTTTGCACATTGTGACCAGAGTAGTGCGTCCAACATGGCTGCCTCGCCTAGTACTCACCAGTATTTCTTGTGGGTAGGATAAATGATCCTGCAACTGATTATCAAAAATGGCTGGTGCAACTTTTTATTTCCATGTTCTGCTTTTCTAGCAAATCCAAACCTCCCTACTATTTTCAGTTTCTGTAATGTTTTGAAAATGTAAACTTCTGTATCATGTTTGTGATACTATTTTGAAAATATATAATTATGTTCTTATTACTTGTTAAGCCCCTTGAGACCCAGTGGAGAAAGAGCGCTATATAAATTAAATAATTATTATTACTAGAAAATGTACTTCCCGACAGTCGGGATCCCAGCACACGAGATACCGGCACCGGAATCCCGGCACGCGACAGAATCAGACGCCGGATCCCGAAAAAAGACAGGACACCATCGCCGGATTCTCGACTGTCGGGATCCTGATTGTTCAGACAGCGGGGCAGGTAAGTACTACACCGGCGATGCTTCTGAACCAAGTGTATGTAAGGTCAGTGAGGGCACGTCAGCAGAATCGCAGGCTATGTAGAGTTGTTTCTATATGTAATTGCACCTATTTGCAGACAGATCCATGGCTGTAACTATAGTGGGTGCAAGGGATGCCATTGCTATGGGGTCCAGAGGCTTACGGGGCCTAGACTCAAGTTATAAAGTTGCATACCAATTTTTACATATTTGCCTCATAAGTAATAGGGTCTGTTCCATTGCCCAGCTTGAATTGTGTGACATTACATTGTCAGTGAGAGGAGTGTGTAGTGGATGTTATAATGGTAAGGGGGCATTGTAATGTGGCACATTATGAACTGGAGGGCACTGTAATGTGGCATAATCTGATCTGCTCCTTGTAATGTGGAGGGCACTATAATGTTACATCATAAGAACTGGGGCACTGTGTAATGTGGCCCAATATGAAATAGAGACACTACAGTGAATTGTAAATTGGGGATCCTGTGTGGCATAACTATAAACTAGAGAACTACGATGGTTAATAAAATAAACTTTGGCATAATTATGAGGCATAAAATTAATAACTGCTGCATAGAGGTGTCTCTCAAGAAGCACTGGGACAGGAGTCCCTTCAATATGTTGCTATGGGGCCCACAAAGTTCTAGTTATGCCTCCGGACAGATCTATTGCACCAAGCATAGGGTCTTGCAAGTTTGCACTGATAATGATGATGTCTATGAAGCCACGCCTACAGGTAGGGATTGTCCACTTCGGTGGGGTAAGGGGGGGGGGGGGGGGTCTATGGATCAAATGATTGTAGTGACTGACATAACTATGGTTATGGTAAGACATAAGTGTGCTAAGTGTTAGGTGTTAGCCATTTAGAGAACTATTGTTATATAGGTTTAAAAGTATGTGTCATAATTTTCAGAAACATGACACATTTAATTATTTAATTTTCACCTGATTTCCCTTATATACTCATATTCCCAGGGGCGTTTTAAGAGAGGAGGAGGCCCGTGTTCAGCCTCCCCCGTTCGGGCCCCCTCCTCTCTGCCCGGAGCGCTGTAAAGTCTGAGCACTAGGGCGCTCAGACTCTACTGCGCATGCGCAGATCTCTGGGAAAATGGCGTGGCGGCCATTTTCCCTGAGATTTCTCTACTGCGCATGCGCAGAACTCCGTGAAAATGGCCGCTGAGCCATTTTCACTGTGTTCTAATAGCGCTGCGGATGCCGGCGCTGGACTTCGGAGGGGTGAGTATTTTAAAAATGGGTGCAGTGTGTGCGGTGGGGGCCCCCTCTGGACTCAGAGGCCCGTGTGCACCGCACACACTGCACCCATTATAGAAATGCCAGTGCATATTCCATAAATATTAACTAACAAATAGTATCAGAAAGGAGGATTATAGCGAGTATTTAGTCAACACTGAAAAATAGCGACACATCTTTAACCACTTGCCTGGCTTGATCACATTGGCAAGCAGTTAGTTTCCCGGCTGTCGGGATCCCGAGGGTCAAGATACCAACGCCGAAATCCCAACAAACAAGGTAATCCCGGCTTTCGGAATCCCAAGCGGGGCATGGAATCTCCACTCGGGGGGTGGTCCATGTCACACCCCGAGGGGGAATAAATTAGTGTGGCGAGCGTAGTTTGCCACCGGGCCAGAAGCATGTTGAGTGCAGCGAGCCAGGGAAGGAACACGCTGCCCTCGCCATCAGGATCCCACCGGCAAAGATTCCAGCATCGGTCTTATGACCGCAGGGATCCCATACTGAATCAATTGCATTAGATGTGACCATCAGGCTGTGCTTTCCTAACATGGGGCCTAATTCAGACCAGCGGTCGCAGTCTGAAGCCCAATGAGGTGTGTGCACACAATGACATGGGACTGACAGGCAGAGGCGGTCGGGGGCGTGTCGGCGGCATTGGGGGGGGGGCACGGTCTGAACAACGCAGGCACGTCCGGAGCATATGCAGCGGATGCGTGATGTTACACGTAGCTGCTGTGGCCGAAACCATGGCGGGTAGCCGCCTTCCTTTTCAGCCAGGCTGATGTGCGATGCTTTCACATGTCTGCGCGGGGGGGGGGGGGGGGGGGGGGCTGGCATGTGGGGCGGACTACCCCTGTGCTGGGCGTCCCCCCGTATATGAGAGAATTTTTTATGTGGATCTGCGTTTTTTTCCGCACATCTACGATTAGGTCTGAATTAGGCCCTTGGTCACATCTGATGCTCCCTGTCAGGAAGCTGACTGTGCGGCTGCAGTTAGAGAAGTTTCCTGCAGTTGCCGCTCTCAGAGGGAACTCCGATCCCTTTGCTTCCTGGTCCCCCCCTCCCAGTGCATGCCGTCCCCCCACACACACTCAGCGGCTGCAGACATTAGCAGTCACTAGGGAAATGTAAAAAAAAGAGCACTTTACCTTTCCTGTGGAGCCTGCAGAGAGGGTCATGTGCCAGAAAACTGAAGTTGCGATGGTCGCGATATTCCGCCCATCGATGGTCGTGATGTTCCTCCCATCTTTGTTTGTACCAATGATTTTTATAACAATTTTTTTTTATAAAATTGTATTGGACAAACTTTGAATAAATGTTCTTAACCTAATTCAATCAGAACAAAATGACAACTTATGAGCCTGGGACTGTCCCTGAAAATTAGGGATAGTTAGCAAAGAATAACACAGGAACTTACCAGCATTACCTAAATCACACATAATAATGCTCATTTGTACTGAAAAGGCATTTCATAGCGACGGAAGATCTGTACTAGCGCACCATGGGCCCAATGTTTTGCGTACATCCAAGGCTGTTCCTAGCCAATTTGGCTCCCAGTGCGAGATTTAAAAATGCGTGCCCCCTCTCCCATGACATAGAAAAATAAATGCGCTCGCCCCCCCCCCCCCCCCCCCCCCCATCCCGATAGAAACAAAAACCTTGCGCACGCTCGCTCCCGGCAAGGGACATGGCCTCATTTAAATGAGCGTGGCCTCCTTTAAATGGGCATGGCCTTGTCTGAAAAGACTACCTTACACTTACACCCCAGTTTTTGACCCTGCACCAACAGATCACGGCCACCATAGGAAAAAAAAAATTCTACCATATTAAGCCACACACAGTAATGCCCCCTGCACCATATTATGCCACACACCGCAATGCCCTTGATACATTAAGTCCCCAAGTTACGGCAGGCAGAGTCCCCATTTCCCACATTACGGCAGGCTGAGTCCCCATTTTCCACATTACGACAGGCAAGTGTCCCCATTTTCCACATTACGGCAGAGAAGTGTCCCTATTTTACACATTACGGCAGACAAGAGTCCCCATTTCCCACATTACGGCAGGCAAGAGTCCCCATTTTCCACATTACGGCAGGCAAGAGTCCCCATTTTCCACATTACGGCAGGCAAGAGTCCCCATTTTACACATTATGGCAGGCAAGAGTCCCCAGGCAAGTGTCCCCATTTTCCACATTACGGCAGGCAAGAGTCCCCATTTCCCACATTACGGCAGGCAAGAGTCCCCATTTTACACATTATGGCAGGCAAGAGTCCCCAGGCAAGTGTCCCCATTTTCCACATTACGGCAGGCAAGTGTCCCCATTTTACAAATAAAGGCAGAGTCCCCATCGAGAGAGATTGAGAGAGACAGTTACTATACTTACAGACGCGATTCCCGCTCTTCGCCTCCTCTCCAGTCACTCCTCGCGCCAGCTGCCTCTCCCTCTTCCTCTTCGTAACTTGGCACCCCCTCCTCCTCAGTACTCCGCTCTGGGGGGCGGAGTTTGCGGAATGACGCGTTTGCGTCATGATGTCACGACGCAACCGCTTCATTCCGCGAAACTCCACCCCCCGAGCGGGGTGCTCAGGAAGAGGGAGGAGGGGGAAGTAGGGAGCCACAGTCAGTGCCGTGGCGGGCGCCCCGTGCGATTGCACGGCTCGCCAGCCCCAAGAAACGGCCCTGCGTACATCTCCGGAACTGCGCATGCACAGGATCTGTACTGTGTATGTGCAGATCTGTCTGTGACATGGCGGCAAGGGAGGTGTAGTAACAGCCAGGATTCCAGAATATGGGATGTGATGGTCCCATTTTCTTGGCCTGCGAAGGCCAGTGGCTCCGTCCTTGGACTCAGCTTCACTGACCCTGGATGTGAGAAAACACGGCTATCTTCAGTAATCTGAGGGTGAGTCGTAATAGCAGTATTCATGCAGAGTTATTCTATGCTGTGTCTGCAGACACAGCCGTGGATCAAAGAAGCATGCAGGAGGTGTCTATTTACACAAGATGCCATATGCGCATTAGCATATTTTAGCACAGCCACCACGTATTAAGATGCAGCGGCTGTTGTGCAGCTTCCATCTGATATAGCATTTGTTTTAAGATACTGTTGCCTTCCACCTTTAGGGCCTAATTCAAGGTTGATTGCAAAAGCAAAATCTTCCCCTAATGGGCAAAACCATGTGAACCTTAAATTAGGCCCTTAAAGCTGACCTTCAGCTTATCATGAAATCACTTGGTGAATTTCTAGGATGCATTCTCATAAATATTGGTTTAGACCAGAGCCGGCCTTAGGCATAGGCAAACTAGGTAAATGCCTAGGGCATTTGGTATGCTTAGGGGCACCAGCAGCTTCTGTTGATTAAAATGATATGTGGCATGCCTATATTCTGTGTGTGACTGCAGCTGTATTTGCATACGAAATGCTACGTTGCAGTGTACTCCTGGAAATCACTGTAACATAGCATTTCATATGCAGATACAGCCACAGTCGCACACAGAATATAGGCATGCTGCATATCATTTTAATCAGCAGAAGCTGCTTGTGCGTCCTAGCCACATAGCAATGCATATAAGATGCATTTTCATAAACAAAAAGCGCCCAACATTAGCAGAGCTGCCAACTGACTCATGCCAGGCATCTCCTGCAGAACTAGAGGCGGTGCTAGGGAGCACCAGCCAAAATCTTGCCTAGGGCATCATATTGGTTAGGGCCAGCTCTGGTTTAGACCACAAAATGGCTGCCTACAGTGCATGCGGGAACACTTGCTACATGTTTAGTAACAACTGTACTTCAAAACTTAAATCTACTGAAAGACATAAATAGAGCGCAAGATGATACAATTATAATTTACAGGTTAAAGAGTGCGCAAAACAGGAAGAATAAATGTTTAATTTTATTGTTAACAGACTTACAATAATAATATGGTACTTAAACAAATGTTTCTCTGTGTAACTTACAGGAGAATAAAAATTAAGTTATACATAGTAAAAGAAAGGATTAGCCTGCTATCTCCCAACTAGCAGAGTTGTACCAATTTCAGGGTTGATTCTGAGTCGAACACAAGGCCAAATGCAAATGGATCCTGTGGATATCTGCAAACTGCAGGGCCTGGGTAATCGGTAAAAGCCCCAGCACAACCCCCAGCCCCCACGGTGCCCCTGCTCATGCTGCTGCATTTTTGGGAGAAATACACTCTTGTGATTCTCCAGGACATACAACTTGTATGTATACTGCTCCTGTAGGCAGAGGTTGTCAATTGAGCCTACTAAGACCAGTCTGTGATCCCTGAAAGATGATGAGGGTAAGCAGATGCTGACAGGGGCGAGATTCTCCAGAACAGTAATACCCCTTTTCCACTAGCTCTAAAAACACGGGTAAATGCGTGGGGGCGTCTGTCTGATATGTCTGTCACTAAATTCTGTACCCTGAGGAACTAGGTGCGTCTGGGTCATATATATATATATTGCGACACACTATTTATCCGTATAAGTATTTTATACTGTGTACTCACTCCCAAAATATTGTATTTATTCGCAGGCATTGTATTTTGTCTGGCTTTATCGTACTAAGTCGCTCTGTTGTTGCATTCATATCATAATGTCTAACAGACAGGGCAGTAATTCAGTGGAAGCTCCTGCATCATGCAGAGCATGCTCCAAGGATTTACCAGAGGGGGAAGTTTTGTATGATGGTCTGTGTACTATGGGGGTCATTCCGAGTTGATCGCTAGCTGCTGTTGTTCACTGCGTAGCGATCAGTGAAAAAAACGGCTAATCTGCGCATGCGTATGCACCGCAATGCGCACGCGCAACGTACGGGTAGAAAGAGCATAGTAGTTTTGCACAGGTTCTAGCGACGTATTCAGTCGCACAGCCGATCGCAAGGAGATTGACTGGAAGAGGGCGTTTCTGGGTGTCAACTGACCGTTTTCTGGGAGTGTTTGGAAAAACGCAGGTGTGGCCGGGCGTTTGCTGGGCTGGTATCTGACGTCATTACCGTGTCATTCGTCTCAGCAATCATCGCACAGAATAAGTAACTACAGGGCTGGTTTTGTTTTGCACAAAATGTGTTTGCTGCTGCGCGGCTGCACAGGCATTCACACTCCTGCATAGCGAAAATACACTCCCCCGTGGGCGGCGACTATGCGTTTGCACGGCTGCTAAAAACTGCTAGCAAGCGATCAACTCAGAATGACCCCCCATGTGTCATACACCTCCTTGTCAGTCCGCAGCTCCTGGGTCTACCCAGGAGCCACCCTCGTCTTCGTTCACTAACCTACTGGCTACTACTTGTAGAATGCCTTACGCCCCCTGTGGGACCGCCTGTGCCACTACAGCAACATATTGTCCCTATGGTTAATCAGCCTTGGGCGGAAAAATTTGTCTAACCAGCTGCAACAATTAATTCAGTCTTTGGTTAGACAGAAATCCACCCCAGGTCACTCTCGTGTCTTTGTTTCATCTAAGCGGGCGGCTTCCTCTTCACAGTCAACATACCTCTCTGATTCTGTTTCATCTGAAGAGGAGAGGGAGCATACGGTCCTGTCAGACACTGAATCTGGTGTTACTGATGAGGATTCTCCCTTGCAGATTGATGTCCCTGCCTTAGTGGTTGCTATTAAACAAATCCTACAAATCTCTGATTATGAGGATTACACTACTGTGGCAAAGAAAACTGATATGTTTAAATGGCAGAAAGTAGTTAAAAGTCTGTTACCCCATTCTGACCATTTAGTGGACATCAGAAGGGAACCCTGGGCTACTCCAGGGAAGAAATTTCCTCTGCATAAACAGGCCTTGGTTCGCTATCCTCTCCCTGCAGAGTTATGTAGCAAGTGGGAAAAATCACCGCCGGTGGATCCTCACATCACTCGACTCATGGTGTCATCAACTCTGCCTGTCACCACTTTCACCTCACTGAAGGAACCAACAGATAAGCGGGTGGAGGGATGCCTGAAATCTATTTACTCTCCTACAGGAGCTGTACATAGACCCACTATTGCTGCCTCCCGGGCTGCAAAAGGTATTGAAACGTGGGTTCAGGCATTAGAGGAAGAGCTGCCCGAGGATATGTCTGAAAGTTCCAGATAATACCTGTCTCACATTACCACTGCCGCCTATTACATTCAGGAGGCGTCCTCTGAGGCAGGTGTGCTGGCTGCCAAGGCATCGACTACGTCTGTCCTGGCTCGCCGTATTCTGTGGTTGAGGTCATGGAAGGTGGACCTAGACTCCAAAAAGACCTTGAAGGTACTCCCCTTCACTGGGGACATTTTGTTGGTGAAGACCTGAATAAGATTGTGTCTGAGTTATCATCTGCTAAGACTGTTTTCCTACCAAATACTAATTCTTCTGTACAGAAGGCAAAGGGTACCACCTTTCGGCCTCAAGGGATCTGCCTGTGAAGGGTCCGTTCCTGGCTCCAACGCGTTTTGTAGCTAAGTGCTACTTTTCCAAAATGCGTTGGAGCCAGGAACGGACCATTCACAGGCATTGCCTCCACGAACTGAGTCTGCACCCATCAGCGGCATCTGACTTCACCAACAGCCGCTGCCGCACTGAGGAGTCCCACCGCTAATTCATCCCGGCTCACCACGGCTGTCACGGCCGCCTGTCACTACTAGCCGCCGCACCGAAGAGTCTCGATTGCCATTCCATCCCAGCTCATCATGGCTGTCACGGCCGCTTGATATTCAGTGGCTGCACGGCGACATCCATCTGCTGGAGTTTTTTCACATCATCCCAGCCGCGGCAGACACACAGCGACCGGGCGCCTCAGAGCGGAGACTCTCCCATCAAGTGGAATCGGGATACCGAGGACACCACTGATCAGGGTAAGAGTTAGGGACAGACACACTTTGGGACATTTGCTTGAGAGAACACCCGCCCTTATTTTAATACAATCACTTAAAAGAGCTTAAATATCTCTTTTTAAATGTTTTTCTGTGCTTTAAATGTTCAAATGTTTATTTCTTTTTTTCAGCGCTCGACATTACTATATACAGTCTAATCATTATAACTGAGCTGCTTTTTTAATTCGTTTACACAACATTAGCGCAGTTTGCAATTTCCATTTTAGCATGGGTACTGGAAGTTGTCTCTCACAGGTATGCTGTATCTTTCCTGAGATGTCCACCTCGACAGTTTTGCACCACAGTTCTACCTTCGGATCCGTTAAAGGCGCAAGCTTTGCAAACGATTGTCAGTTCTCTCCTGAATACAGGAGTGGTTGTGCCGGTACCTCAGTCCCAGAGAAGCAGAGATTATTACTCGACCCTGTTCCTTGTCCCGTAACTAAATGGGTCATTCCGGCCTATACTCAACCTCAAATCCCTGAACAAGTTTGTTAGAGTGTCCAGGTGTCGTGTGGAAACACTGCACTCAATTGTACTGGCTATGGAACTTTGGTATCCCTGGATATACAGGTTGCATAACTGCATATACCTATTGCCATGTCACACCAGCGGGTTTTTGCGGTTTGTTATTGGCAACCTACACTTTCTGATTCTAGGCTCTACCATTTGGACTGGCTACGGCTCCTCGGATCTTCATCAAGGTCATAGCCGTGATGACGGCACATCTCCGTCGCTAGGGAATCAGAATTCTGCCGTATCTGGACGACCTGCTGATTCTGGCAAATTCCCACAATGTCCTCCTCAGTCATCTGCAACTAACGGTAAACTTCCTGTAAGCCCACGGGTGGCTTATCAATTGGAAGAAGTCCTGTCTGGTCCCAGCTCAGAGCATGGCGCACCAGGAGGCACTTCTGGACACAAACAGTCAACGGCTGTTTCTGTCTCCAGAAAAGGTCCTGAAGCTTTAGGACAGGATAAGATGCTTCCTTTGTCTCCCCAGAGTGTCGATACACTCGGCGATACAAATACTTGGCCTGATGGTGTCGGCATTCCACACGGTAGAGTACGCTCAATTTAATTCCCGCCCACTACAGAGGTTAATCCTTTCCAAATGGGACGGCCTACCTCATTGGATCAGATCTCAGATGATCACTTTGAATCTGGAGGTTTGTCTGTCGCTGACCTGGTGACTACAGGACCAGTGATTAAGCAGGGTTGTCCCTTCTGGATCCCCAACTGGGTCCTGCTAACAACGGTGCGGTGTTGGAGCAAGACTAATTTCAGGGTTGTTGGACCAAGGAGGAATCACTCCTCCCAATATAAACATTCTGGAGTTGAGGGCGGTGTTCAAGGCATTATCTCTAGCCCTGCCTCAGGTACAGAACAGGCCTGTTCAAGTACGATCAGACAACGCCACCATGGTGGAATACATAAATTATTAAAGGCAGCACTCGAAGCCGCAAGACAATGATGGAAGTATCAAAAATCCTTTGTTGGGCGGAACGCCATCTGCCAGCCATATTGGCAGTGTTCATTCCGGGCGTCCTAAACTGGGAAGCGGACTTCCTCAGTCGCCAGGACGTGCACGCCGGAGAGTGGAGTCTTCATCCAGAAGTCTTTCAACTCCTAGTGGACAGATGGGGCCTATCGCACGTAACCCTAATGGCGTCTCGACACAATCACAAAGTTCTGGTCTTCAGATTAAGGACCAGGGATCCTCAAGCAGCGTTCATGGATGCACTGGCAGTTCCATGGAACTTTTGGCTGCCCTACGTGTTTCCTCCAGTGTAACTCCTGCCCAGGCTACTACGGAAGTTCAAACAAGAAGGAGGAATACTACTTCTAGTCACTCCAGCGTGGCCTTGAAGGCATTGGTTCTCAGACCTGCAGGGTCTGTCGACAGAGAACCCCCTTCTACTTCCTCGGCACCCGGACCTCCTCGTACAGGGTCCTTGTGTCTTCCTAGACCTGGACAGACTGGCGTTGATAGCATGGCTCTTAAAGCATCACTCCTGAGGGCCAAAAGTTTCTCTGAGGCAGTTATCCAGGCTATGTTGAAAGCCCGCAAACTGCCCTCCACCTGGATTTATTACAGGGTTTGGAATTCTCACTTCACATGGTGTGCTGATAAGAATTATGATGTCTCTACATTCAGAACTTCCAGAATTCTGGCTTTTCTGCAACGAGGCCTTTACTTAGGTCTTCGTCTGGTCTCCCTCAAGGTTCACATATCTGCCTTGTCGGTATGGTTTCAGAGAAAAATTGTGTCTGTACCTGGTGTGCATACTTTCACTCAGGGCGTTCTTAGGATTCAGCCTCCCTATGTCCCTCCTGTGGCTCCATGGGATATGTCTGTTGTACTGAATACCCTGCAAGAGTCTCCATTTGAACCTCTTTAGTCGGTTGACCTTAAATGGCTCAAGGCCAAGGTCCTGTTCTTGCTGGCTATTGCCTCGGCAAGGCAGGTGTCAGACTTAGGCGCCTTGTCCTGTCGTCCACCCTATTTGATTTTTCACGAACTCGACCAGGTTATTTGCCTAAGGTGGTGTCATCTTTTCACCTTAACCAAGAGACTGTGGTTCCGGCCTTTATCTCTTCAGACTTGTCTTCCAAAGAGCGTTCTTTGGATGTGGTAAGGGCTCTCCGTATTTATGTGGAGAGGACGGCCTCTATCAGGAAGTCAGATTCCCTTTTTGTACTGTTTGGTTTCCACAAACGTGGCTGGCCTCCGAATAAGCAAACCTTGGCCAGATGGATTAGAATGGTGATTGCACAAGCTTATACGCAGGCTGGACTCCCAGCTCCTGCTGCTATTAAAGTCCATTCTACTTGGTCTGTTGAACCTTCTTAGGCAGCCTGTCGTGGAACGTCTGCAGAACAATTGTGCAAGGCGGCTACGTGGTCCTCAGTGAACATGTTTATCAGGTTCTATGCCTTTGATACTTCCGCCTCCCAGAATACTTCCTTTGGATGCCGGGTTCTCATACCCGCTAAGGCGCGTCCCCTCCCTTGAGGAACTGCTTTAGGACATCCCCGATGTTTTCCTGTGGAAACCAATGTATCCTGCTGCAGAAAAGTAGAGTTATGTTAGATTTACCATTGTTAACTCTCTTTCTGCGAGGTACATTGGTTCCACAGGGCGCCCACTCTGACGCATCTTGCTTCTTTGGGTTTGTATGGTATTAGCCGCTGGTACCTTCTTCTGTCGTGAGAATGTGGTTCTATG
The DNA here is from genome assembly GCF_028390025.1 of Pseudophryne corroboree. Classification (NCBI taxonomy): domain Eukaryota; kingdom Metazoa; phylum Chordata; class Amphibia; order Anura; family Myobatrachidae; genus Pseudophryne; species Pseudophryne corroboree. The sequence continues at coordinate 273,385,027 of NC_086446.1, forward strand.
GGGGTAATTCCAAGTTGATCGCAGCAGGACATTTTTTAGCAGTTGGGCAAAACCATGTGCACTGCAGGGGGGGGGGGGGGGCAGATATAACATTTGCAGAGAGAGTTAGATTTGGGTGGGTTACTTTTTTTCTGTGCAGGGTAAATACTGGCTGCTTTATTTTTACACTGCAATTTAGATTGCAGATTAAACTCACCACACCCAAATCTATCTCTCTCTGCACATGTTATATCTGCCCCCCTGCAGTGCACATGGTTTTGCCCAACTGCTAAAAAATTTCCTGCTGCGATCAACTTGGAATTACCCCCTATGTTACTAACATCTACCTTCTCTCTTGCCTGCTCCTGCATTGGACTCGTTAATGAAACTGAGCTCTCAATGCCTGGAGGCGGGGTTTATAGGGGAGGCCCCAATGCAGCCTAAAGCTTTAGCCTGTTGGTGCCTCTGGATAAAGATCCACTCTACACTCTGATGTTTTCCTGTGGAACCAATGTACCTCGCAGAAAGAGAGTTAACAATGGTAAGTGTACCATAACTCTACTTTTCACATTGTCACCCCTAAATTGCTGTATATCTCAGGGGCAGCAGGAGTTACCCACCACACCACCTACTTGATGACAGAGATATATCTATCTATAGATATGTCTATCTACAGTATCAGTGCCATGAGGAGGAGAAGAGAAAGGATGAAGGGAGAGTTGAGGGGGAAGAGGGGAGGAGCATATGAAGTGGGAAGTGTGCAAGAATGGTCCCAGAGGAGGGGCCAGCCCTCAGTAACTAGCCACACACTGTGGGGAGGGAAGAGGTGGCGTGGATTATCTTCATCTTGACACTAGCCCTAGATGGCGGTCACACTGCACCCAGTACATTGACTGGTGCCCTTCAAATGTTGGGAAGGGGCAAGGACATTCATGCTTCGGGGGCCAGTGAAGCCATGTTGGAAGACACAGACACTGGCCTTGGTTTGCATCAATAATGGTGCTGAAACATCCCCGTTTTCAAGAACTCTGCCCAGTTGCCCATGCACTCAAACTGCTGCATCAATTATGCACAAAAAAATAGTAAAGAAGGGGACTTATCCTGCGCATCACAATGAGATCACGGTTCAGGCGATTCTGAAAAAACTCACAAAGATACCACATAAAAGAAAAAATGTACATATAGTGAAGTACAATTTTAATAAGGCATCGGATATTTCAACAACATAAATATACAATAGTTAAAAATTCATATAAAATTCCATTAGTCACATAGATAGCAGCATACAAAATAGCAGCATAATTTTTTGACAGCACAAATGTGTGGGCTATAAATAGGGGAGCAGTGGGGAATTACCAGAAATGAAGAACTGTACACAGTTCAAAGCCAGCTTGCGGGTTTTATTAGTGCAGGGAAACCCGGGAATCCCCTGTACCACGCTGTACTGGAAAAGTCAGTCCGCCGTTGCTCCTCCGTTCACAGCCCCACGTCCACCAACGTGTTTCTACCTCCTGCCGAGGTCTTTGTCAAGGTGTAGAGTGATCATGCTGTTGTTGCATTCACAGATCTGCACACGGAAATCAAAAATTATGGGAGATGTGCATAAACACTGCGAGTACAAACATCTCTGAATCAGGCCCAAAATAACGGTAGTAGCTGATCAATACCTTGTACTCCGATATGAGGGATACATTTTTTCCCCTTATATTTTGATTCTGTGATGTTGTAGGTGTCCTGAGGACCTGGTCTTACTGTTGGAGAGCGAAATGACTGCATAGGAATGGAGAGAGTTAAACCTCCTGTGAGGGGTGGACCTAACTGTTATGAAAAGTACAGCCAATGGTAGAGAAGGGAGGGATCAGTATATATAGGGATGTATAGGCTAGCTAAGGCTCTCTTGCTGCTGGTATGCCTTCCCGCCCTCCCACCCCATTTGGTAGAGGTTTTGGCACGGAGTGCCTTGGCTCTAAATTGTTAGTTGTGTTTTATCGTTGGCTATTTGTTGGCGGAAAAGAACGTCAGGTTGTAGTTTGACTTGTTAGTTACAGTTGTTTACAGTATTGGTGTGGTTTAGGTGCACTCACCTCCATTGACTTTTAAGGCCGCTAGATCACCCATCAGGGGGCAGCGTCATCACCCATCAGGGTGGGCAGTCAGCGTGGAGGTCTGAGTCGGGCACCTATTACCTATGTATGGTTTGTGGTAAATTAGGATCGTTTGGGTTTTAATGTTTTTTGAGGTTATCGTCAGTGGAATATAGCCGTTCTTTTTTCTGCCACCATATGCCGGCTGAATCGGCATGTTAACTTAAATTTTACTTTACAGGTTTTTTCTAATGATTAGGGTAAAATAAATAGCTAACAATTTTCTGCCAAATTCAAGTCTCCGTGTCATTATTTCTTGGTATTAAAGGTATTGAATGCTTTACTTTTGGAATAAGGGTCCACACTGATAGAGTCAGTTTTCTACCTTTTAACACAAGCTATTTACTAATACCTTCAAGCCGTAATGGCCGCTAAATCACGTGCACGTGCTACGCACTCCGTACGCTATTGGCGTACAAAGACCTCGCACGTGGTACGCAAGTTACGTACACACGCTGCGCTGAGTGTACGGAATACACACAGCGAGCGTACACACAGATAATAACCTTTTAAACCTTAAACACAGAGTATGATTATACTGTAAGTCTTAGTATTGAGATACTGTAATGATATACCACTGGTTAACCTGGATATTTAAGCAAGCTGTTTGAGTGATTGAGATACTCAGAAACCCTTTGTACTAGCTAGAGAAACACAGACACCTTGCTGAGGTTCCAACACCTTTACTAACGAGATTTAGCTATGTAAAAAGGGAAAATACAGTTAACAGCTTATACACTACAGCACTAACATAAAACACCTAAACAGAATACTAGACATAAATATACAATAGCGTCTTAATCCTAAACAATAACAGTGAGAGAGAGAGTATGGCAAATACAGACAGAGAATAAGTTGGTTACAGAGAACTTACACACGTGGGGAATGATCGCTAGCGCAGTCCTGGAAACCAGCTCTCTAGTTAGTCAATGATGAAAACCTTTGTGGAGAGAAGACTGAGCTGGCCCAGGCTGGCTGTTCTTATATACACAAAGTACAGTACACTACAAAGGGCCCTATAATCTTATTGTTCATTGGACACAGGAATCTGTCTTCGCATTATAACCAAAGGTCATAGGTTTGTTTGAACAGGAGGGCTGTGACTATTTCAAACTGCTCAGGTGGGAGGTATCCTCTGGATTCCCCCTGCATGTGTAATTAAACTGCAAATACTGTAAATGTCCATAAACTTCTTTTAAACATAACTATACGCTGGAGCGACCGATCTCTTCCTAACCAACACCGGAATGTTTCTAATAAAATACTCTTCGGTTAGGTACTAAACACCACCGCTCAGACCCTGTCTGACCCTTCGTATCATGCAAAGAGGAATTCCTTTGTCCCTGAACCAGTTACACTAATCATACTTACAGATATTATTAAAGGGAATATTACCTACAAAACCCGCTATGTGGGTTAAATATACTATAAATGAGTCGCCCGCTACAAGCTCATAAACTCTACCGTAAATACGCATATACCGCGCGTACTCGCTGGAGCGAGCGTACGCAATTTGCGGACATGTGCACGTACAGCAGACTATATGTACGAGCAGCGGGCATGTGCATGGGGTTAAATATATGGCAATGTGAAGCATGATATTTTTCGACTTTGACAGTCCACCCTTTGGCAGTCATCAATAACTGCCACTTCCTAAACAATTCAAACAGAAAAATATATGTCATCATGTAAATACCTTTTTATGATTGGGTAAAAGGAGGAGAGGAGAAGGTGGGAAATATATGACCTAGTGAGATAGTAAAGCATGTGAGTATGAATCCATGTCTGAGGGGTCATGTATCATCGTGCCGTATGTGTTCTAAATCAAGCTTCGAGGTATTGCGAAGTATACATTTGAATCCTTCTTATCCCGTATTAAGGGTCCGTGGATGGGCTGTCAAACTCTACCGAGCTCTTTTCGGCTTTTGGTTGCAACAAATGGGGGAGCACATTTAGTTGATGATACATGAATGGGGAGAATATGTGGATGCTAATATGGGAGAATCACCTGTCGACTATGTGAGATACTACCTGGAGGTTGTAGAGATGAAGATAAGAAACAATCGTTATAAATGCAGTCGTATACTATGTGAGTTTTAATAGACAGTCGCTGATTGAGGTCTTGTCTGATGTCTTGTCTGGATCGTCGTATCTTTACTGTAGCTTTACGGATAATAGCAATCGAAAGCTTCTTCAAGGGTCCATAAAATTATAGTCTCTACAGTATTGGGCTTTCGTAGAAAGTTAAAGTCACTAGGGATATTGGGGGTCTGTGACATATTTCATCAATGGTCTGTATAAAAGAGGTTGTCAAATTCTTCTTCCAAGCGGATGTCTTTGTACCTTGGAGGAAAATAAAGGAGAAACGGGTGAAAGAAACGGACCGTGGAATCACATTTTCATCACAACATTGTCTCTATCGTTGGGTCATAAATTAAATTAGTTGTTGTTATTACAGTGTCCTCGCTCCTCAGACTCATCACTCTGGTACTACCTTTACACTTCGTTAAAGTCCGAACGCATCTAAATATCAAACTGACCAATATGACGACTCCCAGAATACACAAGAGAAATTTCCCTACATCCATAATAATTCCTTGGGCCCATTCTCCTAAACCAGAGAACCAATTTTGTGGGTTCAACCATGACACCCAACCGGTCAGCTCATTACCCACAGCAGCAAGTGTGAGATTGTGTCTCCTTCGGAACTCCCACTTTAATTGTAAAATGTCATCCATCTTTTGGTCTATGACCTCGGCCGGGTCCTCAGTGCTGTTTGTAATATACGTGCAGCACTTTATTCCATACTGAGTTGCTAGGGTAACACAATACCCGCCTGTCACTGCTGTGAGATAATTGAGAATCATCCTATGCTGTACCAGCTCTGTTTTGTAGGCTTGTAACTCTCTTCCAGTATACCTGAACGTGTCGTCATACATTTCGGTGATATTGTCTAATAAGTTTGCTAGCGCAGATATATATCTATAATTTATCACTCCTCTGGCGGTACGAGTGATGTCTAACGCGAGTAGGACTTGAATCCCGGTGGATTCATGGATCAAATCAGAGGCTGGATGCTCTGTCCTTTCTATCAGGTGCCGTTTAACGACGTGCTCATAATGAGTGTGAGTATAAGGAGCTTGGGCACCGCGGTGAATGTCTTTCATTTTGATATGGGATACAGTCATTACTTCAGGCAGTACTTTTCCAATGTAACACAATCCCTCTGAGTTTGGGGCAAGCCACTTATACGCCTTTCTCCCGCATATGAAATATGCATCATCGGTGAGAACATATGGGACGGAGTATGACATAACCATGTTACAAACTTTCCATGTGAAATCTCCTAACCCTAATTCTCCCATCTGTCTAGTACACGTATCTGGTTGTACGATATGTGCACAGTATCCTGGTGATACTTCTCCAACTCGCATGGTCCTACTTCCTAGAGTGTACCTATACCGGAAGTATCTTCCACTGTTGGCTATCTGGCGTATAAGTTCTGTGTCTATGGGCATTCTGTCGGCTCTGTGTGAAAAGGTCATGGTTTGATTACTCCATGACACTTCCCAATTTCCCGGCTTTCGGGGATTGGAAATGTTAAAGCATACTAAGGACTTATCCACATGATATTGGTGGAGCTTCAAACTAGGAGGACTAGAGATATTAAACCTCTTGTCCACCGGCCTCCCACCACTTAACTCAAGTACCTCTCCTACAGTTAAAGGGAATGGTACTACCCCTGATTTGCTGTGACCTTGAGGTACTTGAGAGCATACCCAACAGTCTGTCTGGTTTAACACTCTACCCACTAAAGAGTGATAGTCACTCAATGGATGCCGGTCCATGTGGACATTAAAACTGGACTGACATTTCTTGATGCACCCATCCTCAACTATATTGTCACAATGCCTACAGATGCAGTTCTCTTCAGCTAACAATCCTTCACAATTCCTTCTATTGTCAATGCTACCAGATCGTTTTCTGATACTCGCCTTTACTCGGTGATTATGTTGCTCTTGGAAATTTACGCCTCCATCCTGGTCATCAGAACCCATTCCAGATCCTTTCTCGACCTCCATGGTACTCTCACCGAAACAGACTGCTCTGGTCAACATCATGGTCAACAGGAAAATCCGGATCACAGTCTCTTGGGGCAAGTCCATCTTACAGGAGGAGAAGGAGAAATTTGTAATGGGGGTACAAAAAATAATTTGAGGGGAAAGAAAAATGTTACGATGCTTTTGTCCTCTAGTCTTGTTGTTTTTCTTGCTCTGTTGTCATCTTAAAGGTGCTGTCTCTCAATCTTCCAAACGAACATTCCGGTGATACAATATTCCTTCCAAATCTGCGATCTTTCTGTAAGGAGCAAAAATCTTGCATTACCATTTGTCTAACTGATGTGTGACATACCATCTGTAAAGCATGAGAACATGAGAGAGAAGAGAGAAAAAAACAAACGAGAGAGAGAACAATTCATATATATGTTACATAAAACAACAAACAAAAAAACATTGTCAGATCTTCCGTTCACCATCAGGCTGTCACACCATCACATCCATTGGTATCTTTGCGCAGTCTCCCCCACCAGTATTTCCACACTCCACCCTTTTGTGCCTGGCCAGGACACACCGATGTCGGTAGGTCACACTGGGGTTAGGTAGACTTCTGCAAAGACCAAGTAGCTATGTGATGTTTGAGTTCTGCCAATGAACGTCAGAGATGGGGAAAAAGAAACATTTACAGATAAATTACAAAGTTTACCCGGCCGTTCCTGTGTCTACAAGGAACTGACCTCCCAATATCATTAACTGTAACCTCAGGTTTATTACCAGTCCTAATGATCAACTTTCCTGACTGCATATTACAGGTGCGGCCCAAACTTCTTCCTAGGTGATTCCTGATTACAATTTCGTGTATCATGACTTTGCTCATGTTTTTGTCTAGGAGGTTGATATACCTTTTGTGGATCTTTAAACCTACAACTTCGTGCAAAATGACCTTCCTTCAGGCAATTATAACATCTTATCACCTTTGACTTACCCACAGGGATCTGAGGCTTCTTACCTCCCTGTGCTTCCCTGTTTCTTTGGATATCATGGTCATGTCGTTGTCTAGGGGGTTGATATGACTTTTGTATATTTCTTGATCTACAATCTCTTGCAAAATGTCCCTCTTTGTGACAATGATAACAAACTATCACATTTGAATTTCTCACAGGGGTTTGGGGCTTAAGCTGGTGTGGCTTCATTGTCAGGGCTTGTCTACTGATTGTCATTTGCTTACTGCCCTGTGACTCCAGGTGTCTTTTGATGTTCCATTCATGGTCAATAGCAGACTCTCTCAAAACAGCCACCGAGATACCTCTCCAGTTAGGTAGAGAGGTTTGTACCCTTGTTCTCAACACTTCCTTTAAACCATCCATTAATACCTTAACCGCTATATCTCTATGTTGTGCATTTCTCTCAATGTCCGTGATCCCAGTATCTCTAGCCATTACTTGCAGTGCTCGATTGAAATAATTAGAAGTACTTTCTCCTCCTCTTTGTCTTATGGAGAAGATTTTGTTCCACTCGACAACGGCTGGGAAATATACTCCTAACTGTCGGTTGATCTGCTTAATACATTCCTGATTGTGTTCCTCCGTACGAGGTACTTTTGTGTCTAATTTACAATCAGTAATAAATTTCGCAGGGTCAACACTGGAGGGCAAACATGCCCTCAGCACTGTCCGCCAACCTTTGTTGGTGGGTTCTGTGGAGTTTACTAGTTCTTTAATAAACCTCTGACATGCAATTAGATCTTTCCTAGGATCAGGGAATTCAGACATAATTGCTCCTAATTCTGTCCGGGACCAGGGACGGCGCATTGCACTGTCCCTGGCGGGAATGATTCCCTGAGCGTCAGTCTTCCCATTGGGGACTGTGATCACCCTGACAGGATTAAATTCAACCACATCATCTTGTGTTGGTTCTACAATATGAGAAACATTTGTTTGTGCGTGATATATAACACTGTACGTACCTGTGGACACAACCTCACCTGACCCTCCGTTAGGGGGTTCGACTACTGCCTTTACCGATTGGGTCGCGTCCACCTGGATGTCTCGTATGATGGCTGCTGGAAAAGGTGCCGACATCGTGCTGGGCTCACTTTCTTGCTTGTAGTCCTGAGGGAAGTTTAACATGGGGTGCAACTTGCACGGGTTAACAGTTGTACATTTAACAGTTTTACTTTTATCATTGTTACATTTGTTACAATTATTCTTATCATCAATAATACAGTTGCTAAGTGCACAATTATCATATACCAGTGTGCCATTCTCTGTAACCACTTTCTCTCTTGTTGCCATATTTTTCTTACCAAAGTGAGAGTCAGCTGTGTAAGCTAATCCTCCTTGTATTTCACTTTCCCGTTGCCATAACTGTAAACAATCATAATGTCGGATCCGCCTCTTCGCGGACTTAATTAGACATATCCTTTTCTTTAAATTTTGTAACACCTTGGGACTAAAACTGCCTACCCGTGGGAACTTTTCCCCGTCATGCACAGTCATTCTTTCCCATTCATTGAAAACCTTTGTGTGTGATTCATCTCGGACCTCCTGCCCCCATCTTTGCAGGTGTTGCTTTCACTACCTCTGACCTTCAAATCAGGGTCTTCAGCGAACCCTTACAAAAACCAAGTTGCCCGGGGTAAGCCGACGGTGAAAGTTCGACCGAGTGCTTTCACCCACTCTTCGCCCACGTTGGCCAGTACTTCAATCACTGACTCAGAGCTGCTGTACCCAACCTAGGGCCCCTATAAACCTTTATTCACTGGGGCGTGTGGGAGTAGGTTACCCGTCCCCAGCAAGTATCGGTTGTTAGAGAATTCCTGAGTGACCAGCGAACCTCCCTTAAAATAAAAAAATTGACACAAATCACGTTAGAATGTACAAATAGCATTTATGACCCCTCTAGCGTACGCAAATGGTACTGGGTCAAGTTACAAACTAATGCACACAATTACATGCGGTACAATCGTACTGCACATAAGCAACTAATCTTATGTGCGGAACGACCAACGGAATCGAAAATTACGGCTGCGAATTCCTTCAGCCAGAGCTTAATGGCCTATATGGGTACCGCACCAACCCTCCTGGGGTTGTGCTTCTTGACTTTATCTTATAGCGGACTTCCTAGTCTGCTGCACCTAGACCTCCTGGTCTGTCTCTGGACTTCCTGGTCCGTGACCTCCTGGTCTGTGTCTACAGTAGACCTCCTAATCTGCTATACTCTAATGCTCTTATTTCAATATTTAACAAGGGATGCCTCCCAAGCCACCACGCGCTGTCACTTTCACGGATGTACCTCTACGAGAACTCGATTTCTGGGTTCCAACCAAAATGAGAAACTTATATATATATGCACACACTCTTTCACCTCATATACTCTTTACTTTCTTTTCTGTACAGAAAATTCCTTTCATGCAGTATCACAGGCTAGTCCCAGAGGAGTTGCAACTAGAGAAGGATTTTAAATTTTGGACACTGATATTAACTTGCGCTATTATCACGTTGCTTCCGTATCGCCTACTAAAACAATACTATCGTGTGATTTGTATTATGTGGGCGTACCCATACGCTCCGTTGCGTAATATACGCTACGTGTGTCGACCCTTGCGTCGCGTACGCTTGTCCCGCCCTTTGTTAGGGACACGTGTACACAGGCCAGACACGTCCACAGTAACACAAGTAACACGTTTCTATCAATGCAAATGATTTTTAACTGTAATCATTTACCAAGCACCACACAGGTCTCCCTTGTATCTTAGGCAAAGCCGTGTGCGTGTTTTACAAATTACTCCCTGACGCATTAATTTTACTTTTAACTACCAATAGCAACAAATCTTTCTCAGCACGTTATCAATGATAAATGGCAAACAGGAAGGCGAGATGTGAAAATACACAGATGAAAATGCAATTCTAAATTAATCTAATAACATACATTGATGTCACACACATATAATATTTACATCTATGTACTAATCACTATTACATCTATGAGACCTTATTCAGTGCTTCTAATTTGCATATGAATGTGCTTTTAACTATCTGTGAAGGCGATTTCTTTCACTGCTGGGAGAAAAAAAAAACAGTTGAGAAGTATCACCAGTTACACAGGTTAATTTGCATCTCAATGGCCCATCTCACAAGTAGTAGAGTTAAAACAGACTCTTGAAGGGAGAAAGAGAGAAAAAAAAAACAACAACTTTGTTTTATTTCTGTGTGTCGTTCTTACATCAAATATTAATTTTACTATTAACTTACATTAAACCCTATCTGAACTATTTATGATTGATTATGATATGGATTAAATAAATGCATTGAAAACTCATTAAATGGTGATTTCTTTTTGACAATGGATGGCTGATTATTCCCGAGTCAACTGAAAATCAGCCATTCAGAATTTTTTTTTGACCTTCCCAAAATGGCCGCTGCTCCTCCCTCTTCCACATCCATGAGGGTTACACAAAATGGAGGACAGACCATGCGGCTTCTTTTGTCACAAGGAAAATCATCATTCAAGCCCCTGAAGTTATTTTTTTTTAAGCCTGGGTTAAAAATAAAACTATCAAGCTATGCAGAGCGATTAAAAATACTTTTAAACCTATTTAAACAGACAAGCAATCCAATCTGCGTGTGCAGTTGGCACCAAATAGAAATTAAACCGAGATTTAAAAGACAATAGCTTAATGTTCTTACCTTCTTCGGATTTCACCAGCATCCCTACAAACCAAGAGAATCAGACGCAGACGCACATCCGATCAGCACTACAAGATACCACCTTTCCGCCCTTTGGTGATCGATAAAGTCTGCGCGTTTTCGCCTGACTGCGGATATGAGGTGGACCGGACTTGCCCCCAATTGATAGAGTCAGTTTTCTACCTTTTAACACAAGCTATTTACTAATACCTTCAAGCCGTAATGGCCGCTAAACCACATGCACGTGCTAAGCACTCCGTACGCTATTGGCGTACAAAGACCTCGCACGTGGTACGCAAGTTACGTACACACGCTGCGCTGAGTGTACGGAATACACACAGCGAGCGTACACACAGATAATAACCTTTTAAACCTTAAACACAGAGTATGATTATACTGTAAGTCTTAGTATTGAGATACTGTAATGATATACCACTGGTTAACCTGGATATTTAAGCAAGCTGTTTGAGTGATTGAGATACTCAGAAACCCTTTGTACTAGCTAGAGAAACACAGACACCTTGCTGAGGTTCCAACACCTTTACTAACGAGATTTAGCTATGTAAAAAGGGAAAATACAGTTAAAAGCTTATACACTACAGCACTAACATAAAACACCTAAACAGAATACGAGACATAAATATATAATAGCGTCTTAATCCTAAACAATAACAGTGAGAGAGAGAGAGTATGGCAAATACAGACAGAGAATAAGTTGGTTACAGAGAACTTACACACGTGAGGAATGATCGCTAGCGCAGTCCTGGAAACCAGCTCTCTAGTTAGTCAATGATGAAAACCTTTGTGGAGAGAAGACTGAGCTGGCCCAGGCTGGCTGTTCTTATATACACAAAGTACAGTACACTACAAAGGGCCCTACAATCTTATTGTTCATTGGACACAGGAATCTGTCTTCGCATTATAACCAAAGGTCATAGGTTTGTTTGAACAGGTGGGCTGTGACTATTTCAAACTGCTCAGGTGGGAGGTATCCTCTGGATTCCCCCTGCATGTGTAATTAAACTGCAAATACTGTAAATGTCCATAAACTTCTTTTAAACATAACTATACGTTGGAGCGACCGATCTCTTCCTAACCAACACCGGAATGTTTCTAATAAAATACTCTTCGGTTAGGTACTAAACACCACCGCTCAGACCCTGTCTGACCCTTCGTATCATGCAAAGAGGAATTCCTTTGTCCCTGAACCAGTTACACTAATCATACTTACAGATATTATTAAAGGGAATATTACCTACAAAACCCGCTATGTGGGTTAAATATACTATAAACGAGTCGCCCGCTACAAGCTCATAAACTCTACCGTAAATACGCATATACCGCGCATACTCGCTGGAGCGAGCGTACGCAATTTGCGGACATGTGCACGTACAGCAGACTATATGCACGAGCAGCGGGCATGTGCATGGGGTTAAATATATGGCAATGTGAAGCATGATATTTTTCGACTTTGACAACACATTATCATTAGGAGGTTTATGGCATTTATGGTCTAGCATTGCACTGAAGTAGACTTCCATAGGAAATTTTCCCTATTATCTAAGTGCATCACCACTGGTTTTGTAGTGAACATATTTTATCACTATTACAGATGTAGCCATGCTCAGCCTTCCTGCGATACTGCATGCTGCAACACGGATTGCCATGATGCAACATGCCGCATTGCATTAAGAGCATAGCTACACCTGTATCTAAAAGTTTGTGTGTAGTGTGGCCAATCCCAGGATCGGCGGGATCCCGGGATTTAGGCCAAAGACAGGCCGGGATTCAATCCTGGAATTGGAAGGTCTAATCCCGGGGATTGTGGGATCAGCGTTGAGCGTCCTCAGGACGCTCAGACGCTGCCCGGCTCCCTCCTCCCAGCTCACCTGGTGCAGCGTGACCTCTGACTGTGGGGTCAAGCTGCGCAGTGACCTGCCGCTGAGGCCGCTGGTAAGGTGGCCGTCACCCGCTTCCTTCTCCCGGATGCCCCTGCAGTCACCGGGGCTGATTGAAGATCCGCTGCCACCCGCCCCAGCAGTTTGGTGAATTGATTTATGTGCAGGGCAGGTGGGGCGGGGCGGGGAGGGGCGAGCGACACACACACAGGAAGAAAGCCAATCCCAGGAATCCCGGGATTGGCCTTCCTATATGTGAGCCTTCAGCATAATTTTCATGTATCACAATTTAAACTATTTGAAATGAAACCCCTATGTTTATTGTTTACATGGGTGTGGTACAGAATGTCCACATTTGGGATGTCAGTATTTAGAATGCTAACATGGTCTGGAGGCCAACGTTTTCAGTGACAACAGACAGCATTTTAACCATACGGATTTTAATTTGCAAGGTGAATATACCTAACCCTAAACATAAACCTAACCAGTCTACCCTAACTCTAATCACAGCCTAACCTTAATAAACTTAATCCTAAAATTGTAAAAAAAAAAAATTGTTGACAATCTATTGTTGACATTCACAGTGACATGTTGACATTCTGGGGGTCATTCAGGTGCAGATGGATTTGCTATCACTAACACTGTATGTAGATGCAGCAGGGGCGTCTATTACATGCCCCTGCCACACTAGTGATTTGAGCTGCATTGTAGGACGCAGCATCTGATCAAAGCATCCACCATCGGGTGGCTTGCGGCACCCATGGTGCCATGCAAGCCACCCATCGCAGAGGCCAGGAAATCTCCTTCCTACGATGGAGATCCCTGGCCTCTTACCACCCCCTTTACGGCATTTTCCAAATGTAGCCCGTCGCCACCCCCTCCTCAACCCCTGAAACGGCCTCAGACTGTCTATTAATGACAGTCTGATGCCGGCCTGTTTCTTGTGCCACAGGACGCGCATGTGCAAAGTACAGAAAATCAGTACTTTGCAACAATGGTCTCGGGTGCAACTGCACCTAAATGACCCCCTTTGTCATTGTGAATATCGACACGTTGAATGTTGATATTCTGAAATATGACATTTATATATTCAGATATGTACAAAATGTGTTTTTATTTTTTTTTATTTACATATTGTGTAAGATGTTGTTACTTAATTAGTTAAATACTAGTATAACTGACCTGGCAGTCTCTGCCCCATGCTCTCACCCTGTCCTCCACTCTGTCAGGTCCCACCCCATCTCTGCTGTTCTGGCACCCCCAACCACTGCATCCCGTCCCCCCTCCCTCATTGCTCGATCCCAACACTATGTTTAAATCTGTGGCAGGCAGGACAAACAGATGTTGTCCCAGGCCTACCCTTTTTACCAGCTAAAAGCATAGAGAAACTGATCCAGGTGTAGGCAATCCAATGCCATTGGTGATTAAGACATCAATAAATATTTTACACCCCGAAGCAGGCCGTCCGGAGGTTACAGTACAAACTGCCATGCTGTGCTGAAACTAACTTAATAAAAGATGTAAGTGTGCAGTCGGAAGACACAGAACAGGCGTGCTGTGTGCTTCCTGTTTTACCCTAGGCTGTCATATGAGTTATCTTTTCATCAACTGCTCTGCGGTTTCTGCGATATTGCTTAATGTTTTACACTTATGTATTACTGCTTTCAGGCTTTAATATACATCTGCCATTGAATAAATTTCAGTACTACATGGAAGTTTCTACATTACTAGCTGTGGACCAGAGATGACTATTTATTTATATTATTATTCCGTATTTATATAGCACCAACATATCATGTAGCACTGTAAAATGACTAAATGTTTTTTTCAGGTGCATTGTTCCCTTCCCCAATGGAGCTTGCTGTCTAGTGACAGATTTATCTAACAGTAAAAATCACTATGGTCTAGGAAAGCCCCCAGAAAATCTTACTGAGCTTCCAGCTTGATGAGTGCGCTCTTGCATAGTCTCACAAGAGCGCAGAAGGGCTCCAGAGCGATCATATTCAATCACAGAGGTAAGGCATATTTCATCGCTGTGATCAGCAGCAATGAGACATTAGATATATTGTACAAATAAGTATAATGGTGTTAAACAGGCCCCTAAGTTACTTAGCACAGGCACACATGCACACTATGGTCAATTTTGGTATGTTTCTGGACTGTGGGAGGGTAAATTTAATAATCAGAACATCGGCAGCTTTGACCAATGGTTTTAAACCAGCAATAGTAATGAATGCAAAATCAAGCTTGTTTATCATCTATTCCTATTGTCATTTTACAATTATCAGTCAAAGCCCAAACAACTAGTAGTAGTAAATCTTCCCCTATGTTTATTGAGCTTAAAGCATTGCATTGACAAACATACACTAGGGAACATGCCATGATGACATACATATGTGACAGTTAAACCGGGTACACACTGGTCGACCTCTCCTAATTAGCAATCAGCACTATATCGCTGATTGCTAATTAAGGGAGATCGCCAGTGCAAACACACTGAGCGATATCGATAAATGAAATAGTTTAATGATGTTATCCCTCACTCCCCAAACATGCAGCTTAACGATATAGGGGTATATGCAATTAGCGGCGAATCGCGGCAAATTATCGGCCGTTTTTCAATTCGACACAATTCGACAGTCTAATTTCGTCAAGTGGGTGCCAAAATTGACCATATGCAATAAAAAACGGATTCGACAGTCCCGCTACCGAAAAACGGCCGATTTGACGGATTTGTTCCGATTTTTTAAAAACGGGTAAAAACGGGAAAAAACACGGAAAAAAATGGCGTGGGGTCCCCCCTCCAAAGCATAACCAGCCTCGGGCTCTTCGAGCTGGTCCTGGTTCTAAAAATCCGGGGGGAAAATGGACAGGGGATCCCCCGTATTTTTAAAACCAGCACCGGGCTCTGCGCCTGGTGCTGGTGCAAAAAATACGGGGGACAAAAAGAGTAGGGGTCCCCCGTATTTTTTTCACCAGCATCGGGCTCCACTAGCTGGACAGATAATGCCACAGCCGGGGGTCACTTTTATACAGCGCCCTGCGGCCGTGGCATTAAATATCCAACTTGTCACCCCTGGCCGGGGTACCCTGGGGGAGTGGGGACCCCTTCAATCAAGGGGTCGTACCCCCAGCCACCCAAGGGCCAGGGGTGAAGCCCGAGGCTGTCCCCCCCCATCCAAGGGCTGCGGATGGGAGGCTGATAGCCTTGAGAAAATGTAAAGAATATTGTTTTTTCCTGTAGTACTACAAGTCCCAGCAAGCCTCCCCCGCAAGCTGGTACTTGGAGAACCACAAGTACCAGCATAAGGGAGAAAAACGGGCCAGCTGGTACCTGTAGTACTACTGGAAAAAAAATACCCAAATAAAAACAGGAGACACACACCTTGAGAGTAAAACTTTATTGCACACCTGCCGACACACACATACTTACCTATGTTGACCCGCCGACTGCCACGTCTCCTGATCCGACGATCCGGGGTACCTGTGAATCAAATTATACTCACCTCAATCCAGTGTCCAGATATAAGTCCTCGTACTTGGCAAAAAAAGAAAACGAACAGCCGATCCAGCGGACTGAAAGGGGTCCCATGTTTACACATGAGACCCCTTTCCCCGAATGCCGGGACACCACGTCAGGGCTGTCTTAACAGCTGTGTAGGCCCCTGGGCACAACAATAAACTGGGCCCCCTACTCATCCTGCAGCGGTAGGGGTGAAGGGTGCTATCAGCTTAGTTTTGATGTCCCGCGGGCGGTAAAGGGTGTTCTATCTTCCGCTCAGCGTGTAGAACCTGGAACAGTAATTTCTGCTAATTACTCTTTTACTGCACAGATGGAGATAAACTGTAGAAGGGGTCATTGGGCTGAATGAAGAAGCCCTGGTACATGATTCCAGGGTGGTAGGGGGTGTTTAATACATTGGGGAGGGGTGGATAGTGGAGTGGGCTTAATATTTATAATTTTCCGGTGGGAGGGCAGCTTGCTTGACTGCAGATATCTCAGGTTCCTGGAAATATATTTCTTAGCTTTGATTGGGATAAAAAAAAACTAGAGAGTCCCACCTTTCAGATGGTTCTGGGGACTTGGGGATCAGAGTTCAGGAGCCAAAGCAATTCACCAATGAAAATCTAAAACTACATATCAGGCATGTGGAGCTGGAGCAGGGACCAGCTGCTTGAAGGCTGATATCTCTGGTTCTGGGCATAGTAGAGACAAACTGCCAGTGTCCACTAAAAGGGGAGAGTCACAGCTTTTGGCTTATACCCTCAGAAATACTGTAAGTCAGACAAAATCCGAGATATCAGGCTGGGAAGAACAATTAACAGGCTTGGTTGGGGACCACTGCTTTCAAGTCAGATATCTCCGGTTCCCCAGGGCCGATTTTCAAAAATCAGATACCCCTGGAAAGAGGAGACCCTCAGCTATCAGCCTAGGGCCCTTATACTCCTGGGGCCCTTGGGCAAGAGCCCATTGAGCCCATACGAAAAGACGGCCCTGCACCACGGGACTCCTGTCACCGAGGTCCCTTCAGCCAATCAGGAAGCGCTACTTCGTTGCACTCACCTGATAGGCTGTATGCGCGTGTGACCTCAGACAGCGCATCGCAAAGCCTCTCCATTACTTTCAATGGTGGGAACTTTGCGGGTAGCGGTGGGGTTACCCGCGGTCAGACGCTGACCGCGGGTGACCTCACCGCTGACGCAAAGTTCCCACCATTGAGTATAATGGAGAGGCTTTGCGAGGCGCTGTCTGACAGCTCAGACGTGCAGCCAATCAGCAGAGTGCCAGGACGTTGCGCTCGCTGATTGGCAGAAGGGACCTCGGTGACAGGAGTCACGTGGTGTCCCGGCATTCGGGGAAAGGGGTCTCATGTGTAAACATGGGACCCCTTTCAGTCCGCTGGATCGGCTGTTCGTTTTCTTTTTTTGCCAAGTACGAGGATTTATATCTGGACACTGGATTGAGGTGAGTATAATTTTATTCACAGGTACCCCAGATCGTCGGATCAGGAGACGTGGCAGTCGGCGGGTCAACATAGGTAAGTATGTGTGTGTCGGCAGGTGTGCAATAAAGTTTTACTCTCAAGGTGTGTGTCTCCTGTTTTTATTGGGGTATTTTTTCCAGTAGTACTACTACAGGTACCGGCGGGCCCGGTTTTCCGCCGCATGCTGGTACTTGTGGTTCTCCAAGTACCAGCTTGCGGGGGAGGCTTGCTGGGACTTGTAGTACTACAGGAAAAAACAATATTCTTTACATTTTCTCAAGGCTATCAGCCTCCCATCCGCAGCCCTTGGATGGGGGGGACAGCCTCGGGCTTCACCCCTGGCCCTTGGGTGGCTGGGGGGGGGACCCCTTGATTGAAGGGGTCCCCACTCCCCCAGGGTACCCTGGCCAGGGGTGACTAGTTGGATATTTAATGCCACGGCCGCAGGGCGCTGTATAAAAGTGACCCCCGGCTGTGGCATTATCTGTCCAGCTAGTGGAGCCCGATGCTGGTGTAAAAAATACGGGGGACCCCTACTCTTTTTGTCCCCCGTATTTTTTGCACCAGCACCAGGCGCAAAGCCCGGTGCTGGTTTTAAAAATACGGGGGATCCCCTGTCCATTTTTCCCCCGGATTTTTAGAACCAGGACCGGCTCGAAGAGCCCGAGGCTGGTTATGCTTTATCCCCCACACCACGCCATTTTTTTCCGGGATTTTACCATTCCATCTAAAAAATAAAAAATATTTTTAAAAATATATAAATAATACTTGTGCCTCCCAAAAAGACAAACCAAGTACCTAATCCCTTCTAATATAAATAGATATGCTATTACCAATAAAAAAAACACCCAAAAAAACATGTTTTAAATTTTTTTTATTAGATTCACCCACCAAAGTGTGGCGGATTGAAAATGACGAATTTACTGTCTAAAAGCACTGTTGTCGAATTTCCAAATTTCAATTGAATATACTTTTGTCAAATTGCCGCATTTGTACCATTGCAGAAAAGTCGAATTTGACAAATGTCGAATTTCAAAAAGTCGAATTTTGAAAGTCCGTTTTTTTGACGGAAAGTACTGAATTGCATTGTCGATTTTTTTTTTGTGCGAAAAAGTCCAGTTTTTCGACAATTTCGGGAATTCGACCACAATTGCATATACCCCATAAAGTTGAGCTGCATGTTCGGTAGATCATGGATGAACGAGAACAACCCGTGGGTGTGCACATCGTTCATTGACACACACTAGACAATGGGGGTCATTCCGAGTTGTTCGCTCGTTGCCGATTTTCGCTATACTGCGATTTGTCGCTTACTGCGCATGCGCAAGGTTCGCAGAGCGCATGCGCTTAGTTATTTTACACAAAAGTTAGGTATTTTACTCACGGCATAACAATACTTTTTCATCGCTGTGCTGATCGTAGTGTGATTGACAGGAAGTGGGTTTTTCTGGGCGGAAACTGGCCATTTTATGGGAGTGTGCGGAAAAACGCAGGCGATCGAGTGGCAAAATGCAGGAGTGGCTGGAGAAACGGGGGAGTGGTTGGGCAAACGCTGGGCGTGTTTGTGAAGTCAAACCAGGAACGAAAAGGACTGAGCTGGTCGCAATGGCTGAGTAAGTCTGGAGCTACTCAGAAACTGCGGGGTAATCGTTACAAGAAAATTAGCGAAGCTTTCGTTCGCAATTCTGCTATGCTAAGATATACTCCCAGTAGGCGGCGGCTTAGCGTGTGCAATGCTGCTAAAAGCAGCTAGCGAGCGAACAACTCGGAATCACCCCCAATATGAATGATAGTTCTTGTGCAAAAGATCGTTATCATTCATATCGTCATTTATTGTTGCTCAGTGTGTATTGGGCTTAAGGGGCTGTAGCAGGATTGGAGTAGGGTATCTTGCATGTTTCTACAAGGCCAATGTTCCACAAATGAGGGTATTAAAGCACAGCCAATACAGAGTTAAATGCACTTCAGACACATCTCTTGCAACTGAATGGGTGTAACTGGGCTGTAACGGGGGGCATGAGTGTTCTCATCAGGGGCGTTTTAAGAGGCTTGTGTGCAGCGTCCGCTATCCGGGCCCCCTCCTCTCTGTCGGGTGTGCTCAGACCATAATGCGCATGTGCAGATCTCTGGGAAAATGGCGCGACGCTGCTGCCATTGGTGCGGGACTCCTGAGGGGTATTACAAATGGGTGCATTGCACCCATTAATAAAATGAGGCAAGCGGGGGATGGCCGTTACTGTTGTGTCTAGGGGCGTCCTCACCCCTAAATCCGACCCTGCAGAAAATAATGAGGCTTTCCCCCATATGCATAGCTGTACACATCCTTATGTGTGGAGCTGTCCTATGGGGGTAATTCCAAGTTGATCGCAGCAGGATTTTTGTTAGCAATTGGGCAAAACCATGTGCACTGCAGGGGAGGCAGATATAACATGTGCAGAGAGAGTTAGATTTGGGTGTGGTGTGTTCAATCTGCAATCTAATTTGCAGTGTAAAAATAAAGCAGCCAGTATTTACACTGCACAGAAATAAAATAACCCACCCAAATCTAACACTCTCTGCACATGTTATATCTGCCTCCCCTGCAGTGCACATGGTTTTGCCCAATTGCTATCAAAAATCCTGCTGCGATCAACTTGGAATTACCCCCTATCTGTACTCTGGTACCAGGGCCGGTTCTTGGGATTGTGGCGCCCCGGGCAAAGTATAGGGGCGTGGCTTCAAATGGGGGCGTGGTCAGTTACGCCCCCATTTATGCCCCTGTAGCGACGCTGAAAAAAAAAAAAGTATACTTACCATCCCCGTTCCTGATCCAGACCGCTGCAGACCTCCTCCGTTGACGCCGCTCTTCTTCTCTCCTTTCCTCGATCTATGGGAGAGACGTTATTACGTCTCTCCCATAGAACAGCATAGACACTAGAGGTCAATTATGACCCCTAGTGTCTGTGCCACTATGCTGTGCGGTGCGCGATGACGTCATCGCGCACCGCACAGCAAAGGTCCTCTCCATGAAGGGAAACTAGATCGTAGCGTCTAGTTTCCCTTCATGGAGAGGACATTTGCTGTGCAGTGCGCGATGATGTCATCGCGCACCGCACAACTAAGGTCCTCTCAATGAAGGTAAACTAGACGCTACGTGTCTGGTTCCCTTCAAAGCGGGGGGCACAGCTGGGCACTGCGGGGGGCACAGTGGCGGATCTTGCCCTGGTGCGGCGCCCTCCGGACGGCGCCGGCGCCCTCCGGAAGGCGGCGCCCCGGGCAAAAGTACTGCTTGCCCGTGGCAAGAACCGCCACTGTCTGGTACCTGCCATTATCTGTGCACACTTGCCCAGCCTATACTTTCTGCAACTGATGCATCTGAAAACAGGCATTTAAGTTTCTGCCTGCAAATCTGTTGCTCTGTCCTCTCTGAAATTTGCCTGCATGATAACCACTGGCATATTTGACTATATGCTAGAAGACCAGGGAGTGCACATGACAATGAAGGGCAAAAGTCTGTCTAAAAATGATGAACACTTACGGATATCCCATTTTAAGGGAGCAATCCTTAGTAAAAATGAATACTGAAAAGAAATATGACTGCCCTCAGTTTTACCCACATTGTACATGGTACCAGCTGCGTGCCAATATTAGTGCCATATATCTATACAAACAGAAAGACTTATGCTATTGTCGCTAACAATAATCAACTGCAAATCTGTGTGTGTCTAGCATGGCACTAATAGCAAAAGTGTTTCTGTTTTCTATGCTTGTGTAAATGACATTAATATTGCCACACAGCTGGTGCCATGTATAATATGGGTAAAACCAATCCCGGCATATTTATTTTCTGTTTTTATTTCAAAAGTTTGTATACTACTATTATAGTTGTTTTCAGCCCAGCATAGATGTTCCCCTCTGTCTCTGTACATGTAACTGCAATGTAATGGTGTGCTGGGCAACAGTAGGGATGCGGTCAGCATCCCGGCGCTCTGGATGCCGGTGGTCAGATGACCAACGGCAGAATTCAGACACCACTGGGAATTCCGATGCCGGAACCCCGACTGGCGGCATCCCAAAGTAAGTATTAGGGTGAGAGTTAGGGTAAGGGGCCGGAGGGGAGGGGGGTTTAGGGGTTAGGCACTACAAGGTGGGGGATAGCCGTAGCCGCCACCCCCAAGTCTTAGCCCTAACTGCCACCACCTGTGATTAGCCCTAGCTGCCACCCCCTCTATCTTAGCCCTAACTGCCACCCCAGGCGGGGCAGGGGAGGGGAAAATTAAACACCCCTTCCCCTGTTGGCATTCTAAAAGTTGGGATGCCGCGGTTGGTCATGTGGCCGCCGGTATCCCGACCTCCAGGATTTCATATCACACCCATACAGTATATTCTAGTGTAGTTACTTGCAGATAATTGGGATCCCTTGATGACGGGCTGCAAGTTTAAATGTTTTGACCAAAATCCAAATCCCCACGCTTTTATTTACATGGGGCATTACGGATGGTGTAATGGTTAGCATTACTGCCTCACAGCACTGAGGTCATGGGTTCGATTCCCACCATGGCCCCAACTGTGTGGAGTTTGTATATTCTCCCTGTACTTGCTTTGGTTTCCTCCGGGTACTCCGGTTTCCTCCCACAATCCCAAAAATATACTGGCAGGTTAATTGGATCCCAACACAAATTAACCTTAGCCTGAATGTGTGTGCGTGTACATGTGGTAGGAAATATAGATTGTAAGCTCTACTGGGGCAGAGACTGATGTGAATGGGCAAAATATTCTCTGGAAAGCGCTGCGGAATATGTGTGTGCTATATAAATAACTTGTAATAAATAAATAATTAGATACAGTGCATCTGGAAAGTATTCACAGAGCTTCACGTTTTCCACATTTTGATATGTTATAGCCTTATTCCAAACTGGAATAAATTCATATTTCTCCTCAAAATTCTACACACAATACCCCATAATGACAACGTGATAAAAAGTTGTTTTCAAGATTTTTGCTAATTTATAAAAAAAAAGAAAAAAAAGACATCACATTCTGTCAGCCCTGGAGGATCATTTTGTGTGCTAATGTGTTTGGAAGTACCAGTGCTAAAGAATCAGTCATGCATCCTGCATTTACTACACTGTGTATTCTCTCTGTTATGTTGTTTTCTGGAGAAAAAAAAGTAGTTATAGTTATAGAAAACCCTAACATGCCTATTCTTCATTACAAAAGGTGGTTCAAGTGATCCAGAAGAGCTAATTTTGCTAATAATGCCATCATTCTTTTAAATGTACATTCACCAAATGATTTAAGTACCAACATTTTTGTTTGACATTAAATTACTTCTCTGTTCCAAGGAGTACTATATAAGAATTGATGGAATTTTTGAGCCAAAAGCCTTTTTCCAAAGACTTATTACTTGAGTAACTCTCAAAGGCAATCGCACGTGGAAAATGTATTTATAAGTACATCAAAATCTTGGTTGCGCACTTCCCCCAAGGAATTACCACTACCATATCGTTACACCACCTGGAGGTGGAAGCCTTTTGTTTGGTTAAGGCAACGCACATACCCAAAGTGGGAACCAACAGCCAGTTAGCAAGTTGTCAAGTTACACTTCGCCACGTTAGTCCAGACTGTGGTGGCTACAGGCTAAGTGGCACTAATGGACCACGTGTTCAGTCCCTGGAGTACAGTATACTTCACAAAAAAAATGTAAGTGACTACAACTATTCCCAGTTCAGGGTAGAACCAAAGGGGGTGCTCAGGCAGCTGAATACAGACCTGCAGGAGGCAGAGAAGCGTGAAGTGCTTTCTGAAATCTTATCTCTGTGTAGCCTGCAATTCCACCAACAGCCCCACAGACCACTTATTCTATGTGCGAACATTCAGTTGCCACTCCGTTATACCCACTCAGCCATAAGTGTAGATGCAGCAGAGATGTGTACGAAACTAAATCACCATATTCTTGTCTCCAGAGAATGACCAGTGCAAAAAATAGCAAGATCCATCCACCAAATGGACTTGTGTGCAACTCTGAATCAGGGTTTAGTTTATCTTCTCTTTCCCTAAAAGGTGATGATGTTTGTAACTTCCTCTAACACCGTATTAATACCCTCCCTGATGACTATAGGCTATCCCAGACATATTGCTCCCCCATTCCTCTTATCCCCCATTAAGTAAAGTCTTAGGGCTATTCTTCTGATGCCCTAAGACTGTCATTGGAAGCAGCAGTGATAGCGCTATATGGTAATGCAGCAGGAGGCGTCAATTACAAGCACACTCCTCCTGCTGCAGTAGTAATCCGACCTGTACCCTAGGGATAACTGGAGCATGGGATCACTAGACTCACCATCAGGCAGCTTTTGCCACAGTGTTGGTTGGACTTTTTAGTGATTGCTTTACTGTACCAAACATTCTAATTTTCTATAAGCTCACAGAATAAAGCATAGATTAAGTTACGGGGGTGTTTGCGAAGACTAGGTGTGCACTTTGAAACCCCCTTGCAAGATAATATGGTGTATTTGTGCAAGTGCAGTCAATATTTAAATTTTTTTCTTTGGTTTATGTATTAGCCTTTCTGTATTTCTACCTGATTATTTGTCCAATTTGCCAATGACATGTATAACTCTTCCTCCTGCTTCTAAGCCTTCTCGAATGCTGCATCTATTCCCTTTAGGGTCTAGCTGCCTATACATATAGCAATATGGTTCTCTATTTTTGGTTGGTTGGCAGGAGTCAGGACATGCTATTATTAGTAGTCCCACAACAGATACATGACCTCTTGTTTCTCCTTATTTCTAGAAGAATTTGATGCAGTATTACATCTATCCAGCAGATGGTGTAAGGACAGTGGCCCCTCTTTAGGGTAAGGTAAGTAGACATGTTTAGGATGGGCATACCTCCCAACTTTGTATTTTCATAAAGAGGGACACAAGCTAGGCGAAGCCGCGAGCGCTCCCGAAAAAGGGCCGTGGCCTAAGAAAAGGGGCATGGCTTCGCGGGAGGACCCGCGATCGCGAGCCACGCCCCGTTTTCGTCACTGAGGGGGCATGCCCAGCGCTCTGTGAGCCGCTGGCATGCCCTCTCTCCCTCTGACTCCAGTGAACAGACGCTGTGCGCATGCACACAGCGTCTATTCACCGCGTGCAGGAGCCTCCCAACTGCCCCCCCCCCCACCGCGGGACACTGCGGTCCGCGGGTGGGACAGCGGGACAGTCCCCAAAAAACGGGACAGTCCCGCAAAAATCGGGACAGTTGAGAGGTATGGATGGGTAAAGTACATGAATAGTGCTTTATATGCAGCTAGAGTAGTTGAAACAATTTAAAGATAATTTGAATTGTTAATTCATTATTTTCAGTGTCCTTTTTGTCTGACCCACACACTGAAAGCCACATTATTAAATAGACAAAAAATATATAATGTAATGTGACTGGCTAGTAAAATGGCTGGAAGAGATTGGATGTGTGGCTGCATACTACATAGATCTGCCCAACTGCAATGCTGATTGTAAAAAATAGAGTACCAATAGCTTCATATAGTGTTCATAGTTTTTTTGCAGGATCAAATAGATAAATAAGTAGGGTGTATGATTAGAATTCAACAGGTGGTAGGTTTGAATCCTGGGTATGGCAGTATATTGAAATGTGTTATTTAATAATGGGCATTATAACTGAATAACAAGCTCTCAAGGTAAGTGCAAGTTTGTGGTATAAAGAGGATTTGTATCCAAATCCGTTTTCTTACAGTGATCTATACATGTGTGTGTACTATCTATCTATCTATCTATCTATCTATCTATCTATCTATCTATCTATCTATCTATCTATCTATCTATCTATAATGTTGGAAGGGCGCAGGGGCGTTTCTACAGAGAGGAGGGCGCCCGTGTGCACCTCTGGGTGGGCCCCCTCCTGTGAACAGCGCTGTAGACTCCGGCATTGTGCCAGAGTGTACTGCGCATGCGCAGGTCTCCGGGAGCAAGGCATCTGCCATGATCTGGAGACCAACTTAGCTACCGCGCATGTGCAGTGGTCATTTTGCCGGCGATTTCCGCCACGATCGCTGCGCCTGTCACTAGACTCCAGTAAGGTAAGTATAGAAGAAATGGGTGCAGTGTGTGTGGTTTGGGCCCCCCCTGGACCCAGGGGCCCGTGTGCACCGCACACATTGCACTCATTATAGAAATGCCAACGGGAAGGGGCATCATAGCGTGGGCATTCTCTGGGATCAATCTTGTCATGCCCCTTCCCCACGAGGCATGCACCTTATGTCCTTATTTCTCTAACGTCCTAGTGGATGCTGGGGACTCCAAAAGGACCATGGGGAACAGCGGCTCCGCAGGAGACTGGGCACAAAGTAAAAGCTTTAGGACTAGCTGGTGTGCACTGGCTCCTCCCCCTATGACCCTTCTCCAAGCCTCAGTTAAGATTTTGTGCCCGAACGAGAAGGGTGCAATCTAGGTGGCTCTCCTGAGCTGCTTAGAGTAAAAGTTTAAATAGGTTTTTTTATTTTCAGTGAGACCTGCTGGCAACAGGCTCACTGCACCGACGAACTCACCTGCGTGCAGAGTGGATTGGGCTTCTTAGGCTACTGGACATTAGCTCCAGAGGGACGATCACAGGCCCAGCCATGGATGGGTCCCGGAGCCGCGCCGCCGGCCCCCTTACAGAGCCAGAAGAGTGAAGAGGTCCGGAAAATCGGCGGCAGAAGACGTCCTGTCTTCAATAAGGTAGCGCACAGCACTGCAGCTGTGCGCCATTGCTCTCAGCACACTTCACACTCCGGTCACTGAGGGTGCAGGGCGCTGGGGGGGGGCGCCCTGGGACGCAATGAAAATACCTTAAATGGCTAAAAATACATCACATATAGCTCCTGGGCTATATAGATGTATTTAACCCCTGCCAGTTTTCCACAAAAAAGCGGGAGAAAGGCCGCCGAAAAAGGGGCGGAGCCTATCTCCTCAGCACACAAGCGCCATTTTTTCCTCACAACTCCGTTGGAGGAAGGCTCCCTGACTCTCCCCTGCAGTCCTGCACAACAGAAACAGGGTAAAACAAGAAAGGGGGGGCACTAAATTGGCATATTAATATATACAGCAGCTATATTAGGGGAAAAACACTTATATAAGGTTATCCCTGTATATATATAGCGCTCTGGTGTGTGCTGGCAAACTCTCCCTCTGTCTCCCCAAAGGGCTAGTGGGGTCCTGTCCTCTATCAGAGCATTCCCTGTGTGTGTGCTGTGTGTCGGTACGCTGTGTCGACATGTATGAGGAGGAAAATGGTGTGGAGGCGGAGCAATTGCCTGTGTTAGTGATGTCACCCCCTAGGGAGTCGACACCTGACTGGATGGTCTTATGGAAAGAATTACGTGATAGTGTCGGCAACTTTACAAAAGACTGTTGACGACATGAGACAGCCGGCAAATCAGTTAATACCTGTACAGGCGTCTCAAACACCGTCAGGGGCTATAAAACGCCCGTTACCTCAGGTCGATACAGACACTGACACGGACACTGACTCCAGTGTCGACGGTGAGGAAACAAACGTATTTTCCAGTAGGGCCACACGTTACATGATCACGGCAATGAAGGAGGTTTTGAACATTTCTGATACTACAAGTACCACAAAAAAGGGTATTATGTGGGGTGTGAAAAAACTACCCGTAGTTTTTCCTGAATCAGATGAATTAAATGAGGTGTGTGATGAAGCGTGGGTTCCCCCGATAAAAAACTGCTAATTTCTAAAAAATTATTGGCATTATACCCTTTCCCGCCAGAGGTTAGGGCGCGTTGGGAAACACCCCCTAGCGTAGATAAGGCGCTCACACGCTTATCAAAACAAGTGGCGTTACCGTCCCCTGATACGGCCGCCCTCAAGGAACCAGCTGATAGGAACTGGAAAATATCCTTAAAAGTATATACACACATACTGGTATTATACTGCGACAAGCAATAGCCTCAGCCTGGATGTGCAGTGCTGGGGTGGCTTGGTCGGATTCCCTGACTGAAAATATTGATACCCTGGACAGGGACAATATATTATTGACTATAGAGCATTTAAAGGATGCATTTCTATATATGCGAGATGCACAGAGGGATATTTGCACTCTGGCATCAAGAGTAAGTGCGATGTCCATTTCTGCCAGAAGAGGATTATGGACGCGACAGTGGTCAGGGGATGCGGATTCCAAACGGCACATGGAAGTATTGCCGTATAAAGGGGAGGAGTTATTTGGGGTCGGTCTTTCGGACCTGGTGGCCACGGCAACGGCTGGAAAATCCACCTTTTTACCCCAAGTCACCTCGCAGCAGAAAAAGATACCGTCTTTTCAGGCTCAGTCCTTTCGTCCCCATAAGGGCAAGCGGGCAAAAGGCCACTCATATCTGCCCCGGGGCAGAGGAAGGGGAAAAAGACTGCAGCAAACAGCCTCTTCCCACGAACAGAAGCCCTCCCCCGCTTCTGCCAAGTCCTCAGCATGACGCTGGGGCCTTACAAGCGGACTCAGGCACGGTGGGGGCCCGTCTCAAGAATTTCAGCGCGCAGTGGGCACACTCGCAAGTGGACCCCTGGATCCTGCAGGTAGTATCTCAGGGGTACAAATTGGAATTCGAGACGTCTCCCCCTCGCCGGTTCCTGAAGTCTGCTTTACCAACGTCTCCCCCCGACAGGGAGGCGGTATTGGAAGCCATTCACAAGCTGTATTCCCAGGATGTGATAATCAAGGTACCCCTCCTACAACAGGGAAAGGGGTATTATTCCACGCTGTTTGTGGTACCGAAGCCGGACGGCTCGGTGAGACCCATTTTAAATCTGAAATCCTTGAACACTTACATAAAAAGGTTCAAGTTCAAGATGGAGTCACTCAGAGCAGTGATAGCGAACCTGGAAGAAGGGGACTATATGGTGTCTCTGGACATCAAGGACTCCATGTCCCAATTTGCCCTTCTCACCAAGGGTACCTCAGGTTTGTGGTACAGAACTGTCACTATCAGTTTCAGACGCTGCCGTTTGGATTGTCCACGGCACCCCGGGTCTTTACCAAGGTAATGGCCGAAATGATGATTCTTCTTCGAAGAAAAGGCGTCTTAATTATCCCGTACTTGGACGATCTCCTGATAAGGGCAAGGTCCAGAGAACAGTTAGAGGTCGGAGTAGCACTATCTCAAGTAGTACTACGACAGCACGGATGGATTCTAAATATTCCAAAATCGCAGCTGATTCCGACGACACGTCTGCTGTTCCTAGGGATGATTCTGGACACAGTACAGAAAAAGGTGTTTCTCCCGGAGGAGAAAGCCAAGGAGTTATCCGACCTAGTCAGGAACCTCCTAAGACCAGGCCAAGTGTCAGTACATCAATGCACAAGGGTCCTGGGAAAGATGGTGGCTTCTTACGAAGCGATTCCATTCGGCAGATTCCACGCAAGAACTTTTCAGTGGGATCTGCTGGACAAATGGTCCGGATCGCATCTTCAAATGCATCAGCGGATAACCCTGTCTCCAAGGACAAGGGTGTCTCTCCTGTGGTGGTTACAGAGTGCTCATCTCCTAGAGGGCCGCAGATTCGGCATTCAGGATTGGGTCCTGGTGACCACGGATGCCAGCCTGAGAGGCTGGGGAGCAGTCACACAGGGAAGACATTTCCAGGGCTTGTGGTCAAGCATGGAAACGTCACTTCACATAAATATCCTGGAACTAAGGGCCATTTACAATGCCCTAAGTCAGGCAAGACCTCTGCTTCAGGGTCAGCCGGTGTTGATCCAGTCGGACAACATCACGGCAGTCGCCCACGTAAACAGACAGGGCGGCACAAGAAGCAGGAGGGCAATGATGGAAGTGGCAAGGATTCTTCGCTGGGCGGAGAATCATGTGATAGCACTGTCAGCAGTGTTCATTCCGGGAGTGGACAACTGGGAAGCAGACTTCCTCAGCAGACACGATCTTCACCCGGGGGAGTGGGGACTTCACCCAGAAGTCTTCCACATGATTGTGAACCGTTGGGAAAAACCAAAGGTGGACATGATGGCGTCCCGCCTCAACAAAAAACTGGACAGATATTGCGACAGGTCAAGGGACCCTCAGGCAATAGCTGTGGACGCTCTGGTAACACCGTGGGTGTACCAGTCAGTGTATGTGTTCCCTCCTCTTCCTCTCATACCAAAAGTACTGAGAATCATAAGAAGGAGAGGAGTAAAGACTATACTCGTGGCTCCGGATTGGCCAAGAAGGACTTGGTACCCGGAAATTCAAGAGATGCTCACGGAAGACCCGTGGCCTCTACCTCTAAGAAAGGACCTGCTCCAGCAGGGACCATGTCTGTTCCAAGACTTACCGCGGCTGCGTTTGACGGCATGGCGGTTGAACGCCGGATCCTGAAGGAAAAAGGCATTCCGGATGAAGTCATCCCTACCCTGATCAAAGCCAGGAAGGATGTAACCATACAACATTATCACCGTATTTGGCGTAAATATGTTGCGTGGTGCGAGGCCAGGAAGGCTCCTACAGAGGAATTTCAACTGGGTCGTTTCCTGCATTTCCTGCAAACAGGACTGTCTATGGGCCTCAAATTAGGGTCCATTAAGGTTCAAATTTCGGCCCTGTCAATATTCTTCCAAAAAGAACTGGCTTCTGTTCCTGAAGTTCAGACGTTTGTCAAGGGAGTACTGCATATACAGCCTCCTTTTGTGCCTCCAGTGGCACCTTGGGATCTCAATGTAGTTTTGGGATTCCTAAAATCACATTGGTTTGAACCACTCACCACTGTGGACTTAAAATATCTCACATGGAAAGTGGTAATGCTGTTAGCTCTGGCTTCAGCCAGGCGTGTCTCAGAATTGGCGGCTTTATCCTATAAAAGCCCTTACCTAATTTTTCATACGGACAGGGCAGAATTGAGGACTCGTCCTCAATTTCTTCCTAAGGTGGTTTCAGCATTTCACTAAAACCAGCCTATTGTGGTGCCAGCGGCTACTAGGGACTTGGAGGATTCCAAGTTGCTGGACGTAGTCAGGGCCCTGAAAATGTATGTTTCCAGGACGGCTGGAGTCAGAAAATCTGATTCGCTGTTTATCCTGAATGCACCCAGCAAGCTGGGTGCTCCTGCTTCTAAGCAGACGATTGCTCGTTGGATTTGTAGTACAATTCAGCTTGCACATTCTGTGGCAGGCCTGCCACAGCCAAAATCTGTAAAAGCCCATTCCACACGGAAAGTGGGCTCATCTTGGGCGGCTGCCCGAGGGGTCTCGGCTTTACAACTTTGCCGAGCAGCTACTTGGTCAGGGGCAAACACGTTTGCTAAATTCTACAAATTTGATACCCTGGCTGAGGAGGACCTGGAGTTCTCTCATTCGGTGCTGCAGAGTCATCCGCACTCTCCCGCCCGTTTGGGAGCTTTGGTATAATCCCCATGGTCCTTTCGGAGTCCCCAGCATCCACTAGGACGTTAGAGAAAATAAGAATTTACTTACCGATAATTCTATTTCTCATAGTCCGTAGTGGATGCTGGGCGCCCATCCCAAGTGCGGATTGTCTGCATTACTTGTACATAGTTATTGTTACAAAAATCGGGTTATTGTTGTTGTGAGCCATCTTTTCAGAGGCTCCTTCTGTTATCATGCTGTTAACTGGGTTCAGATCACAAGTTGTACGGTGTGATTGGTGTGGCTGGTATGAGTCTTACCCGGGATTCAAAATCCTTCCTTATTGTGTACGCTCGTCCGGGCACAGTATCCTAACTGAGGCTTGGAGGAGGGTCATAGGGGGAGGAGCCAGTGCACACCAGCTAGTCCTAAAGCTTTTACTTTGTGCCCAGTCTCCTGCGGAGCCGCTGCTCCCCATGGTCCTTTCGAAGTCCCCAGCATCCACTACGGACTATGAGAAATAGAATTATCGGTAAGTAAATTCTTATTTTTTTTTTAAATGGGGGGGGGGGGGCAATTTGCCAATTCTCTCTCTGGCACAGGGCACCAAAAAGTCTAGTTATGGCTCTGAAGATTAGATTCTTTAGATTAAGAAAAACTTGCCTTTTCCATATATTGCTGTCCTTTAGAGGTGTCTGACCAGGCAAAGGGTGTTCATGTTCATTTGGTTATAGACTGCAACAACCATTAAGCCATTAAGAGCAAATCAATGCAGTAAAAAAAAATCTGCATTATGGGCATGAGATACTGTACAATAGTATAGTCCTTGTCTGAGGGGTTTACTACTGTCCATGAATTAAATAGACCAATGTGTGAGATTACTGATAACAAATAGAAGCTCAGTTTAGCTAGGTGATTATAGTAATCATGGTCAGAGGAACTGTGGACCTGTTGGTTTAAGGGTACAGGGATAAATTGAAGTCTGCCCTTTGGTCGCTGCATGGTTTTTTTTTTTTTTAAGACTGGTCATCTGTTATTGAGGGGTTAAGCATAAAAGACCAATTAGAACCACTCATGTCTGTCTGCTTTGTGCAGATAAGCTTGCTGAAATTTATTTAAGGTTAATGTGATGTTCCTTCAAACTGGAAACTTAGTTATATGTATATTTATATACAGGATATACAAGATTGTGATTGCAAGAATTCTGAGAGTAAAACTGAGAAACAGAAACTTATATGGCAATTTCATATTTATAGATTAGCAAAAGGATCTAGTACTGTGTATACCATGTAATTGCCACAAGAGGTCACTGTTGTACTCCAGTAGAGGGCACGAGAATCTTCCTTCAATTATACAGTACATGATGACATTGGGACTCAGGCAAGGTCACAGTATTACTGTGCACTATACATTATTTAACTATAATCCCTTTCCCTTATTATGTAATACCTACATGCTCACAACCTAGATCTAATTATAGGAGATAGTGAGAAGTGTTATGGATGCTGGTTATTATAAAAGGTTGTATAGGGATCATATTGGGTCATCAAGTCACGATTTACATTGAGCAGAATTTCAGTGTATTAATAACCTGGGATAAGCAAAATGATCAAGAGAATGCAGCGTATCCATTCACTAGGAGCCTGCAATGACACTGAGATTCTCTCTGCCAATATTCATGATTGAAGCATAATACAGTATGTAATGTTTTTAGCCAACCAAACAACACCTGTTTGCTGTCAATGTCCCACTGCTTCAGACCACTGTCATCTAATGAAAATCAGGACTGTTGGCATGTATAAAGTTTTAATAAATTGAATGAATAGGGGTTCAGTCCATATAATGGCCATTTCCACTGTGTATGGGCTGTCTTCATTTTAATTAATTGATGAACATCTTAAATCTGATTTGCTATATGGGTATCTTCATGTGTTGCCTGCCTCTCTTTGTACATGCAATGTAGAGATTCCATGATTGTCATTTCATAAAAATCAAAAATATCATAAATATCATGTGAGAAAATAGCTTTAGCAATAACAAAAGAAAAGTGTTAATAATATTTAAATTTAAAAAGGGAACATTATAGTGTTACACTGTAAACTTCAATTTATCTGGAATAGTTATTATACATTGAATATTGTACACTTTATTTACCATTAATTATGTGCTTGATTTCACCAGGTAAAACTGAACACTACTGATTAATATTTCCATGTATGGTCAGTGGCGGAACTACCGCCAGTGCAGGCAGTGCCTTGCACTGGTGCCCGCCACTGTCCAGGGGCCCAAAGCATGTAATGAGTCAAACGGACTCATTACATGCCGCTGTGTGCTGTGGGCAACCGCTGCCAGCAGCACACAACCGCCCGCCGAGGAGAGGAGAAGAGCGCAGCGGCACGGGGGAGAAAGAGGAGGAGGGAGGTGGAGGAGGGAGCCGCAGCAGCGCTGTGTAATTGGTGGCGGCGCTGCTGCTGCTGTCCCTCTGCTTCACCATAGGCTGCCCTCCGCCGCTGTGAATGCTGGGAAGCGCATCCCAGCATTCACAGCGGCGGAGAACAGCCTATGGTGAAGCAGAGGGACAGCAGCAGCTGCGCCTCCACCAATTACACAGCGCTGCTGCAATAGGCATGCGCAGCACATTTTATTAGGGGGTGCATTGTTGGAGGGGTGTGTCTAGCACCACCTTTTGGGCGTGTCTAGCACCATCTATTGACGGTCAGCGTAATATAAAATATCCACCCTTGTACCAATCCTAATAATGCAGATGCATTGTCAGATGTTGTGGTGTGCACCAAATAAACACCCCTGATGGCACTCACTGCAATTAAACTGCTCCTCCTCAGCCTGGTCTGGCTACCCCTCTCTTTCCCCTGCAAGCTGCAGTCACTCACTGACAGTCGTAGACTAGTTACTGCTGCTGCTGCTGGAAAAATGCGTTACGTGTCAATGTTGCTGCCAACCGCCTGCCAGTATTGAATTTGTCTTCCTAAGAGGAACGCTGGCTGCATGCTGCTCTTCATCGTTGTCTGGCGTTGGCATAGAATAGAAGGAGAGAAGTGGGCGTGTGATGGGTGGGCGTGCGAGCAGCATGATGTCATCATGTCACATCACGCTGTTTTTGTACATTGAGGTGGAGCCGGGAGTTTGAAAGCCGGTGGCAGTGGCACCCTTGATTAACCCAGGCGTCCAGTCAGTAATGCAGTCCTGACAGGGTGCAACGCAGAAGGGACAGTAATCAGCCTGCTCGGCGATCGCTGCATCAGGCATGTAAGATCGGATTGTCGGACATTAGGGGGTGCCTGTGCGCACCAGGCACCCCCCCTGCGCACGCCTATGGCTGCTGCGGCTCCCTCCTCCACCTCCCTCCTCCTCCTTCTCCCCTGCCCGGGATCTCTGCAGAAGCTGAACCAAGGAGCCTGAGCCAGCGGAGAGAGTAAGTATAATTCTTTCTTTTTCTTTCTTTCTTTCTTTCTTTCTTTCTTTCTTTCTTTCTTTCTTTCTTTCTTTCTTTCTTTCTTTCTTTCTTTCTTCCTTAATGTGTAAAAAAGGGGATGCTGTCTGCTGTAATGTGTAAAAAGTGGGACGCTGTCTGCCGTAATGTGTAAAAAGGGGTACGCTGTCTGCCGTAATGTGTAAAAAAGGGGACGCTGTCTGCCGTAATGTGTAAAAAGGGGACGCTGTCTGCCGTAATGTGTAAAAAATGGGATGCTGTCTGCCTTAATGTGTAAAAAGGGGGACGGTCTGCCGTAATGTGTAAAAAAGGGGACGCTGTCTGCCGTAATGTGTAAAAAGGGGACGCTGTCTGCCGTAATGTGTAAAAAATGGGATGCTGTCTGCCTTAATGTGTAAAAAGGGGGACGCTGTCTGCCGTAATGTGTAAAAAAGGGGACGCTGTCTGCCGTAATGTGTAAAAAGGGGACTCTGTCTGCCGTAATGTGTAAAAAGGGGGACGCTGTCTGCCGTAATGTGTAAAAAGGGGACGCTGTCTGCCTTAATGTGTAAAAAGGGTGATGCTGTCTGCCTTAATGTGTAAAAAGGGGACGCTGTCTGCCTTAATGTGTAAAAAGGGGACGCTGTCTGCCGTAATGTGTAAAAAGGGGACGCTGTCTGCTGTAATGTGTAAAAAGGGGACGCTGTCTGCTGTAATGTGTAAAAAGGGGAATCTGTCCGCCATAAGGTGTAAAAGGGGCTCTACCTGGTGTAGTGGTGCTACTGAATAATGGAGACTACTGTGCACTGTTATATGAATTGGTATTTGTTATGAGCCACGGCTGTGGCTCATTCCTGTTTTGCATTTTTGGTTATGTATTTTATGTTATACTTCTGTTCATGTTCCCCGTGGGTGTCATGGGGTGTTCGGAGTTCACCCTTAAGGGTACTGTTATGAACCACAGGTAGTGGTTCATTCCTATTTTATGTTTATAGTTGTCTTGCAGGCCAGGTTTTCCCGTTGCTCTGGTTTAAGAATATTCTTGTTTGCTGCCAGTGGTGAGTCTGTGTAATTGCAGCTTGTTCCCATGTGTTCAGCCTCACCTGTCTGTTGATTGCACCTCTCAGTTGTGCAGCAGGGCAGCTGCACGACATAATTAATTAAGACTCTCTGTTATATGCTGGCTCAGTGCAATTCACAGACGCT
The DNA here is from genome assembly GCF_028390025.1 of Pseudophryne corroboree. NCBI lineage: Eukaryota > Metazoa > Chordata > Amphibia > Anura > Myobatrachidae > Pseudophryne > Pseudophryne corroboree. The sequence continues at coordinate 273,420,745 of NC_086446.1, forward strand.
GGTGATATTTCCAGGTTTCTAGACTTCCAGAGTTCTTGCGTTCTGAGCTAGTCCCTGCCAGTTCCTGAGCTCCTGTCTAGCAGTGTCTGTCTAGCTGCTTCCAGTGTTGGTTCCTGTGTCGATTCCTGTGTCGGTTCCTGTGTCCTGCCGTGAAGTGTTCCTGTCCAGAAGTCCTGTGGCTTTGTCTGTGCCTAGTCGAGTTTCTGGCTTCTTGGTGTCCACCGGTCTGTCGTTTGGGATTCTGCCTGTCCTCCGGTTCTGAGAGTATGTGTCGGCTACATTGGGGGTTCCTGTCCATTTGCCAGTGTTTGTACCGGTTCCGTGAGTAGCGGCTTTGCCGCGTCCGTCGGCCTAGGCCGCAGTATTCTTTGGTTATATTTTGTTACTGGTGTTTTGCAGAGGGTTCTGCTTATGCTGTCACTGCCGGTACACAACAGTATTGTGTTGGCGAGTGGACAGCATTTCCTTGGTTGTTCTTTTCCTTTGGCGGTGTGCTGCACATATATTTAGTTTTAGGGTAGTTAGTAGCCCCTAGCTTTCTGTTGTTTTAGTCAGAGGTCCCCTTGTTATTATCCTGTCTTGGTTCACGCCTTGTCTCACGCTAAGACCTGGGGGCATCGGAGTTGGGCAGACATAATCCGCCCTTCAAACGCGGCTGCCGTGGGCCCAAGAAACCATAGTCACTCAGGCGTGAACTGACCACACGGGTAAAACAACGGAGGTAGGGTGCTAGGGGCTATTTCCACACCACACCTTATTTCAGCGTCACGTTCTGGTGCTCAGGACTCACTACGCAACATCTCTCTTGTTCTGAGCACCAGGAACCTAACATTATCACCAGCCATACAACAAAAAATAAATAAAGCTTTTTCTTTTTTGGCTCAGTCCAGTGTCTTGTCTAGAATCCAGTCCTGTCTAGAATTCAGTGTGCAGAATCCAGTCCGGTGTTTAGAATCCAGTCCTGTCTAGAATTCAGTGTGCGGAATCCAGTCCGGTGTTTAAAAATCCAGCCCAGTCTTGTCTTGTCTAGTTTAAAAATCCAGTCCAGTCTTGTCTTGTCTAGAATCTTGTCTAAGAATATTGTCTAAGAATCTTGTCTAGAATCTTGTCTTAGAATCGTGTCTAGAATCGTGTCTTGTCTTGTCTAGTTTGAAATCCTCCTATGCCTACTATGCAAGCCCTGCAAGCATCTCTCTCAGCCCTGAACTCTGCTTTCAGTGCTTTGAAACCTGAGCGGCTGGAAGTTTTGCAGCAATCCTTAAAGCAACTGCAAAACCTTCTGACCAAAATTTTTCTTATTTTGCCAGAAGTTGTTGAGAGTTCATCCTATAAAGAGACTCTTGCTCACAGTATGGTGACAAGTGAATCCTCAGGTTTAATTAAAGAGAAAAGGTTTAAAAGTTTTCTGCGGCCCAGGCTCTCAGAAGAGGAGCGTCTGCGTCGCAGAAACTTAGATTTATGCCTATATTGTGGGGGTTTAGGCCACTATCTGCAGACCTGTGAGTTGCGCAAGCCAAAGTGTGGCGACAAGTCCTGCCCTCTGGCCAAGTTTAGTCAGGATACAAGACCTACTCCTGTCTCTACTGTGGCAGAGGTACTTGTCACACAACCCACACTAAAAAGCACTCTGTCCTATAATTGGGGTCCTTGGGCTAGGGAGACCCATTATAGATTCAGGAACCAAAGGAGAATGTTTCTCTTTTCTCTTGATTTTCCTGTTGAAGCAGAGTTGCAAGCCCCTGGAGCGGTGCCCGATGCCCGGGGTCCTGGAGTGGTGCCCGATGCCCAGGGTCCTGGAGTGGTGCCCGATGCCCAGGGTCCTGGAGTGGTGCCCGATGCCCAGGGTCCTGGAGTGGTGCCCGGTGCCCAGGGTCCTGGAGTGGTGCCCGGTGCCCAGGGTCCTGGAGTGGTGCCCGGTGCCCAGGGTCCTGGAGCGGTGCCCAGGGTCCTGTTGCGGTGCCCAGGGTCCTGGAGCGGTGCCCGGTGCCCAGGGTCCTGGAGCGGTACCCGATGCCCAGAGTCCTGGAGCAGTACCCGATGCCCAGAGTCCTGGAGCGGTACCCGATGCCCAGAGTCCTGGAGCGGTACCCGATGCCCAGAGTCCTGGAGCGGTACCCGATGCTCTAGGTTATAGAGGGAGATCGAATATTATAGCTCAGGTGTCAATACCAGAAGGGGTCTCAGAAGCTGTTACCCCAGGTAGGGACTTGAAAAGCGCAGCCCCAGAAAGGGTATCTAAAACCATAGTTCTAGAAGGGAACTCAAGAAGCAAAACCCCTGAAGGGATCTTTGAAGTAATATCCCCAAGTGGGGTCTCGAGAGACGCAGCCCCAAAGAAGGGTCTAGAGGTCGCTTCCCCAGGAAAGGACTCAAGAGGCATAGCGTTAGTGGAGGTTCTGAAGGTTATAGCTTCAGCAAAAGTCCCGGAAGTCATAGTCCCGGGAGAAGTTTCGATAATTAACGACTCAGAGAGGGAGGCCGACGGCTCGGTCCCAGTGAGGGAGGCCGACGGCTCGGTCCCAGTGAGGGAGGCCGACGGCCCGGTCCCAGTGAGGGAGGCCGACGGCCCGGTCCCAGTAAAAGAATCCGAGGTTCTGGCCCCAGCGGGGTTCCCGGAGGCCACTGCCCCGGGTTGGGTTCAGAAAGTCACTGCCTCGGGTGGGGTTCAGAAAGTCACTGCCCCGGGTGGGGTTCAGAAAGTCACTGCCCCGGGTGGGGTTCCGAGGGCCACTGCCCCAGGTGGGGTTCCGAGGGCCACTGCCCCAGGTGGGGTTCCGAGGGTCACTGCCCCAGGTGGGGTTCAGAAAGTCACTGCCCCAGGTGGGGTTCAGAAAGTCACTGCCTCGAGTAAGGTCAATAGTGACCAGGTCCTAGCAAAGCACTCTAGTCAGTCAGATGAGAAGGAAGCAGATCCTGACTCTGTTGATATCTCAACATCTATAATCTTTGATGGGGACTTAGTCCAATTTCTGGCGCTTTACAAACACTATTACACCATTTTGTTGTTTAGACCATTTCTGGGCATCACTTCAGAGAACCTTGTGCTCTATCTGATATATTCCTTTAGAGGAGAGCCTTTTGAGTGGGCAACCAGCCTAATTAAAGCTGAAGATCCCATTCTTCAGGATCCCCCGGCATTCAGTGATGCAGTTATTAAGAGATATGGTTCCAAAGAAATTGGTTCAGGTTCCTCTAGGTCACCCGTCTTATCTGCTGAGAGTTCACCGTATTCTGTAAATTCGGCACAAGAGTCTCAGCCCGTTGTTTTGACTGCAGGATGTGCTTTTCTCTCTTCTTCTAATAGTAGTACTTTGCCTGAAAGTTCAGCTCCCAAGGTTAAGAAACCAATCTCTGATTTGAACCCAGCCTTGCTGGGAGGTACCATCAGTTCAGACAATGTTTGGGGAATTACCTTGGTCAGACCTCAAGAACTTTGTAAAAAGAAGAAGAAGAAGAAGAAAAAGAAATGATTATTGACTCTTGCCTTGTTAAAAAAAAAAATATATATATAAAAAAAAGATTTTTTTTCTCTTTCCTTGTCTTGTGTCCAGTGGCCACCGTCAAGGGGGGGCCACCGTTACAAGCTGTTGTCACAGCTTGTTTCTGTAAGACCAGTGTGTCAGGTTTTTTTTTGTATCCCTTGTTTTGGAAAGTCTGAATTTTGGGGTCCTTTGACCCCTCCTCAAGGGGGGGGGGGTAATGTTATGGGCCACGGCTGTGGCTCATTCCTGTTTTGCATTTTTGGTTATGTATTTTATGTTATACTTCTGTTCATGTTCCCCGTGGGTGTCATGGGGTGTTCGGAGTTCACCCTTAAGGGTACTGTTATGAACCACAGGTAGTGGTTCATTCCTATTTTATGTTTATAGTTGTCTTGCAGGCCAGGTTTTCCCGTTGCTCTGGTTTAAGAAAATTCTTGTTTGCTGCCAGTGGTGAGTCTTTGTAATTGCAGCTTGTTCCCATGTGTTCAGCCTCACCTGTCTGTTGATTGCACCTCTCAGTTGTGCAGCAGGGCAGCTGCACGACATAATTAATTAAGACTCTCTGTTATATGCTGGCTCAGTGCAATTCACAGACGCTGGTGATATTTCCAGGTTTCTAGACTTCCAGAGTTCTTGCGTTCTGAGCTAGTCCCTGCCAGTTCCTGAGCTCCTGTCTAGCAGTGTCTGTCTAGCTGCTTCCAGTGTTGGTTCCTGTGTCGATTCCTGTGTCGGTTCCTGTGTCCTGCCGTGAAGTGTTCCTGTCCAGAAGTCCTGTGGCTTTGTCTGTGCCTAGTCGAGTTTCTGGCTTCTTGGTGTCCACCGGTCTGTCGTTTGGGATTCTGCCTGTCCTCCGGTTCTGAGAGTCTGTGTCGGCTACATTGGGGGTTCCTGTCCGTTTGCCAGTGTTTGTACCGGTTCCGTGAGTAGCGGCTTTGCCGCGTCCGTCGGCCTAGGCCGCAGTATTCTTTGGTTATATTTTGTTACTAGTGTTTTGCAGAGGGTTCTGCTTATGCTGTCACCGCCGGTACACAACAGTATTGTGTCGGCGAGTGGACAGCATTTCCTTGGTTGTTCTTTTCCTTTGGCGGCGTGCCGCACATGTATTTAGTTTTAGGGTAGTTAGTAGCCCCTAGCTTTCTGTTGTTTTAGTCAGAGGTCCCCTTGTTATTATCCTGTCTCAGTTCACGCCTTGTCTCACGCTAAGACCTGGGGGCATCGGAGTTGGGCAGACATAATCCGCCCTTCAAACGCGGCTGCCGTGGGCCCAAGAAACCATAGTCACTCAGGCGTGAACTGACCACACGGGTAAAACAACGGAGGTAGGGTGCTAGGGGCTATTTCCACACCACACCTTATTTCAGCGTCACGTTCTGGTGCTCAGGACTCACTACGCAACATCTCCCTTGTTCTGAGCACCAGGAACCTAACAGTATTATTTTGTGGCCATACCCCTTCCCCACGAAGCCACGCCCCTATATTTTTTGCACGCGCCTACAGCGCGCACTGCCCCTGTTTTGCATGTAAGGGTGGGCTCCGATGCAATTTCTTGCACACAGTGCTAAAATGTCTAGTTACGGCACTGTTGCTAGGTATCCATTTCTCTGGCCCTGAGCAGGTTCCCCTCACCAGATCCTCTCCAGGGGTGAGGGGGTGGACTTGGATGGGATGAGGGGGGGGCAAAGCATTTTGTCGCACCTCGGCCCACCGCTCGCTAGTTCCGCCACTGTGTATGGTATGTTATTTTGTGAATGACTTCCAAGGACCAAGCTAAAATAATTCCTGTCAATGCAGTATTTTAATTGGCCCATTATGTCATTTGCTGTGAAACTGGACTCTAATTGCACTTTAATCAAATATTAAACTGGTCTTTCCATTTATTCTGGATTGTGCACAACTCTATTCCCCACCTTTTCGCCTTCACAAAATAGCATTTTACTTTTCCTTAATAGGTTGTGAAAGATAAATACTTCATATAGTACAGTTAGTTATAAATTTCAGACTGCTAATTTTGTCTTGATTAACGTTCCACACTACCTAAAAATAAATCAAGATGCCCTAGATATAGTAATATATAACATAAATAAATATATTGTGGTGCAAACTAAGAAAGGCCAGTACAGTATATCCCCTTCAGTCACCTGTATACTACTGTATAATTGAAGTGCTATGTGGATGTTGGCTCTCAGACCTCATACACAAAAAGACCACTCCAGGATTGCCCATGCATACAATGCTTGTATAAAAGAGAACACTGGTTAAGCGTACCAGGTCTTTATATATTAGACTCCCAACATGTATAAGACCATGATTAGACGTCTCTTTTCCATATTTAGCCTATACACAGGCCCATTATTTTTCTATTTCCCTTTCATACTTGCCTCCCATCTAGCAGGTAAGTAGGAGGAGAAGAGACGGGTGATATGCAACTAAAAGCACAAAGACCAAAATAGGCTATCTTTTATGCATATTGGAAGGGGATGCGGTTACAATCCCTGCCGTCGGGATTGCAGCACACAAGACACCAGCGCCAGAATCCGGACACACGACAGAATGCTAACACTGGAATCCCGAAAGAGGACAGGACACTGATGCCGGAATCCCGACCATCGGGATCCCGCTCGTAGAGACATCGGGGCGTGTAAGTGCTACAATGGGGATGGGGTGGGGTTAGGTTTAGGCAACTCCTGGGAGATTTAGGGTTAGAGTGCAGGGAGGGGGAGGTTAGGGTTAGGCACCACCCAGGGGGGTTAGGGCTAGAGTGCAGGGAGGGGGGTTAGGGTTAGGCACCACCCAGGGGGGTTAGGGTTAGAGTGCAGGGAGGGGGAGGTTAGGGTTAGGCACCACCCAGGGGGGTTAGGGTTAGAGTGCAGGGAGGGGGGTTAGAGTTAGGCACCACCCAGGGGGTTTAGGGTTAGGCACCACCCAGGGGGGTTAGGGTTAGAGTGCAGGGAGGGGGGTGAGGGTTAGGCACCACCCAGGGGGTTTAGGGTTAGACTGCAGGGAGGGGGGGGGGGGGGAGGATTAGGATTAGGCACCTAAAATGGAGGGGAAGGGTAGGGGTGGGTTAGACTACTTACTGCCCCTTGTCGGGATGCCACTGTCAGGCACCTGACTACCACCATCCTGGCAGCTGGCATTTCATACTCAACCCATTGGAAGACGTCAATGGTTTATTATAGTTGGTAAAGTTCTATAGATACATATTTGTGCAAAACTACATTATTAAAATAAAATTTATCTGCCGAAAACTGTAGCTAAAACAGTGTCACTCATTTAAGGTTTGAAATGCATTATTTTAAACTAGCATGGTCAGATTTCATGCGCTGCGCCGTCCCAGCCTGTCCCCCCGTTTTTGATGAGGAGATCCATTCTGCAGATGTGCATAATATAATGTTTAAATATTTAGAAAAATACTTTTAAAACTTTATTAAATAAAAAAATAATAAAAAATAATAATGTTATTAACAGTTTTGAAGGGAAAAACCGTCAGTTAAGTGGTTAAAGGGAAATCCACATTTGAAACAAATGATATTTCAAACAAGTGAGAAATCAAATGGGTGTGAGTCACAGCAGCTATATAAGCTAAATATCCTCAGTACTTATATATAGTACTTTTTATGTATAACACCAACTAAAACTTTTTAAATTGCTCTGAATATTAATCACACCACTATCTGCAGCGTTTTTGTTTAAATTTAGCAAACATGCTTATCGACACATTAGCAAAGTCTATATTTAGCACTTTAAAACTTGTTAGCGTTACTCACAGCTCACTGACACTGGAATAAAGACCTCTTTGCTCATGGTTTGTTTTTATGCATTTATTACTGAATTCTTTTGGAAAAATCTCCCAAAATAGAATAAATATTAATCAAAACTGCATTTTCTGGGCACATAAATGACTGGGGTATATTGATCATATAGATTTGTAATGTAGAGGGTTTTTGTTAATGATTGCCCAGTCTAGCACCCCAACATCAGCTGATGGTAGTTTGGGATGGTCGTGAAGCTGCATTAAACTAGGGTTGTGACCACATCATACTGGCCACACCCCCATTGGGCAAAGCCACAGGTGTAGCCACCATCTTTCACTTCAAAACCAAATTTTCATGGAGTTACTTCCCAACCTATCTCTTATCCGAACAAACACTGTAATCGCGGGACAGTTAAAATCAGGATTGTCCTGGCCAATTTAGGATGGTTGGGAAACATTATTATAACCTATACAAAACACTCTCAACCAGATCACTACATCACCACCCAGCATATTTGCTTGCAGGTAGTGATGAGGTGGAGGTATAAAAAAAGAGGTGGGTGTGGCCTGATTACACAATTTGTGTCATTGATTTGGCAGGGGAAGATGTATGAAGACACTAACGTCACAGGGGTCCAGCCTGGGTTTACTGAGATGGGTGGGGCTTGATGATGCAATTAGATTCAGCATTCTACTTACAGAATTGCCTTCTCTCCCATCAGGTATCACCCTAATCGTGGGTCATTTCAGTAGAGTAGGCATGCTCTACGTCAGGAAATTCTTTTGTTTTTACCTTTAGACTTCTTCTTGGTCACAACATCCCCATTATCTACTGCACTGACAATCTGCAGTTTGCTATTTATTAACTTCTCTAAATGTATTGTTACATAATGCAATATTATGCAAAATAGTCCGTAACAGCTCCACAACAAAAGCCCATTGGATGAATTCAAGGTCTTTAAAGAAACACAATGGGACTGCTGCAGATGAGTACTACACAAGTTTGTGCAGCATATATGAAATCACTTTGTGCATGTTCTAAAGTCTCAAATCATAATACTGTTGCAGATCTGTGTGGGTCTGACACAACTCCTTATGACTGGAGAGGCAGAGCGGAGGTGGAAATGTGTGTGTTAATTCGCATCTAGCCTATGCATACTAGCAGTCATGTGTTAGGAGGAGCGTCTATTGTAGCTGCTACAGGGTAGATCCATTATGATGACCATGATGAACGGCAGTCACTTCTAATTGGATGATTGGACAATCACCTGCGCAACTGATACCATTATACTCCTTGATCTCGGCTATATTAGTTGATGTGCGCGCACTTGTTGTGGGCATTTGTGTGCTCACACAGTGGGTCTGTCTCTGAAAATGTTATTTACATTGTTTACACAAGTTCGCGCAAAGCAAATGTGGGCAAACACTTGTGCTTAGCGAATTACACTGCAGTTATTTTCCACTAGTCTTTTGTGATTGTGAATGCTTAACCTGCAGCTTTTGCACATTACTCTGTTTAGACATGTACTGATTCACAGTAAGTGAAATTGTATACTTAAACAGTGGATAGTAGTGAATCTATCCTATTAAGGTATTAGTAGTGAATGTGCAAAATTCGTTACTGGCTTTAAATAGGTCACACACATTTGCAATGGTAAATAGTACATAGAGGAACTGTGTAGATATTTCCGTGTGAAAGCTGGTTATGGTTGCCTTGTTTAATCCTTTTCTCCTTCCTGGAATAAGCTCTCACCTCACATGGTACTGTAGAAAACTTCAGTAAGTATATTATCATGTTTGGTCTCCTGGTTTTATTGATGTTTTATGCAGTATTATATTGTGTTTGCAATTTCTTCCTTATATATGGATATCATGTTGAATCGTGTCTTTGAATATTGATTTAATGCAGTAACTTTTTCACGTCCTGTTTATTGTTTATATGTGATGCGTGTTTCTTTTCAATATATACATTTAAAAAATTAAATAAGTATATTATAATTTACTTTAACTTTATGACATAATTTAGCCCCTGCACAATAATATACATGCATCCCTATTCTCATACGTAGTTGAACATCCCTACTTTAGTTAAGAGATATTTTAGTGCTGTCATTGAAAACAAGCAAGGGGTGTATACTGTATTCCCTTATATGACACCTATTTTATACAACTGTACCTTTTACATGGGTATATGCATGGCATAGTGTCATCTGTAACATAGATTGGGTCAAAACTTTTTCCTTCAGATGGGCATTGTCTTTGTATTGTATTTCTTGAGTAACATTGCATACTAGTAAGGAATTTCATTGACACCTTGACTAGTACACACTGGGAAGAAGGGATTGCCTACAAGAAGAGGTTACTGAAATGCTTCATCACATGAGAACTTTCCATGTTGCCATGTTACATTCAGTCTGCGCTAAATTTCACCGTTCAGTGACACATTACATTACCCATCTGAACTCTCACCTTATCATATATATATATATATATATATATATATATATATACATATATATATATATATATATATACTTGAAGATGAAGATACGGCACTCCAGGACTTAATGAAACATGCTTCTTTGCTGCATTTGCACTTTTTTATTCACTGGGAGCGTCTCTGGTGTATTTTCAATATGGCAACTGGCACTGAGCAACCAAATACCAGTGGATACAGGGATGTTGTTTTACAACTTGGTGAAATGCTATCGCTCTCAGAGAGTGACGCGGAGGGCATTCTATTTCCAGAAATCACTAAAGCCACGGATATCACTATGCCCAATGGACAGATCTTTTTTAAGTTATTGAAGTGGAAAAAGAAGGAAATAGACTATTTCTTACATGGCTCTAGACTGAGTGATTATTTCCGCAAAAAGTTGATCCCAAGGGGATTCAGGATTAAGAACACCCCCACCATCGGTAAATTCTATCCGGAGTTTTGCCGACGGTGGGTGGCTGTTCTTACTAAGTGTAGTTTTGATTTACTTTTGTTAGTTATCGAGGAGTCCAACCGGGAATTAACCCGCATTAAGACAAATATTACTGAGCTTGAAAAGAATATTGATGAGACCTTTAGTAAGGATACAGAAACTGATTGGATGAGCAAACTAAAGGAGCAGACCGATAAGTATCGACAGGATCTTCTCAAATTCAAACGTGAAAAATTGTCCACTGTTCAGAGGGACTATCAACAGGGTACTGTGTATCCTTGGGTTAACAACCCAAGGGTTTCCTCCAAACCAAATAAATCCTCCAGATGGCGTCAACGATGTGATCGTGATATTAATGATACATCTGTCACACAATCATCCCTGAGTGACCGTGATAGTGATTCAACCAAGACCTCTGGTAAACCCCCTTTAGGGGTCTGCACCCGCGCTCAGCGCGGGGTCCCCCCAAAAAAAGCAGGCGAGGGGGCCAATGGCAAAGGGTCTTCAAACAAGAAGCGTGCAGTAAAAAAACGAACATAGTGTTCAACCTCTCTGGGAGAATTCTGTCGGATGAGGAAATTAATGTTCTCAATAAAGGACTTTCTTTTATTCCATCATCGGAATTTGACAAGTTCAACTGGACAGTGGACCTACACAGATTTACACGACAGATACGACTTAAAGAATTTTATGAGAAACAGCCGTTTCAGCTTCCATCTTCACAGATACAACGATTTAGGCCAAAATCAGTTTTTGATCCTTCCTCATCTAACAATTCATTAAAAGTGTTCACAAGAACTCTCAACCAATATGCCATTGAGGGGGCAAATAACTCTATCCCACCTAGGAATAATCTGACCAGGGCAGAGCGAGTAGCCTTAAAAAACCTACAGGGCTATAACGATATAGTCATTCACCCGCCGACAAAGGCGGTGGCGTGGTTGTTTTGGACCTTGAGTACTACCGGCAGGATATACTTTTACAATTGAACGACACCGAAGTCTATGAACGACTGATGTCAGATCCTACCATGACATTTAAGAAGGAACTTGATTCTGTTTTATTGGGGGCTGTTCAAAGTGGGTACATCACTGATAAAGTCAGCCAAGCATTAACCACAAATCATCCTAGGACTCCTGTTTTATATTCAATCCCGAAGTTGCACAAAAATTCCACACATCCACCCGGGCGACCTATTATCAGTGCTCGTGATTCCATTTACTATATCATTTCACAGTACCTTGATAGCTTCCTTCAGGAACTTATTCAGGATCAACCTACTTACCTCAAGGACTCCTCCACCTTCCTTAGAAAACTAGCTGCTTTACCTACTTTACCTGATGGATGTTATCTGTGCACACTAGACGTGGTATCATTATATACCAACATCCCCCATACCCGAGGTGTGGAAGCTGTTCGAAGATTCCTCACGGGTAATCTGGCATACCGGGGTCCTGATATTAATTTCTTCTGTGAATTATTGACATTATCTCTAACGAGAAATTATTTTTTATTTGACCGACAATGGTACCTTCAATTGCGGGGTTGTGCCATGGGATCTTGCGTGGGGCCGTCCTTGGCTAACATTTTTATGTTTGATCTTGACAGAAACCTTTTCCTTTTGAACCCCAGCATGCAATCCAAAATTCTGTACCTAACTCGGTACATAGAAGACCTGTTCATTATTTGGGCTGGCACCAGCCAGGAATTCAGCTTGGTGATGGAGTATATTAACACGATGGATGCCAATATACAATTTACGTACCAGATCAGTGATAAAATGGTCCAGTATTTGGATGTTGAAGTTTCCTTACAGGACGGGAAGGTCACCACTGATCTTTTCAAGAAACCTACGGACCGCAATACAATCTTGAGGGCAGACAGTCAGCACCCTGGTTTTGTTGCCCGCAGTCTACAAAAATCACAATTTCTGCGGGCGGTACGTACGTGTGACACTGTTGAAAAGGCTGAAAAGCGCATTGATCTTATGATACAAGACTTTGTGGTTCGTGGTTATGAAATCGCCCGGCTAAAAGCTATTAAGAAACAGGTTCTCGGTATACCAAGGCATGAGGTTCTTTCAATCAAGACAACAGGCCACAGTAAGGACAACAGGGTTCCTTTTGTACAGGAATATCATCCATTCAACCACAAAAACATGCGGATGGGTAAAAGTTTATGGCCCATACTCACTACGGATCCTGACCTTAAATCCATCAAGGACTGTAAATTAATGCCAAGTTACAAACGAAAACGAAATCTCCGTGATATGTTGGTCAGGAACGATATCTCACACATGGATGGGACAACCCCCAAAACCTTTTTGTCTCGTCAACCAGGATGTTACAAGTGTTTGGGCTGTACCACCTGTAGGTCGATGGAATGTGGTCCTACTTTCAATCACCCCCACTCGGGCACCAAAATCAAAATCAAGTATGTCTTATCCTGCCAGAGTACATTTGTTATCTATTATATCAAATGCCCTTGTGGCTTGCTTTACATTGGCAAGACCATCCGCCAATTTAGGGAAAGAATGGCACTACACCGCCAGGCCATACGTTCTGCCTTGGAAGGTACCCCACAAGAACAGCCGGTAGCCCGACATTTCCGTGAGGCCAAGCACTCTCTAGCTAGCTTGCGTCATAAAATCATCGACCACGTCCACAGTAACCTTCGGGGGGGAGATCGAGGTGCCCTTCTACTTCGTAAGGAGGCTCGTTGGATATTCGAGCTGCGCACACTGGTCCCGAATGGACTTAATGAATCTAACAACTTGGGATGTTTTTTGTGACCCCTCGGTGACTTTTTTGTGACTCCCCCTTTTTTTCATATTTCTCTGACGTCCTAGTGGATGCTGGGAACTCCGTAAGGACCATGGGGGATAGACGGGCTCCGCAGGAGACTGGGCACTCTAAAAGAAAGATTAGGTACTATCTGGTGTGCACTGGCTCCTCCCTCTATGCCCCTCCTCCAGACCTCAGTTAGATTTCTGTGCCCGGCCGAGCTGGATGCACACTAGGGGCTCTCCTGAGCTCCTAGAAAGAAAGTATATTTTAGGTTTTTTATTTATTTTACAGTGAGACCTGCTGGCAACAGGCTCACTGAAACGAGGGACTAAGGGGAGAAGAAGCGAACCTACCTGCTTGCAGCTAGCTTGGGCTTCTTAGGCTACTGGACACCATTAGCTCCAGAGGGATCGACCGCAGGACCCGTCCTTGGTGTTCGTTCCCGGAGCCGCGCCGCCGTCCCCCTTACAGAGCCAGAAGCAAGATGGTCTGGAAAATCGGCGGCAGAAGACTTCAGTCTTCACCAAGGTAGCGCACAGCACTGCAGCTGTGCGCCATTGCTCCTCATGTACACCTCACACTCCGGTCACTGATGGGTGCAGGGCGCTGGGGGGGGGGGAGAAAAGTCCGCGAAAAAGGGGCGGAGCTATCTCCCTCAGCACACTGGCGCCATTTTCTCTTCACAGTGCAGCTGGAAGACAGCTCCCCAGGCTCTCCCCTGTAGTTTTCAGGCTCAAAGGGTTAAAAAGAGAGGGGGGGGCACTAAATTTAGGCGCAATATTGTATATACAAGCAGCTATTGGGGAAAATTCACTCAGTTATAGGGCGGGATGTACTAAAGCAAAAATGCGGTAAAACCCCCGAAAACGGGGGTTTTACCGCATTTTCATATTTACTAAGACCCTACCGCAGCGTTTTCGGCGTCCAGGGTTTCGCCATCTCTGGATGGCGAAACCCTATAGAAGCCTATGGGCTTCTTTTCGCCGACCGCCGCAACCCGCCGACACCGTCGACCCCCGCCGCAGACGCCGACCCCCCTTCCCCCTGGCTTACCTTCCTCCAGGCTGCCCTGGACCCGGAAGGTAGTGTCCTCCTCCCCCTAGCAACGCAGCCGGACGTCCTTCCGGCTGCAGAGGGGAGGAGGAGGTGTCGGGGGCAGCCTGCTGCTGCTTCCCGGCTTCTAGCCAGTGTGGGGACCCCGGGGAGGTGACGGAGACCCCCCGCAGACCACCTAACAGGTATCGCGGGGGGCCTCCGTCACCGCATCGCGATGTTGATCGCATATGTCTCCCCAAAGGGCTTTGTGGGGTCCTGTCCTCAGTCAGAGCATTCCCTGTGTGTGTGCGGTGTGTCGGTACGGCTGTGTCGACATGTTTTGATGAGGAGGCTTATGTGGTGACGGAGCAGATGCCGATAAATGTGATGTCGCCCCCTGTGGGGCCGACACCAGAGTGGATGGATAGGTGGAAGGTATTAACCGACAGTGTCAACTCCTTACATAAAAGGCTGGATGACGTAACAGCTATGGGACAGCCGGCTTTTCAGCCCGCGCCTGCCCAGGCGTCTCAAAGGCCATCAGGGGCTCAAAAACGCCCGCTCCCTCAGATGGCAGACGCAGATGTCGACACGGAGTCTGACTCCAGTGTCGACGAGGTTGAGACATATACACAATCCACTAGGAACATCCGTGACTTGATCCCGGCAATAAAAAATGTGTTACACATTTCTGACATTAACCCAAGTACCACTAAAAAAGGGTTTTATGTTTGGGGAGAAAAAGCAGGCAGTGTTTTGTTCCCCCATCAGATGAGTGAATGAAGTGTGTGAAAAAGCGTGGGTTCCCCCGATAAGAAACTGGTAATTTCTAAAAAGTTACTGTTGGCGTACCCTTTCCCGCCAGAGGATAAGTTACGCTGGGAGATATCCCCTAGGGTGGATAAGGCGCTCACACGTTTGTCAAAAAAGGTGGCACTGCCGTCTTAGGATACGGCCACTTTGAAGGTACCTGTTGATAAAAAGCAGGAGGCTATCCTGAAGTCTGTATTTACACACTCAGGTACTAGACTGAGACCTGCAGATATTGCTGCTGCAGCGTGGTCTGTGACCCTGTCAAACAGGGATACTAGTTTGCTAACATAAGAGCATATTAAAGACGTCGTCTTATATATGAAGGATGCACAGAGGGATATTTTACCGGCTGGCATCCAGAATTAATGTAATGTCCATTCTGTCAGGAGGGTATTAGAGAGTAGAGACCCGACACTGGACAGGTGATGCTGACTTTAAAAGGCACATAGATCTGCCTTATAAGGGTGAGGAATTGTTTGGGGATGGTCTCTGGGACCTCGTATCCACAGCAACAGCTGGGAAGAAAAATTTTTACCTCAGGTTTCCTCACAGCCTAAGAAAGCACTGTATTATCAGGTACAGTCCTTTCGGCTTCAGAAAAGCAAGCGGGTCAAAGGCGCTTCCTTTCTGCACAGAGACAAGGGAAGAGGGAAAAAGCTGCTCCAGTCAGCCAGTTCCCAGAATCAAAATTCTTCCCCTGCTTCCTCTGAGCCCACCGCATGACGCGGGGGCTCCACAGGCGTAGCCAAGTACGGTGGGGGGCCGCCTCAAAAATTTCAGCGATCAGTGGGCTCGCTCACAGGATCCCTGGATCCTTCAAGTAGTATCTCAGGGGTACAAGCTGGAATTCGAGATGTCTCCCCCCCGCAGTTTTCCTCAAATCTGCCTTGCCGACAACTCCCTCGGGCAGGGAGGCTGTGATAGAGGCAATTCACAAGCTGTATTCCCAGCAGGTGATAGTCAAGGTGCCCCTACTTCAACAAGGAGGGGGTTACTATTCCACACTGTTTGTGGTACCGAAACCGGACGGTTCGGTGAGACCCATTTTAAATTTGAAATCCTTGAACACATACATAAAAACATTCAAGTTCAAGATGGAATCGCTCAGGG
This sequence comes from Pseudophryne corroboree, assembly GCF_028390025.1. Lineage (NCBI taxonomy): Eukaryota > Metazoa > Chordata > Amphibia > Anura > Myobatrachidae > Pseudophryne > Pseudophryne corroboree. Next base: position 273,436,655 of record NC_086446.1, read on the forward strand.
CGGTTATTGCAAGCCTGGACGAGGGGGATTACATGGTATCCCTGGACATCAAGGATGCTTACCTGCATGTCCCCATTTACCATCCTCACCAGGAGTACCTCAGATTTGTGGTACAGGATTGCCATTACCAATTCCAGACACTGCCGTTTGGACTGTCCACGGCACCGAGGGTGTTTACCAAGGTAATGGCAGAAATGATGATACTCCTTCGAAAAAAGGGAGTTTTAATTATCCCGTACTTGGACGTTCTCCTTATAAGGGCGAGGTCCAAGGAGCAGTTGTTGGTCGGAGTAGCACTATCTCGGGAAGTGCTACAACAGCACCGATGGATTCTAAACATTCCACAGCTGGTTCCTTCCACACGCCTACTGTTCCTGGGGATGGTTCTGGACACAGAACAGAAAAAAGTGTTTCTCCCGCAGGAGAAAGCCAAGGAGCTGTCATCTCTAGTCAGAGACCTCCTGAAACCAAAACAGGTATCGGTGCATCACTGCACACGAATCCTCAGAAAAATGGTAGCTTCATACGAAGCAATTCCATTCGGCAGGTTCCATGCAAGAACCTTTCAGTGGGACCTCTTGGACAAGTGGTCGGGATCGCATCTTCAGATGCATCGGCTGATAACCCTGTCTCCAAGGACCAGGGTGTCTCTGCTGTGGTGGCTGCAGAGTGCTCTTCTTCTAGAGGGCCGCAGATTCGGCATACAGGACTGGGTCCTGGTGACCACGGATGCCAGCCTTCGAGGCTGGGGGGCAGTCACAAAGGGAAGAAATTTGCAAGGACTTTGGTCAAGTCAGGAGTCGTCCCTACACATAAATATTCTGGAACTGAGGGCCATTTACAATGCCCTAAGTCAGGCAAGGCCCCTGCTTCAAAACCAGCCGGTACTGATCCAATCAGACAACATCACGGCAGTCGCCCATGTAAACCGACAGGGCGGCACAAGAAGCAGGAATGGCGATGGCAGAAGCCACAAGGATTCTCCGATGGGCAGAAAATCACGTCTTAGCACTGTCAGCAGTGTTCATTCCGGGAGTGGACAACTGGGAAGCAGACTTCCTCAGCAGACGCGACCTACACCCGGGAGAGTGGGGACTTCATCCAGAAGTCTTCCAACTGTTGGTAAACCGTTGGGAAAGGCCACAGGTGGACATGATGGCGTCCCGCCTCAACAAAAAGCTAAAGAGATATTGCGCCAGGTCAAGGGACCCTCAGGCGATAGCTGTGGACGCTCTAGTGACACCGTGGGTGTACCAGTCGGTTTATGTGTTCCCTCCTCTGCCTCTCATACCAAAGGTACTGAGAATAATAAGAAGGCGAGGAGTAAGAACGATACTCGTGGTTCCGGATTGGCCAAGAAGAGCTTGGTACCCAGAACTTCAAGAAATGATATCAGAGGACCCATGGCCTCTACCGCTCAGACAGGATCTGCTACAGCAGGGGCCCTGTCTGTTCCAAGACTTACCGCGGCTGCGTTTGATGGCATGGCGGTTGAATTCCGGATCCTAAAGGAAAAGGGCATTCCGGAGGAAGTCATTCCTACGCTGATAAAAGCTAGGAAAGAAGTAACCGCAAACCATTATCACCGTATTTGGCGAAAATATGTTGCGTGGTGTGAGGCCAGGAAGGCCCCTACTGAGGAATTTCAGCTGGGTCGTTTTCTGCACTTCCTACAGTCGGGAGTGACTATGGGCCTAAAATTGGGTACCATTAAGGTCCAGATTTCGGCTCTGTCGATTTTCTTCCAGAACGAACTGGCTTCACTGCCTGAAGTTCAGACATTTGTAAAGGGAGTGCTACATATTCAGCCCCCTTTTGTGCCTCCTGTGACACCTTGGGATCTCAACGTGGTGTTGAGTTTCCTGAAATCACATTGGTTTGAGCCACTTAAAACTGTGGATCTGAAATATCTCACGTGGAAAGTGGTCATGTTATTGGCCTTGGCTTCGGCCAGGCGTGTGTCAGAATTGGCGGCTTTGTCATGTAAAAGCCCTTATCTGATTTTCCATATGGATAGGGCAGAATTGAGGACTCGTCCCCAGTTTCTCCCTAAGGTGGTATCAGCTTTTCACTTGAACCAACCTATTGTAGTGCCTGCGGCTACTAGGGACTTGGAAGATTCCAAGTTACTGGACGTAGTCAGGGCCTTGAAAATTTATGTTTCCAGGACGGCTGGAGTCAGGAAAACTGACTCGCTTTTTATCCTGTATGCACCCAACAAACTAGGTGCTCCTGCTTCTAAGCAGACTATTGCTCGCTGGATTTGTAGCACAATTCAGCTGGCGCATTCTGCGGCTGGATTGCCGCACCCTAAATCGGTAAAAGCCCATTCCACAAGGAAAGTGGGCTCATCTTGGGCGGCTGCCCGAGGGGTCTCGGCTTTACAACTTTGCCGAGCTGCAACTTGGTCAGGGGCAAACACGTTTGCTAAATTTTACAAATTTGATACCCTGGCTGAGGAGGACCTGGAGTTCTCTCATTCGGTGCTGCAGAGTCATCCGCACTCTCCCGCCCGTTTGGGAGCTTTGGTATAATCCCCATGGTCCTTACGGAGTTCCCAGCATCCACTAGGACGTCAGAGAAAATAAGATTTTACTCACCGGTAAATCTATTTCTCGTAGTCCGTAGTGGATGCTGGGCGCCCTTCCCAAGTGCGGATTGTCTGCAATACTTGTATATAGTTATTGCCTAACTAAAGGGTTATTGTTGAGCCATCTGTTGAGAGGCTCAGTTATATTTCATACTGTTAACTGGGTATAGTATCACGAGTTATACGGTGTGATTGGTGTGTCTGGTATGAGTCTTACCCGGGATTCAAAATCCTTCCTTATTGTGTCAGCTCTTCCGGGCACAGTGTCCTAACTGAGGTCTGGAGGAGGGGCATAGAGGGAGGAGCCAGTGCACACCAGATAGTACCTAATCTTTCTTTTAGAGTGCCCAGTCTCCTGCGGAGCCCGTCTATCCCCCGTGGTCCTTACGGAGTTCCCAGCATCCACTACGGACTACGAGAAATAGATTTACCGGTGAGTAAAATCTTATTTTTTTTCATATTTTTTTTATATTTTCATGTGTTATGTCCTTTATTAATTTCATGATACATGTTTTGACTGCTGCCTAAGCTATTTTTTCCCATGTATCAGTAACTTTTGAGTTTGATTAGCCATATTATATTATATTTAATAACTCATCCCATTGTATACTTGGTGATCAACAACGCCAGTTACATTGTTTCCCTATGTGCATCTTGTGATTTGACACTTAATTGTGCGAGTCCAGGATGCACATATGTGGTACTATAAAGTTTATTTGATATTGGTATATTGCCATCTGGGCTCATGTCTTGCCATATTGTATTTATTTTGCTTTTTCCTGTTAGTTCATTGTATCTTTTTTTGACCCTCAGCATTGGTGCGGCTAAACCCGGCGGGTTACTATGACAACGACGCTGGAGAGCGCACGTCGCTTGCCGATGATGTCATCAGTCCCCGTCCGGGACCCGCTCATGCTGCGTGGACAAGTTTGTATGTGGTGTTGGTATATAAGGTCAGCACTTGTGTATGTCCTTTTGTTGTTGTCCTGACAAAATGTAAGAAATTAAATGAAACGTTGACTTTGCTATGCTGCGCTGACAGCTTTCTTTGAAGTTGCCTTTGGCATGTTTCATTAAGTCCTGGAGTGCCGTATCTTCATCTTCAAGTATATACTTTCTTATATTTGCACCTGGGCATCTACCACCGTGTGGAGTATAGGAGTGCCGGTCCTTGTTGCTGCTTTTATATATATATATATATATATATATATATATATTTATTAATTATTATCCTTTATTTATATCGCGCCACAAGGGTTCCGCAGCGCCCAGTTACAGAGTAAATATGCACATAATCAAAACAGGAAAACAGTGACTTACAGTTGAAGACAATATAGGACAAGTACAGGGTAACTAAGCATAACTACACCAGTAAACGACATAGAGATAAGTTCCAAGGTGGCCACAAAACTGCGGGATTTGGGCAGTTGAGGATTATTAAAGTAAGCACATGAGGGAAGAGGGCCCTACTCGTGAGAGCTTACATTCTAAAGGGAGGGGTGGACAGACAGGGGTGACACAGATGGGGTACATAGAGAGCGTGGAACAGAGGGTTAGGAGGAGAGTTGGCTGGGTTTGGTAAAGAAGTGGGTCTTAAGAGCCCGTTTGAAGTTTTGTAGAGAGGTGGAGAGTCTGAGGGGGAGAGGTAAAGAATTCCAGAGAAAGGGAGCAGCACGTGAACAATCTTGGAGATAGGAACGGGAGGTAGTAATCAGAAGACAGGAGAGTCGTCGTGCATTAGCAGAGCGAAGAGGACGGGTGGGAGAGTAAAGGGAGATAAGGTCAGAGATGTAAATGGGAGAGGAGTGGGTGAGGGCTTTGTAAGTGAGTGTGAGAAGTTTGAATTGGATTCTGAAAGGGAAGGGAAGCCAGTGAAGGGCTTGTAGGAGAGGGGAGGTGGACGTAGTGCGTTTGGTGAGGAAGATGAGCCAGGCAGCAGCATTGAGGATAGATTGGAGTGGAGCGAGGTAATTGTCAGGGAGGCCAGTTAGGAGGAGATTACAGTAGTCCAGTCTGGAAATAATCAGTGAGTGAATAATGATCTTAGTGGCATCCTGGGTGAGAAAAGGTCTGATTCTGGAAATGTTTTTGAGATAAAAATGACAGGTTTGTGAGAGGTGCTGGATGTGTGGTTTGAAGGAGAGGGAGGAGTCAAGGATTACGCCAAGACAGCGTACCTGGAGGCTAGAGGAGATAGTCATGCCATCAATGGATAATGAGATTGTGGGAGGTGAGGTTGTGTGGGAGGGTAGGAAGATGATCATCTCAGTCTTAGACATGTTGAGTTTAAGAAAGCGCTGGGACATCCAGGAAGATATAGCAGAAAGACAGTTGGAGGTACGAGTGATGAGAGCGAGGGAGAGGTCAGGGGAGGAGAGGTAGATTTGAGTGTCATCAGCATAGAGGTGGTATTGGAAGTTAAAAGAACTAATGAGTTCACCTAAAGAGGACGTATAGAGAGAGAAAAGGAGAGGACCTAGAACAGAGCCTTGGGGGACACCAACAGTTAGTGGAAGTGGGGGGAGGTAGCATCATGAGAGGAGACAGAGAAGGAACGATCAGAGAGGTAGGAGGACAGCCAGGAGAGGGCAGTATCATGCAGACCAAGAGAGTGAAGGATTTGCAGAAGGAGAGAGTAGTCCACAGTGTCAAAAGCAGCAGAGAGGTCAAGAAGAATAAGCAGAGAGTAGTGGCCCTTAGCTTTGGCTGCATGGAGGTCATTGCATACTTTTGTGTGGGCAGTTTCAGTGGAGTGGAGAGAACGGAAACCAGACTGGAATGGGTCAAGCAATGAGTGAGAGGAACTAAAGGCAGTGAGGCGATTATAGACAATACGCTCAAGAAGTTGGAGGCAAAAGGGAGGAGAGAGATGGGTCGATAGTTGGAGAGAGTGTTTGGATCAGGGGTAGGTTTTTTAAGAATAGGGGAGACAAGAGCATGCTTAAAAGCAGAGGGCACAGTGCCTGATGAGAGGGAGAGATTGAGAAGGTGGGCAAGATTGGAACAGGCAGAAGGAGAGAGGTAGAGGAGGAGGTGGGAGGGAATAGGGTCAAGTGGGGAGGTTGTGGGGGAGGAGGAACGGATGAGGGCCATGACTTCCTCACCAGATACATGGGAGAAAGATGTCAGAGTTGGTAAGAGGGAAGGAGAGGGGTGGCAAGGGAAAGGTGGTGGCTGGTTGCTGCTCTGGTGGGATGTGATGTCCTGACGTATGGAGTCAATCGTGGATGTGAAATAAGTGGCAAAGTCAAGTGCAGACAATTAGGAAGGGAGAGGAGGTGGTGGTGGGCAGAGGAGGGCATTAACAGTGGCAAAGAGGCGCCGGGGGTTGTAAGACTGAGTAGAGATGAGGATTTTGAAGTATGATTGTTTAGCGAGGGAAAGGGCAGTACTGAAGGATGAGAGCATAAATTTGAAATGGAGGAAGTCTGCTTTAGAGCGTGATTTCCTCCACTGTCGCTCGGCAGTACGTGAGCATTTTTGAAGATATCTGGTGCATTTGGTGTGCCAGGGTTGAGGTGTTGATATGCGAGGGTGAATAGTGGTTGGCGGAGCTACAGAGTCAAGGGCAGAAGTAAGAGATGCATTGTATAGGGTTGTGGCTCGTTCAGGGCATGTGAGAGAGAGAAGAGGAGAGAGAAGTGAGTCAAACAAGGAGGATAGGGATGAGGTGTCAATAGCCTCAATGTTACGCTTAGTGATCGTAGCCTTAGGAGGGAGAGATGGGGAAGCAGAGATAGATAAGTTGAAAGAGAGCAGGTGATGGTCAGAGAGGGGAAAAGGGGAATTGGAGAAATCAGAAATATCACAGCGGTTAGTGAAAACCAGATCCAGTGAGCTCCCGTTCACATGGGAGGGTGAGGTGGTCAACTGGGAGAGACCAAGTGAAGAGGTGAGGTCAAGGAGTTTAGAGGCAGGGGATTGAGTGGGGATGTTGATAGGGATGTTGAAATCACCTAGAATAATGGAGGGAATGTCAGGAGAGAGGAAGTGAGGTAGCCAGGAAGCAAAGTTGTCGAGGAATTTGGAGGAAATGCCAGGTGGACGGTAAATGACAGCAACTCGAACATTAGTAGGTTGGTAGAGGCGTATTGCATGGACCTCAAATGTAGAGAATGTAAGGGACGGTTCTGGAGGTATAAATTGGTATGTGTAGCTTGAGGGTAAAAGGATCCCAACACCACCCCCATGGCGACCCCCGGGTTGGGGTGTGTGTGAGAATGTGAGGCCCCCAGCAGAGACAGCAGCAGGAGAAGTGGTGTCATAGGGAGTAATCCAGGTTTCTGTAATGGCCAGGAGGTGCAGGGAGTTGGAAATGAAAAGGTCATGAGTGTGGGCCAGTATATATATATATATATATATATATATATATATATATATACACTATTTTTTTATGTCCTCCTTTAATATTCAAAGTATAATCGGAGTGTAGTGCCTTTTTTCTTTTAGTGATGTAAATTCTGAATAGTACTAAAATGTCTTAAACAGCTAAACATAGAAATTGCAAGTTTTGTAATTTTCACAAAAACGTAAGTGATGTGATACAATTCAGAAATAAGTACTGAGCATGTCATAGCGAATATGCCAAGATAAAGTAGGTGTAATTAGCAGGTTACATGTACACAAGACAGTAGTTCCTAAACCAAAGACGGCTGCTAAGAGTGAACATACACACTTTTGGCTTTTCCATTGTCTTATGAAATAAATCCGTGTGTTAGTGAAAATGAAATATATTGGTAGTGTTCGTTTAAGGGTCTTTTACAATAAAATATATATATATATTTTTTATAATAATATTAAAATAATATTACTATTATAATACACGTTTCAATTTTAAATAAACTGCTTGTAGCATGAGATTTAATATTGACATTTATTCATTTGCTGATGATTTTACATTCCATTATAGAACATTTACAGACTTATGTGACATAAGTGACATCCCTACTGTCTAAATATAGGGATATATTGTAACGGCTGACCTACAAATACTGATATTGCTTGTATATATATATATATATATATATATATATATATATATATCCATGTGTGCCTGTATATACCCAAGTGCTCTCAGGAGGAACCTGTCAAAAGAAAAACATCTTAGGCAAGACTGATTGGTGGGGTTTACATCAGAGAAGGTAAAGTGTAATTGGATTGTCTGTACATATGACATGGTGGTGTGTGTACAGAAAGTGTATAGCTGCGGAGAGCACAGATAATAGTGAGGTGTAATCAGATGCAGTGTGTGATTAATCTCACATACGCAGGTCAGTGACCCTGCTCTGCTTTCCTACTATTGTGTCACACTGAGCCATGGCTTTGGGAAAGCTGCAGGTTCTTGTGAGGTGGACGGCACACTGGGGACGCCAGTCCTCTTCCCCTCTATTGTCCCAATCCTGGCTGTATCCTCAGCTGCTATATTTAGACACTGACATGATAGGTCGGGTATGTTCCCTCCAGCTGTAAGAAACAGATAGTATATGGGGTAACATTGAGTGTACAGGGCACTTACCAACAGTTCCTCCACATGCCCACTCCATTGATAAATCAACTCATACAGGGGAATATTTCTCAGAGCTTGGAGAGGAATAAACTACTAACCAATCAGCTTCTAACAGCCATGTTACAGGCAGTGTTTGAAAAATGTCAGCTAGTAGCTGATTGGTTGGTACTTTATCTCCACTTTATTTCCAATCTTCCTATTCTGTTTTATATTAGCTTCTTGTTTAATTTACTACAGGTTGATTTCCCCACTTTTTTCTTTAAATCAAAATAGCTAAAGATTGTAACAATAAAACATAATCGGATTAACAGAAGTTTTCAGAGTGATGTGATTCCTAACCATTTAACAAAATATATTTCACCACCTAATGTGCGATTTCTAAAGCATTCCTATTAGTTCTCCATTACACATTTACCACATTGCGTTTCTTGCAACTTATAGAAACAACAATTCACGGGTCAATCTGAACCAGCAGTATCTAAAAAATACACATAAAATAAAATCTATGTAAACAATAAACAAGGAATCATCAAGCCATTTAATTTAATCAACTCAACTTCTTGCAATTAATGTCAACTACACAGGTAATGGCTAGGTCTAATGACTTTCCAACACAACAGTTATATTTAACAAAGGTCACTGGAATACGCCTAAATATTGGACCTTGTACTGCACTCTCTAGATACATTAATCACATAAGGGAGGCCAGAACATAAAGATTAATACAGAGATGTAATGGTGGAATCTCAGAGGGGAGTCTTTGAACGTGTTATGGTTACAATAAGAAGTCAGTGGAAAGTACATCACCATAGGCTCTCTGTGTGATCGGGGGCTGCCTTTTTCCATTTTGGATAACAGTCTGCTACTCTCCCATTGGTGAACATCTATTTTGCAATGGGGGAAGGGTGATCTTTTGTAGTTCCTATGTAGCACAAAAACTGTCTAGGTCTTTCGATCCTAGAGAGAATAATTTTCCCGTTATGAATAACATGAAGACTAAATGGGATCCCTCATCTACAGGTATATTTCAGATTAGGCTTCTTAAGGACACCTGTAAGCAGCTTCAGCAGCCTGCACGGTTGAAGGGGGTAATTCCAAGTTGATCGCAGCAGGATTTTTGATAGCAATTGGGCAAAACCATGTGCACTGCAGGGGAGGCAGATATAACATGTGCAAAGAGAGTTAGATTTGGGTAGGGTGTGTTCAATCTGCAATCTAATTTGCAGTGTAAAAATAAAGCAGCCAGTATTTACCCTGCACAGAAATAAAATAACCCACCCAAATCTAACTCTCTCTGCACATGTTATATCTGCCCCCCCTGCAGTGCACATGGTTTTGCCCAATTGCTATCAAAAATCCTGCTGCGATCAACTTGGAATTACCCCCGAAGAGTGTTTCAGAGAAATCTTGATGGCTCTGCATAAGGGCCCTCATTCCGAGTTGTTCGCTCGGTATTTTTCATCGCATCGCAATGAAAATCCGCTTAGTACGCATGCGCAATGTTCGCACTGCGACTGCGCCAAGTAACTTTGCTATGTAGAAAGTAATTTTACTCACGGCTTTTTCATCGCTCCGGCGATCGTAATGTGATTGACAGGAAATGGGTGTTACTGGGCGGAAACACAGCGTTTCAGGGGCGTGTGGCTGAAAACGCTACCGTTTCCGGAAAAAACGCAGGAGTGGCCGGAGAAACGGTGGGAGTGCCTGGGCGAACGCTGGGTGTGTTTGTGACGTCAACCAGGAACGACAAGCACTGAACTGATCGCACAGGCAGAGTAAGTCTGAAGCTACTCTGAAACTGCTAAGTAGTTAGTAATCGCAATATTGCGAATACATCGGTCGCAATTTTAAGAAGCTAAGATTCACTCCCAGTAGGCGGCGGCTTAGCGTGTGTAACTCTGCTAAATTCGCCTTGCGACCGATCAACTCGGAATGAGGGCCATTGTTTCCATTAAGTTCTGTCCCTTCCTAACTACTAACCTTCCTAATAAATAGAACCATTATACTTTCATTAATGCAGCCAGCAAATGAAAACTTGTGGCTTGTCTGCCTGGGTTCCACATGGGCATAGGGCGCTCAGTGTTTAATTGAATAGAATGTGGGTATCAGCATTGGCCTCCAAGCTTTTATTGAATCGAATAATGATGGCTTGTATCACCTTGTACAAGAAAGGGAGAGGGGCGCTGTTGTATCTAACAGTTTAAGTGCTGAACGAGAGGTTGGGGGGAGTGTTTATTTAGTATTAGTGTTTTAGTATTTTACTATGTGACACTACAGGTGCCAGTGACACTTGTAATTTTACAAGCACCTGCATGCTCACGCTGTGACTTATACCTGTAAAAGTCCCTGTATAGCCACCATTTATGGCTGCCAAGGCTTTGCCAGACCAGTAGTGGCATATGTAAACATATTTTCTGACTTTTAAAAATTATTACCACTAACAGCCACCAACTAGGGCTATTGGGAGGAGTTGTTGATGACTGGCATACCTAGTATGCAACTGCACCATGATGGATCTTAATTCGTGTCTTCATCCACTTGAAATGTATCTTCATACAGAAGCATTTAACATTAAGCTGTATATACTTTAAGATATATGAAACAAGTATATTTGTAACACATAGAGATGTAGCCATGCTCAACTTTGCTGCAATGCATGCCGGGCTGCGGCTATTTGCAGCTGGCGTTTGCTCCATTAATTCCTAATAATGGAGCAATAACCGGCTACAAATAGCCCAGCACACCATTCAGCATGCCGTATCGCAGCAAGATGAGCAAGACTTCCTGTCTACTTACTATTTATATGACCATCAGAGGGCTTAATTCAGACCTGATCGTAGCCGTGCAAAATTTTGCAGAGCTACGATCAGTTACTCAGACATGCCCAGCACAGGGCTAGTTTCCCCCGCATGTCTGCCCCCCTAACACAAGTACAAAAGCTGACGTCACGCAACCGCCGTGGCCCGCCCCCCGCAGGGTCCGGGCATGCCTGCATTGCCCGGACCGTGCCGCCAAAATGGCAGCCAAATGTCACCTGCCTGCCCCCTCCCGCCCAGCGAACGAAGATCACTGGGATGAGATGGCCATCGGCTGTCTGGCATGTGTTCAGTGAACTGATATTTTGATACTGGTGCTGTAAATGATTAGTTTGAGTAACTGTTTAGCTTGAAGTGCCGGTACTGAGACACACACTGTTGCTGCGGGTGGTATTCAGTATACCGGTTGTTGGGATCCCGGCGCACAGTATACCGGCATCGGAATACCGACAACCGGCATACTGACACCTTTTCTCCCTCTTGGGGGTCCACGACCCCCCTGGAGGGAGAATAGATAGCGCAACGAGCCCGCAAGAGGCCATTTGCGCTCGCCCCGCTGTCAGAAAGCCGGTATGCTGGCCGCCTGGGACCCGGCCGCCGGCAACCCATACCACACTCGTTGCTGCCTTTACTACTGTAGCTAACACAAGGGAGACTCCGAGTAGATGTAGCTCAGGCTGATCTAGGTTTTATAGGTTTTATATGTCAGTGGGCTAGATGCATCATCGCTTGGAGAGTGATAAAATGGAAAGTGATAAACTACCAGCCAATCAGCTCATAACTGTCATTTTTCAAACAGGGCCTGTGACATGGCAGTTAGGAGCTGATAAGCTGGTACTTTCTCTCTCCCCATTTTATCACTCTCCAAGCGATGATGCATCTAGCCCAGTATCTGCTATGTATATTTCCCCGCTCCAGGAGCTACTTTTGTTGCCTTGTGCTTGGTATACTACATACAGTCACCTGGTACTCTGGGGTAAAAGTGTTGGAGAAAAATGTGCTCCAGCGTTATCACTTCTCTGTCCTGTGACATGTGCCACTGAGTTGAGTGTTTTTGCAGAGGGCTGCCATCAAATAGTTGCAGCCCATAGAGAGTGAAAACCAGTCCCGTGCAAGTGTGTGAATGCATGCATATGCCGTGCAAAAACTTTGCCAGACAGCGGACAGCTGCAAATCCGTTCACAACTCATACACCATCGAAAGATTTTTCCCGTCTGTGCGTAGCCCAAGACTTACTCCTACAATGCAACAGAATCAAGCTGTTCGGGGCCGAAGCTGACATCACACACCCTCCCAGAAAACACTGGGGCACGCCTGCGTTTTTCGTGACACTCCCAGAAAACGGGCAGTTACCCCCCCACAAACTTCCGCTTCATGGGGGTCATTCCGAGTTAATCGCTCGTTGCCGATTTCCGCAACGGAGCGATTAAGGCAAAAATGCGCATGCGCATGGTACGCAGTGCGCATGCGGTTAGTATTTTAGCACAAAACTTAGTTGATTTACTCACGTCCGAACGAAGATTTTTTATCATTGAAGTGATCGGAGTGTGATTGACAGGAAGTGGGTGTTTCTGGGCGGAAACTGGCCGTTTTCTGGGAGTGTGACGTCAAACCAGGAACGAAACGGCCTGAGCTGATCGCAATCTGTGAGTAGGTCTGGAGCTACTCAGAAACTGCTAAAAAATTCTATTTGCAATTCTGCAAATTTTTCGTTCGCAATTCTGCTATGCTAAGATACACTCCCAGAGGGCGGCGGCTTAACGTGTGCAATGCTGCTAAAAGCAGCTAGCGAGCGAACAACTCGGAATGACCCCCCATGTCAATCACCTTGCGTGCGCCTAGCAATCCAAATTTTCACACCATTCTGTCACTGATTGGGCTCGCGGTTGCGCATTGCGGTGCATACGCATGCGCAGTCATTCAATAATCGGCCGCTGTGCGATTTTGCACAACAGCGATCAGGACTGAATTAGGCCCGCAGTACTGTGCAGATGCACAGTACATAGCTCTTGAAAGGTGAGACCATATATCACTGTATAATATTACCTGCATTAGCGCTGATACAGCCACTGCTGTCTACCACTGTTACCACTATGTTCATCACTGTTACCAATAAACCAGCAAGACTGGTAAAGGACCCACTGCGTGGACTAACCTTCATTTCACATTCCGTTGATATCAATTGAAACCATGCAGGTTCTATCCCAGTAGAAAACGGGTCACGTAATTTATACAATCAAGAAAGTTAAATGTTTTTACGTTGTTATTAACAGATATTGGACTGACAATGCAGGTCTAGTTATGAGTGGGGCCCATGGTGGAATGGATGAAGTAGCCAGTAATTTGGTAGTCTTGGCAATGTACAAATGGATGTCTGTCTTTGTACTGGGGTTTGTTGCCATTATGTGGTGGACTTTGCAGTACTAATGGGAACCTGGCATTAACCAGGCTGGATCCAAATATTATCCTGATGTTTATGTTGGTTGTTTCACCTGAGGTAATACACGGTGGGACTAAGGCTGAGTATTTATTTGGAAGTGAGGATGTTATTTGGGCACCTGCATGGGCTGGCAGTACAGCTCGCTGTTGGCATGTCTTCCACTTGGCTCTAAAGCTTGGGATGGTGGGGATCTTGGTTTATGTGCTGGAGGACTTATAACTCAGTTATAGGAAGTTGGCTCATGGCTGTTTTGAACACCTAGTCTTTGTTTGGCATTGGAGACCACAATCCACTCTGCTGGTGGTGGTCCCTGTGGGTGAGTATTGGCTTTTCAAGTCACTGATGTTGGGCGGATAGAGAAAAACCCTTATGTTCAGATATATAGTCTGTTCTTGTGTGGATCTGACTGCTAAACAATGCACCCAGAATTAAACTGAAAAATATAGGGGATAGAATACGTTTAAATATATATCTCAAAACATTTGCACCTTGACATTGTGGCAGACATAATGCCCTTCGGGGGGGGGTTGGGTTGGGCTGTTGGAGGGGACCGTTAGAGTTAGGCTGTGAGAGGAGATGGTTAGGGTTAGGCTGCAGGAGGGGATGGTTCGGGTTTCGCTACAGTAGGGGTGGGTTATGGTTAGAGTTAGGCTTGGGATACTCACTGGGTTCCAACACAATACTGACCGTCGGGATTCTGACTGTCAGGATCCTGACCATCGGCATTTCATACCCAACCGGTGAGCAATGGAGTAAGAGTGGCTCAGAGAACGGATTGGGACAATACGAGTGTAAGTAATATACTGTAGATGTGATTAGGCTGGGCTCTAATAAACTCATAGGTTTTAAGAGGGCATTTGAAGATTTAAAGGATGGGGACTGTATTATCAGAAGTGATAGGCAATCTGTAGGTGGATGTAGCATTTGCCAAGGTTACTGTAGAGAAGGCAGATATAAGACAGCTTTGGGTAACTATTTAAAGATAAAGCTTCAGATGTTTATGCTGAGGGCTTTGTAGGTGAGGGTGAGTCATAAGAATTATATACAGTATTTAACAATATATGGGAAGTCAGTGTAAGGATGTGTAGATCGGTGCACTGAATGCAGTGTTGTTAGTGAGGTAGATCAGTCTTGCTGCAGTGCTTCAGACATATTACAGCAGAGACACCTGAAGGCAGAGGTCCCATATCTGCAAGAGAGATTTGGTGCAAGCAGAAAAGCAAAGGGCAAAGTCAGAGGTAACACCAGTGACCAGCATGCTAGGGGAAAAGTAAGTAACTGTGGCATTGCTTTTTGTGAGGGAGGTGACAGTGAAAGTGGTCACTTAAGGGAAGATAAGCTGTTTCACACATGTTGAGTTTTAGTTAGCATTGGGGTATCCAAGTGGAAATAGCAGTGAGACTGTTGGTCACATGAGATTGTAGGGTAGGGGAAAGTTTAGGGAAGGAGATTTCAGTAATACCAGTGCAGAGGTGATACTGAAGGACAAATTACACAATTAGTTCATCTAGAAATAAGCGCATATTGAGCAAAGCAGATGATGAAGGCAAATACTGCATAGATAATCTATCATCTGCCTGGTAAATGAATCTTGGCACTTACCATAAATAATGAACTCCAGTTTGAAATAAATAAGAAGTGTAAAAGAAAGCAAGGTGCTTCCTTGTGGCGGGGATCGGAGTAGCAGTATAGCTTGTATAGCTTATCGAAGGTGATTACTATAGGGGCGTTGGGTGTATATAGAGGCCTGTACTTCTCTGCCTTTTAACTAAGATAAAGTGTAGTATTATCTAATGTACACCTACTGTCTCCTACTTTGCCATTATTTTTTTGATGAATTGTTTACTCTTAGGAATCAATCCTATTTGCGAAGGGTGTGATGTGCCATTGCCATGGTGTTTCAACGAGTTTTAGAACCGTAACTGAGCCCTATGGAGCAGCGAGCACTTTTGTGTGAATTTGAGCCGCTATAAATTGCGGCCGCTACCGCAATGACTCGCACCCGCAAGATCATTGCAGCTAATAAGGTCACCCCCTTACAGGTTAGTCATAAGCTGAGTTGTATAAACAATACTGATTCCAAATCTTTGGCTAGAGGGGGACTGCTAGCGATCACGCAGGACTCGCTCTGCACATGATCAGAATAGGTCCTGCACATGTGCAGGTCCCCAAACATCAGATTTGTACATAAACCATCAGGTTTGCACACATATTGGAATCAGGCTTACGAATAGGAGACTTTTCTCTGGGGACAGAACTTAGAGTAAGCCCATAATTTTTATCTTTCCTCATAACATCTGAGAAATAACATATTGAGAAATAAATAACCAATCTTATCTAAATAAAGTCATAAAAAAAACTAGCAACATTTTTGTTTGATTACTCATTCTATAGACTACTGATTTATTCCGTTGACTTTTTGTAAAATCTGTTGTATATTTACAATTTATTTTTATTAATCACATTTATTCACCACAGCCTGTTTTACCTATAGCATAGTTCATTGGCATAAATCAGATACCTTCACACACGTGTTGCCTGTAAGGTGCTAAGGTAACTTTGTGTGACACTTGTGCAGTCAGTCAATAATTGCTCAACTACGTAAATATCGGCTTTGTGTACAACTCTGAATCAGGCCCCTAGTTTCAGAGATAAAAGGACCCTTTCTCTTTTAAGGAGGGCCTGAGGTCCTTCTTTTGGCACACTGGCCACCATGCCATTTTCCCGGTGATTTGTGCTGCACCGCCACGAATTACAGCGAGGTAGGTGTAACACATGGCTACAGGATGTGTGTGTTGTGTGTAGATTTGCCACTGTAACTTTCATTGGCATCCAGTCTATTTTGGACCACATTACAGTGCCCCAGTTCATAACAGGTAACATTACAGTGCCTTCCAGTTCATAATATGCTAATTATTGTGGCTGCAGTACAGGTTATGCCCCATTACAGTGCCCACAGTACATGATAAAATTCACTACACATCCCTCTTAACCTTGTAACATCCATTACTCACATCCCCATCTGATAATGGAAAGTCTCCCCATTAGGCAGCCTTATTTAACAGAAAAGTCTGGTAAGAGATTATATCCAGGGCTGAATTAAGGTTTGTGGGGGCCCTGGGGCAACAATGTTGCGGAGGACCCTACCATTAATAAATTGACGCCACCTGCCTTCGCCTATAATCTGGCCCTGCCCCTCAGAGTGTCTTTCAGAAGCCACCATGCCCCTTCGTAGAGCAGCAATAACTATAACAGAATGTCACAGGGGGTTATTTCTACTTCCATGCTCCTCCTGCGCCTCCTGGATTCAGAGGGGAGACCCTGGGCAGCATAAAGAGTAGATACTGCACTCTGCTGCTGCTGCTGCTTTCTGGTGCAAGTAAGTGACTACTCTCCCCGCCGCCGCCAGATGAAGCAACATGAGCCATTATTCCTTAGCTGAACCGCGGATGCCTGCACTTGGCATTGCAGCATCTAAAAGTGGGCTGATCGGGGCAATGTTTCAAGCAGTGTGGGGACTATAATCCAACCCTGATTATAAACCATTGGCCTCTTATCTTCATCTTATTTGCCAATCACGACACTTCAAGTACTCCATCCCTATTGGCAGTTTTTGAATTTACATGGCAGCTTCTCATCTGCTGAGACTGCAGAAAAGATTGCAGTCTATAGTGAGTGCATAGACAGGGGAGGAGGGGGCAGTGACCAATCAGCTCCTACTTCCTAATTAAGATCTTGTAAGGGAGTCTACACACTACACTGATACCGACACAATGGGCGGTATTCAAATGATATATCACGCCCAATCTCCATTCTAAAGTGATCACCGTTATCGTGCATATCACGCCCATAGTAATCAGGTTTAGCTGCGTAAAGGGTTGGGCGCCCTCGCCACTCCAGGGGTAGCAAGCTGAAATGATTATACCATGCCCGTCAGCATAAACAGAACGGGTGAAAAGAATTGAATACCGCCCTATATGATGTTTCCTGCCAAATCGGAACTACATATCATGCATATCGGGCAGTGTGCCGTGCTACACAACCAATCAGAAGATGTTGCATGTGCCCTGGTGCAGTCTAATGACAGATGGAACAAGGGATTGTTCCGTTGTTCATTACATAATTTTAGTGTGTACGGGCAATATGATATGTTGTCGTTCTGATGTGTACCCGGCTTTAATTTCAGTACTCTGTCCCTTTATGGGACAGTCCTAATCTCAGACTTCAATCCTCGTCCCCAGCTCACTTCACAAAGGCTGTAATCAGGGTTGGACTGGCCAACACTAGGCCAGGGGAAATCTCAGGTGGGCCCCATTGACAGACCTCCTGTCTTATGGGTCTGGTTCCAGATTGCACACTCAAATAATGCATTCTTACTCTACCATGGGTCAGTTACATGGGAGAGCAGGACCATGGACTGGAAGCTGACAATGTATCCCTACTGCTGCATTCCCAACTGTGGGTTCTTTGTACCCTGGTCCAGTACTGTAATTCTCTACGACGGTGCAAGACTCACTGGTTAGCTCAGCTGTGCCTACGAGGATGAAACAAAAGTGTAGTAGATTGAGCTTTACTGAGAGGACAAGACAGAGATGGCCACCTATATGAATGCTGGCGAGTTCCCTTTTCAGGCTGGATAAAGGGCCACAACCCAATTGCTTAGCAGTCAATTCCGATAACTTGGTGACCAGGGTCTGGGGCCCCCTAAGAATATGGGCCTCATAGCAATGGCATCCCCTGCACCGACTATGGCCTCGCAAATGGCACTAAGCTTGACCAAAAGCGCACACTATGCAAAAACAAAATAGGCTGCTCATCATTCATTTTAAGTATTATGGTGGGTCATTTCTTTTACGCATTTCCAAATTGAATGTATCCATTTCTTCCCTGTAGCACCCGATTGTGCAGCGTATGTGTATTGTATATTTGGTATTACAGAAAATCCCATGTAGCCACAAGTGCAGCAGATAGCCTTGTGTTTGCTCATCCTTCTCAGGACTGCTCTGACTTTGCTGACCTTCTTGTTAAGGGTTGGCCGCATTCTCCAGAGACCATCCTGCACATCTCTGGAAGATGTGACTCACCCTGACTGCTGAGCACATTCCAGCCTCCTACTCCATGCAGCTCGGTATGAGAGCGCACAGCTTCCCCTGCGAGCGGAGCATTACGCAGTCTCCCGGGCTGTGATTGTCTCATTGTTTGTAGAGGGAAGCAGCATACTGAAATTAACCTAGTATTCACCCTCAGCTAATAGCCTCACACCCTGTTTCTATTGAGCACTTACAGTGATTAGGAGGGGAGACATGATTAGTGGGAGGGCGGGGCAATAAAGAGAAAAGCAAAAACACACAAGGAGGGGGGCATCATTTTAAGAGGTGCCAAAAAACAGACATTTATATATGTATTATTTATACATAGTGTAGCTTAGGAAATGTCTTAAGCCATGCTGACAGCTTTCTAGATGACCTTGAACTACAGTAGTTAATTATTTTTCCTGCGTAATTGTGAATCTATGTACACAACGTCAGCAAGGGTCATATACGCTGCTGCAAACACTGCAAATGCTGTTTTCTTACAGTGAGAGACAGCTCTTCTTGTTTTACCTGAATCTTCCCATTTCCATGAATTGGTGCATGTATGGATGAAGATGGCAATGACTGTGGGTCACAAAAGTGTGTGATGGGGTTGCTTGCTAGGTACTGGCTAGGTGCATTGATATGTCTTCTATCAGAGCCATAACCAGGCATTTCAGTGTTCTGGGCAAGAGAGAGCATTGGCACCATCTTGGTGAGAGCGATATACTGCCTACTATGGAACATGCCAATCCCTTAACAAGAATAAGATGAACCTCCAACACCATCACTGGACCTCATCTATTCTCTGCAACGTTTTAGTGATATTTGCATCAGCATGAAAAGGTGTGGCTATCCCTGTGCTAGTCCTCCCTCAGTCCTTGCCATTCCTTTCAAACACCGGAAAAGCAGTGGGCACCACTGTATGCAGCCCACCATCCACAAGCAGAGCAGTATGGAATGGGACAGTTGGAACAAATCCTTACATCATGAGTCCAGCACACTTGGGTCTTTACCATGAGAATCAGGACAGATGTCAGGCTGTACTGCTGTCTCCTACTTGTCCTTGCAGTTTTGACTAAAGGGTGCTGCTAGTGGCATCTTCATCTCTGCTACTGCTTGCCCTGGGCCATGGAATGTTGGGTCTTTCTTTTGATAAAAGATAGGTACTGTTCTGCTCCTGGAAAGCCAAGCAATAGGTGAACACTCTGTGCCCCCTGCGAACATGCCAACATGGCAGTATTAAATCTACAGCACCCATATTTAAAAATTAGGCCTTCTTCATTCTCAACCACTCCGACATTAAATTGTGCTTACATTTAATAAATATGCCTCCTTCCTCCTCACTTAAGGGCCCTACACATTTAACGATCCACCGCCGAGCTGCACGACGGCAGTTACGGCCGACGGGAGACCCGGCGGCGGGGGGCAGTGACGGGGGGAGTGAAGTTACTTCACTCCCCCCATCACCCGGCTCCATAGAAGTGCAGGCAATTATGGACGAGATCGTCCATATTGGCCTGCATGCACAGCCGACGGGGCACCAGCGATGAACGAGCGCGGGGCCACGCATCGGTCATTGCTGGTGCCTCCAGACTGAAAGATATGAACGGTATCTCGTTCATTAATGAACGAGATCGTTCATATCTTTCAGTCAGATCGACCAGTGTGTAGGGCCTATTAGCTCCAAAATTAAATAAATAGCTAGATAAATAAATATGCAAATTTGTCTCCAAATATCCTGACATTAAATCAATAGCACTCAGGTTTAATAATTAGACCTCCTTTCCCTCTGCCTGCTCGACATTATGTGAATACAGTTTACACTTAATAAAAAATCTTATTCCCCTCCAAAATAAAATAAATAGCATTCCCATTTAGTAAATAACCCTACTGGCCCTAATCCAACCTTAAATTAAGTTAAAAGTATTCCATTTAATACAATGAAATAGAATTCAAGAACAGTTATAAATCATTCAAATACAACCATACACTAAACCACACAAGTTTAGACAAGGTTGACAAAAGGAGACGTAGACAAAAAGTAGAGAGGCACTGCTTGTTAGCACTTATACTGTATCTGAATATCTAACCAAGATGGAGATTGTAGGGCATAACCATCAAATATGGTAACTTGCTAGCCTGCCATGGCAGAGAGAAGGAGCAGGGGATATTTATTTAAGTCTAGTTGGAACTAAGGGGCAGATTTATTTGTCTGGTGAAGTGATAAAGTGGAAGGTGATAATGCACCAACCTGTCATTTTTCAAACCACAGGCCCCCACAGACACGTCGGCCTACCAGAAATCTTCCTGATGAGCCCTACGGCCAATCCACCCCTGGCATCGCATAACCCCGGCGGCAGAGCACACGTGCAGGTACCATGCTGCCTGTGCGCGGCCACTGAATGCATTCGGATCACAGTGGGTGTGAACACCTCTGCCTGAGCATTGCGGGGCAGCGCAGGGAAAACGGGGGTGTTTTCAGGGTGGCTGCGTGATGTCACATGCAGCTGCTCCGATTTAAAAATGGCAGCGGACCTCCTGCATATGCAGCCTAGCTGTGGCTGCAGGGGGTCATCCACAGTTGATGTGACAGCAATTCAATTTAATTGCGGTCGTAGCCGCTGGGCAGGCCATTCTGCATGCTGGGGGGTCTTGACCTGCAATGAGTGGCCCCCAGCGATAGAATGGATTGCAGATTATGCTTTTTAGCAGATGCGCTATATGATGCAAGGGCCCCATGGGTCAATGTCACATTCTCAGATCATACGTGCAGCCCATATTATCCTTTATAGTTGCATGCACATCGTACAAAGGGCCTAATTCAGACCTGATTACTGTGCTGCAAATTACACTGTCCTGCGATCAGAGAGTCGCCGCCCAAGGGGAGTGAAAATTTGCCCCGTGCAAGTGTGCGATTGCATGTGTACGCTGTGCAAAAATTCCCATCAGTCAGCGGACAGCTGCAAAACTGTTTGCTTCACACTCACCATCGAATGTTTTTCCCATTCTGTGCAGTGTGTGTAGTCTGAGCATAGCTCAATACTTACTCCTCCAGTGCAAAGAAATTAGGCCGATCGGGTCCGGAGCTGACGTCACACACCCTGCCTGAAAAACACCTATGTTTTCCTGACACACCCAGACAACGGTCAGTTACCACCCCCCAAACATACTCTTCATGTCAATCACCTTGCAAACACCCCTGCGATCCAAATTTTCGCACCATCCTGTCGCTGTTTGGCAACGCGCGTGCTCATTGCAGTGCATGCGCATGCACAGTAGTTAGATAAGCACCTGCTGTGCAAAAACGCACAGCAATTATCAGGTCTGAATCGGGCCCCATGTTTTATGCACATACGATGCGTCGTATGCTGGAACATTCGATCAGCGTCATTTGAGTGGCATTTACCCTGGACACTCCCACCCACCATTTTGCAGATCCGCTGATGGCAGGATAGCAGCACACACAGCACACCACTGATTCAAGCCCGGAATCAAGCCAGGATTATACAGCATCTGGTATGTATAATTGCTTTTCAACAATGCACACTGTTCTCCAATGTTTGTTGATGCCTAGAGAGGATGTTGATGCCTACAGTGGATGTTTTTTATTTTTAGCCCCTGCCAAGCTACCATAGGTGCAGGCAGTGCAGCTGCTATGGGGCCCAGAGCTGAGAGGGGCCCACCTTCCTGTATACATTTTTCGCTATTGGGTGGTATATAGCGGTCCTCTCAAACTTGTTCCTTGGGTCCTGCAATATATCTAGGTATGCCCATGGACCTGCTCATTGTAGTGTGGTATAAAATTAACTGGAGGGCATTTTAATGTTATATAATATGAACTGGGACACTGTAATGAGGCACAATATGAACGGGGTGCAATATATGTCATAACGTGAATTGGGGGTACTGTGCGGCATAATGTGTACTGGCAGCTCTGAAATATGACATAGGGTGAACTTAAGCACTACTGCAATTCATAAAAGAAACTAGGGCAATACTATGGGACATAACATTAAATAAGGCTCTACTATGGTTCAGAAAATGAACTAGGGCACTATTACTATTATAGGCCATAAAATTAACAACTGCTGCAAAAAAGTGTCTCTCCAGAAGCATTGGGATGGGGACCCTTCAAAATGTTGCTATTATGTTGCTATGGGGCCCACAAAGTTCTGGCTACGCCCCTGGCCCCGACAGACTCTGATCTGTTTGCACACACACAATGACCACCAATGTTTTATTATGCTAACACCCAGAGGCAGAACTCTGGGAGGCAACGGAGTCATCTGCCGCCGGGCTCCTGCTCTGAAGGGGGGCACCTCTCCTCTCATTCTGTGAGACCATTGAATTAAGTTAATTGATAGCTGCCACTGTCTTTTCAGTGGCCAACTTCCTCACTGGTCCCTGCACCTTACAAATCACACCCTTTTCATTATACTGTAGATACACATTTTACAAGTTTCATACCCAGGATTAGAACCCACGACCTATTACACAGGAAGCAGACACCTTACTGATGAAGCTGTTTGCTCCTGTATAGGAAATATGAGAATTCTAACTATATGAAGTTACTTCTCTGACAATTACATGTAACTTCATATAGTTAGAATTCTCATGCTTCCTGTACAGGAGTAAATAGCTCCATCAGTAAAGTGTCTACTGTCAGTGTAACAGGTCATGGGTCCTAATCCTGGGTATGACTGCTCAGAAATGTGTGATTTAAAATAAAAGACAATTAAATACAGTATATAATTTTTTTTTCAGAACACTACACACACACATACATATATATTTATCTTAATATAGGAAATAGGGGGGCACCAATATTTATCTTGCCTCCGGGCAACTGGGACGAACTTACGCCACTGCTAACACCCTATATACTGCTACCTTTCTTTTGTGGTGCAAATATGCAGAGACTGTACCCAAAACGCATTTTACTTGCTACTGTCTTTTATTTCTATGCTGGTGTTTTTCAAATGTGATTTTACTATTGTACCCCAAATGCATATTACCTGCTAGTGTCTTCTCATGTGGTTTTTCTATACTGGTAGGCGACTTTACAGATACTGTACCCCAAAACTAGTCATGTACATATATGTGCACTAGAGTGCTACTAAAGTACCAAATAAGGATTTAATTCACACAAAGGACACTGCTTGTTAATTTTTATTTCATTTTTTTTTTAAAGTCTTTTGTGTCAGAGAAATTTGTTTTGACACTCCTATACATATGCAATCATATACGTTTACAATAATTGACACCTGTACTAGGGGGGGTGATTCAGAGCTGATCTTAGATGTGCTAAATTTAGCACGTCTACGATCAGTTTCCCTGACATGCGGGGGGACACCCAGCACAGGGCTAGTCCGCCCTGCATGTCAGGCCCTGCCCCCCGCACGGGTGTGAAAGCATCGCACGGCGGCGATACTTTTGCACCCACCAAGTAGCTCCCTGCCTGCGTAGCCTAGCGTTCTGGATCGCAGCAGCTGCAATGGTCTGGACACACCTGCGTTGTCTGGACTGCGCCCCACCAACGGTGTTCTAACTCCGTTGGCACGCCCCCTCCTGCCCCACAACCACCTCTGCCTGTCAATCAGGCAGAGGCGATGGCACCAGTGAGATGCTTGTAGCATATTACTGGGACTTACTGGGTACGCACGCGTACTCCACAAAAGCCTTTAGAGTGCGATCGCTGCCGTTGCAGCAATCACCTCTGTATCAGCCCCTATGACTGTTTGTTATTACACAGTTTTGTTTTATCATTATGTCCAATTGTAAAGCGCAACGGAATTTGCTGCGCTATAAAAGAAACTGTTAATAAAAAAATATAAAAAACAAAACTTTATTTATAACAATGAAACTAGTGAAAACTTAAAATTTGGTCAAGCAAGGCCCCCATTATTTTGGGGGGACACAATTGTCTAATGCTCTGACCTCCCCCACTGTTGGGGGTGGCCAGAATAATAAGAGTACAGTTAGGTCCCCATTATTTGGGGGCCACAATTGTCTAATGATCTGGCCACCCCCACTGTTGGGGGTGGCCAGAATAATAAGAGTCCAGCACAGGGCTAGTCCGCCCTAGTCTACAACGGCAGTCATCGCAGTCTATAGGCTTTTGTGAAGTGCGCGTGCACACCCAGTAAGTCCCAGTAAGACGCTAAAAGCATCTCACTGGTGCCATCGCCATTGCCTGATTGACAGGCAGAGGTGGTCGTGGGGTGGGAGGGGGCATGCCAACGGTGTTAGAACGCAGGCGTGTCCAGACCATTGCAGCTGCTGCGATTCAGAACGTGGTGGGTAGCCGCCTGATAGCGCAGGCAGGGAGCTACTTGGTGGGTGCAAAAGTATAACCGCCATGCGATGCTTTCGCACCCGTGCGGGGGGTAGGGCCTGACATGCGGGGCAGACTAGCCCTGTGCTGGACCCCAAATAATGGGGGCCACAATTGTCTTATGCTCTGGCCACTCCCACTGTTGGGGGTGGACAGAATAATAAAGTCCAGTGTCTTCTCATGTTTTTTTACTATGCTATTTTTTAAAGGTGATTCCACAAATGTATATATTCAGGCTACAATTGTCTAATGCTCTGGCCACCCCCACTGTTGATAACCCACCCCCTCCCTGCCGAAGAACGGCAACCAAGAAAGCAGCAAGAGCCCAGAGGGAGGACCCTCTATTAAAACATTCAAGGAATGCTTTATTATTAAACCCACCAGTAACTCATTTGGAACACATGTCGGAAATGTGCATCTAGCCATGGACACTGAACAGAGATTGTTATTTGAACGATTAACATCTGAGCTCAATTTTAAAGGGTACAACTGTCTCTTGACCATAGAGACAAACATAACATCTGGCCCGTTGTCTTCCCCCTTGCAAAATTCCCACCCCCCTACTATTTGACCCAAACATACCCCCAGACATACTTTGCACCAACGCCTGACTACACCCCCCTCCTACCAACCAGCTCCCTAACCAGCCCCCTCCTACCAATCTGCTCTCCAACCAGCCCCCTCCTAACAACCTACTCCCCCACCAACCTCCTCCTACCAACATGTTCCAACACCCACCTCCTCCTACCAACCTGGTCTCCAAACAACCTCTTCCTACCAATGTGCTCCAACACCCACCTCCTCCTACCAACCTAGTCTCTAAACAACTGCCTCCTACCAATCGGCTCCCCAACCAGCTCACTCCTACGAATCAGCTCCCCAACCAGCCCCCTCCAACCAACCGGCTGCACCACCAACCTCCTCCAACCAACCAACCTGCTGCTGCACCACTCACCTCCTCCAACCAACCTGCTGCTGCACCCTCCATCCAACCTGCTCCTCCACCCTTCCACCCCATTGTATTTTCTGCTCTACCGAAATCGGTGGAGAACAGTCCTGAATTGTTTGCACTGTGATGTGTCCCCCCAGTCAGTATCCCTGATAATTATAGGGCTGTCTGCTGCATGGTGCTCGTTGGCACAGATTCAGGCCAAACATATTCTCCAAGTGCAACTCAATGGGGCCGGGACCATTGAGGTTGCGCCTGAAGCATGTGTTTTGTTCTCCACCCTGAAATCTGTGTCAAAATCACTGATCAGCATACCACCCCATATTTGTCAGGGATTGAGATACTTGTACCAAAAAAAAAACCTTTCTTACAAAACCAAAAATGTGTCTTGTGGACATTGTACCGTCCCCCAACACACACGCACGCACGCACGCACGCACGCACGCACACACACACACACACACACACACACACACACACACACACACACACACACACACACACACACACACACTTGCAAGGATCTTAATCCCTGAAAATGATAGAGTCATTTACCGCCGGGCTCCAGGCCTGAAGGGGGCACTTCCTCTATTGTCCCACATTCCCTGTCCTTGCTTCCGTAAAGTGGAGCAACCGAGCTTGACAGAGGAGCATACACCTTGCAATGATGAGGAGCAATACAAACATTTGGAGGAGGGTGGGAATTCATCGCCAGTGGCGGATTATAGGGGGGAGGACACACACGTCACCAAGGCACATGCCACCCATTTTTATGTTTTGTCATTTTACCTATAATGCAGCAGCATAACTATGCCTGTCCAGGTGATCCAGTGGTTCCTGCATAAACAGCAATGCAGCATCGCAGGGGATGGGGGACACTGTGGGCGGGTCCTAATGCCGTGAAGGGCCTGTCCCCATCATAGACCTGGTCCTGTAACAGGTACTGTCTCTCCTTTCTCACACTCTCTCTCTCTGACACACTCTCTCTTCTTGCCCCCCCCCCCCCCCTCTTTCTGACACTGATGGTGCCCATACACTTGTGCGATTGCATGCGATGCGATTTTGGGCCCGATTTCCCTTGAAGCTCACATTGTGATAAATCACATCGAAAGTGTTTTTTTTGTGTGCATTTGACGCGCATACAATTTTGCGATTTATCGCATACCCCTTGCGACCAGAAATCGAGTGACCAGAAATGGGTGGAGGGGAGTGTCCAGGAAGTGAGCTAAATAAAAATAAAATAAAAAGTTGAGCGGAGATGCGGGTCCCAAACTTGAGATCCTCAAACAACCGTCCTGTAGCCAGGTACCTCAGACACAAGCCTCTCCTCAGCAGGGATTGTCCTCCAGAACTTGGTGTCCTGCCACCGGATATAGGGTGTCACCAAAAGCAGCAACTCCTGGAAGGTGGCATCGTCCATTCGCAGAATGTTGCGATAATCTTCTGGGTTATTCTCCCTAATCTCTATCAGCAGGGGCATGTAGGAACGACTCTCCTTCTCCAGCAACCAATCCTTGGTCCAGCAGGACCGCTCCATCCTCCTCCTATGCTGTGCCCTCTCCCTCTCCTCACTCAGCTTGAGCACAGCATAGGACATCAGAGCTCTATGCAACAGGGATCCATCATCACAGAATGCAGGATGCAGCACAGGAAATAGGTGGTCATTCCGAGTTGTTCGCTCGCTGCTATTTTTAGCAGAATTGCTAATAGGCTAAAATCCGGCAGTTCTGCGCATGCGTATGCACCGCAGGGCGCACGCGCTAAGCAATTTTACACAAAACTATGTTATTTTACTCACGGGCGAACAAAGCTTTTCAGTCGCTCTGTTGATCGGAGAATGATTGACAGGAAGTGGGTGTTTCTGGGTGGTAATTGAGCGTTTTCCGGGAGTGTGCTAAAAAACGCGGGCGTGCCAGTAGAAAACGCAGGAGTGGCTGGAGAAACGGGGGAGTGGCTGGCCGGACGCTGGGCGTGTTTGTAACGTCAAACCAGGAAGTAAACGAACTGAGGTGATCGCAATCTAGGAGTAGGTCTGGAGCTACTCAGAAACTGCAAGGAAATACTTAATAGCAGAATTGCTAATCTTTCGTTAGCAATTCTGCTATGCTAAGATACACTCCCAGAGGGCGGTGGCTTTGCGTTTGCATTTCTGCTAAAAGTAGCTAGCGAGCGAACAACTCGGAATGACCACCATAGAGCAGTATATAAAGCACTTTGTAATGCCAGGCAGAAGAAAGAAATGCACAGTAGCTAGCAATGTGGAGCGTTCAGCAGGGTAGAAACCAAGCCTCACTAGTCACAGAGCAAACAGGACTGCACAGAGCTAAAATGGCGCCTGCTTATATACCCCCTAGGGAAGGCCAGCCCACTAAGTTAATTTAGCTCACATCTGAAGATGATTGTGTGTTTTTCTGTGATGCACACGATGGGTCGTGAATCGATCCATCGTATGGGGGCATATGAGTGGTCGTATGATCGTTTGCACATCGTGTGTCCAAAGAAGTCCAGATCGTGTGTCCAGGAGCTGCCAGGGGGTGGAAGGGAAGTCGTGAGACGACTCGGATCGAATGCTTGTCGTCCTGATGTATGGCCTTCATTAGGAGCTGATTAGTTGGTACTTTATCTTTTGCCACTTTATCTCTCTCCAATCTTTCATAAATCTAGCCCTTTATCCCTTTGAATAGTTTATGAAAAAGATGTATTCAAATAGCTGTGGTCAAAGGTTTAAAGAGTGCAAAGATGCACTAGCAACAAAATCGTAAGTTATCTGAGTCCTCATTGCAGGTTTTTCCATGTGTGTGAATGACCTTTTGAAAACCTGAAAGTAAATCTGGGTTAACCCACATAAGGCTTAGGGGGTCATTCCGAGTTGTCCGCTCGTTGCCGATTTTCGCAACGGAGCGATTAAGGCAAAAATGCGCATGCGGTTAGTATTTTAGCACAAAACTTAGTAGATTTACTCACGTCCGAACGAAGATTTTTCATCGTTGAAGTGATCGGAGTGTGATTGACAGGAAGTGGGTGTTTCTGGGGGGAAACTGGCCGTTTTCTGGGAGTGTGCGGAAAAACGCAGGCGTGCCAGGATAAAACGCGGGAGCGTCTGGAGGAACGGAGGAGTGGCTGGCCGAACGCAGGGCGTGTTTGTGACGTCAAACCAGGAACGAAACGGCCTGAGCTGATCGCAATCTGTGAGTAGGTCTGGAGCTAATAAGAAACTGCTAAGAATTTTCTATTCACAATTCTGCAAATCTTTCATTTGCTATTCTGCCGGTGGCCTAGCGTGTGCAATGCTGCTAAAATCTGCTAGCGAGCGAACAACTCGGAATGACCCCCAAAAGGCGGATAGGTATGATGTACGATGCACTTTTCATGCAAATTGTTCAAACTGAATTCAGTTTACAAACTGTGTTTTTAGATTAACCTGGGTCTAAAAGGGCAAGATGGACACTTGGGAAGACACCAGCTCCATCAATTTCAATTTGTACACACAATAGAATACTTAGGGGTAGGGTCAAAATACTTACCAGGATCCATCAGGATTTTGCCTGTCGGTATGCCACTGTCGGCATTCTGACCATCGGGATGGTGACTGCCGGGATTTTAATACCACCCCATCTATGGTAGTGAACAAATTTGACAGATTTGAGAAAGAAGCATTAGAGCATAATACAGAAAACATGACATCCCTGATACCTGCACATAGTAAAAGCGTGTATTCTCTCTTCCCCACCTCTATTCCTTTAATATATGGATTCAGTCTAATTAGTTTCACTACTAGTTCCATATTTATTTTAAAAAATAAAAAAAAATGAAGGGAGGCAAAGGACACCAATGTCTGGTGTCAATAGTGATTTGGATAGAATTGGGCAACATTTACTAGAACCTTGGGTATACTTTAGAGATGTGCACTTGAAATTTTTCGGGTTTTGTGTTTTGGTTTTGGGTTCGGTTCCGCGGCCGTGTTTTGGGTTCGACCGCGTTTTGGCAAAACCTCACCGAATTTTTTTTGTCGGATTCGGGTGTGTTTTGGATTCGGGTGTTTTTTTCAAAAAACACTAAAAAACAGCTTAAATCATAGAATTTGGGGGTCATTTTGATCCCAAAGTATTATTAACCTCAAAAACCATAATTTCCACTCATTTTCAGTCTATTCTGAATACCTCACACCTCACAATATTATTTTTAGTCCTAAAATTTGCACCGAGGTCGCTGGATGACTAAGCTAAGCGACCCTAGTGGCCGACACAAACACCTGGCCCATCTAGGAGTGGCACTGCAGTGTCACGCAGGATGTCCCTTCCAAAAAACCCTCCCCAAACAGCACATGACGCAAAGAAAAAAAGAGGCGCAATGAGGTAGCTGTGTGAGTAAGATAAGCGAGCCTAGTGGCCGACACAAACACCTGGCCCATCTAGGAGTGGCACTGCAGTGTCACGCAGGATGTCCCTTCCAAAAAACCCTCCCCAAACAGCACATGACGCAAAGAAAAAAAGAGGCGCAATGAGGTAGCTGTGTGAGTAAGATAAGCGACCCTAGTGGCCGACACAAACACCGGGCCCATCTAGGAGTGGCACTGCAGTGTCACGCAGGATGGCCCTTCCAAAAAATACTCCCCAAACAGCACATGACGCAAAGAAAAATTAAAGAAAAAAGAGGTGCAAGATGGAATTGTCCTTGGGCCCTCCCACCCACCCTTATGTTGTATAAACAGGACATGCACACTTTAACCAACCCATCATTTCAGTGACAGGGTCTGCCACACGACTGTGACTGAAATGACGGGTTGGTTTGGACCCCCACCTAAAAAGAAGCAATTAATC
This sequence comes from Pseudophryne corroboree, assembly GCF_028390025.1. Taxonomy (NCBI): domain Eukaryota; kingdom Metazoa; phylum Chordata; class Amphibia; order Anura; family Myobatrachidae; genus Pseudophryne; species Pseudophryne corroboree. The sequence goes on from NC_086446.1 coordinate 273,467,185, forward strand.
TCTCCTTGCACAAACTGGCTCTACAGAGGCAAGATGTCCACCTCATCATCATCCTCCGATATATCACCGTGTACATCCCCCTCCTCACAGATTATCAATTCGTCCCCACTGGAATCCACCATCTCAGCTCCCTGTGTACTTTGTGGAGGCAATTGCTGCTGGTCAATGTCTCCACGGAGGAATTGATTATAATTCATTTTAATGAACATCATCTTCTCCACATTTTCTGGATGTAACCTCGTACGCCGATTGCTGACAAGGTGAGCGGCGGCACTAAACACTCTTTCGGAGTACACACTTGTGGGAGGGCAACTTGGGTAGAATAAAGCTAGTTTGTGCAAGGGCCTCCAAATTGCCTCTTTTTCCTGCCAGTATAAGTACGGACTGTGTGACGTGCCTACTTGGATGCGGTCACTCATATAATCCTCCACCATTCTTTCAATGGTGAGAGAATCATATGCAGTGACAGTAGACGACATGTCCGTAATCGTTGTCATGTCCTTCAGTCCGGACCAGATGTCAGCATCAGCAGTCGCTCCAGACTGCCCTGCATCACCGCCAGCGGGTGGGCTCGGAATTCTGAGCCTTTTCCTCGCACCCCCAGTTGCGGGAGAATGTGAAGGAGGAGATATTGACAGGTCGCGTTCCGCTTGACTTGACAATTTTCTCACCAGCAGGTCTTTGAACCCCAGCAGACTTGTGTCTGCCGGAAAGAGAGATCCAAGGTAGGCTTTAAATCTAGGATCGAGCATGGTGGCCAAAATGTAGTGCTCTGATTTCAACAGATTGACCACCCGTGAATCCTTGTTAAGCGAATTAAGGGCTCCATCCACAAGTCCCACATGCCTAGCGGAATCGCTCTGTGTTAGCTCCTCCTTCAATGTCTCCAGCTTCTTCTGCAAAAGCCTGATGAGGGGAATGACCTGACTCAGGCTGGCAGTGTCTGAACTGACTTCACGTGTGGCAAGTTCAAAGGGCATCAGAACCTTGCACAATGTTGAAATCATTCTCCACTGCGCTTGAGACAGGTGCATTCCACCTCCTATATCGTGCTGAATTGTATAGGCTTGAATGGCCTTTTGCTGCTCCTCCAACCTCTGAAGCATATAGAGGGTTGAATTCCACCTCGTTACCACTTCTTGCTTCAGATGATGGCAGGGCAGGTTCAGTTGTTTTTGGTGGTGCTCCAGTCTTCTGTACGTGGTGCCTGTACGCCGAAAGTGTCCCGCAATTCTTCTGGCCACCGACAGCATCTCTTGCACACCCCTGTCGTTTTTAAAAAAATTCTGCACCACCAAATTCAAGGTATGTGCAAAACATGGGACGTGCTGGAATTTGCCCATATTTAATGCACACACAATATTGCTGGCGTTGTCCGATGCCACAAATCCACAGGAGAGTCCAATTGGGGTAAGCCATTCCGCGATGATCTTCCTCAGTTGCCGTAAGAGGTTTTCAGCTGTGTGCGTATTCTGGAAAGCGGTGATACAAAGCGTAGCCTGCCTAGGAAAGAGTTGGCGTTTGCGAGATGCTGCTACTGGTGCCGCCGCTGCTGTTCTTGCGGCGGGAGTCCATACATCTACCCAGTGGGCTGTCACAGTCATATAGTCCTGACCCTGCCCTGCTCCACTTGTCCACATGTCCGTGGTTAAGTGGACATTGGGTACAACTGCATTTTTTAGGACACTGGTGAGTCTTTTTCTGACGTCCGTGTACATTCTCTGTATCGCCTGCCTAGAGAAGTGGAACCTAGATGGTATTTGGTAACGGGGGCACACTGCCTCAATAAATTGTCTAGTTCCCTGTGAACTAACGGCGGATACCGGACGCACGTCTAACACCAACATAGTTGTCAAGGCCTCAGTTATCCGCTTTGCAGCAGGATGACTGCTGTGATATTTCATCTTCCTCGCAAAGGACTGTTGGACAGTCAATTGCTTACTGGAAGTAGTAAAAGTGGGCTTACGACTTCCCCTCTGGGATGACGATCGACTCCCAGCAGCAACAACAGCAGCGCCAGCAGCAGTAGGCATTACACTCAAGGATGCATCGGAGGAATCCCAGGCAGGAGAGGACTCGTCAGAATTGCCAGTGACATGGCCTGCAGGACTATTGGCATTCCTGGGTAAGGAGGAAATTGACACTGAGGGAGTTGGTGGGGTGGTTTGCGTGAGCTTGGTTACAAGAGGAAGGGATTTACTGGTCAGTGGACTGCTTCCGCTGTCACCCAAAGTTTTTGAACTTGTCACTGACTTATTATGAATGCGCTGCAGGTGACGTATAAGGGAGGATGTTCCGAGGTGGTTAACGTCCTTACCCCTACTTATTACAGCTTGACAAAGGCAACACACGGCTTGACACCTGTTGTCCGCATTTCTGTTGAAATACTTCCACACCGAAGAGCTGATTTTTTTGGTATTTTCACCAGGCATGTCAATGGCCATATTCCTCCCACGGACAACAGGTGTCTCCCCGGGTGCCTGACTTAAACAAACCACCTCACCATCAGAATCCTCCTGGTCAATTTCCTCCCCAGCGCCAGCAACACCCATATCCTCCTCATCCTGGTGTACTTCAACACTGACATCTTCAATCTGACTATCAGGAACTGGACTGCGGGTGCTCCTTCCAGCACTTGCAGGGGGCGTGCAAATGGTGGAAGGCGCATGCTCTTCACGTCCAGTGTTGGGAAGGTCAGGCATCGCAACCGACACAATTGGACTCTCCTTGTGGATTTGGGATTTCGAAGAACGCACAGTTCTTTGCGGTGCTTTTGCCAGCTTGAGTCTTTTCATTTTTCTAGCGAGAGGCTGAGTGCTTCCATCCTCATGTGAAGCTGAACCACTAGCCATGAACATAGGCCAGGGCCTCAGCCGTTCCTTGCCACTCCGTGTGGTAAATGGCATATTGGCAAGTTTACGCTTCTCCTCCGACAATTTTATTTTAGGTTTTGGAGTCCTTTTTTTACTGATATTTGGTGTTTTGGATTTTACATGCTCTGTACTATGACATTGGGCATCGGCCTTGGCAGACGACGTTGCTGGCATTTCATCGTCTCGGCCATGACTAGTGGCAGCAGCTTCAGCACGAGGTGGAAGTGGATCTTGATCTTTCCCTAATTTTGGAACCTCAACATTTTTGTTCTCCATATTTTAATAGGCACAACTAAAAGGCACCTCAGGTAAACAATGGAGATGGATGGATACTAGTATACTTATGGATGGACTGCCGAGTGCCGACACAGAGGTAGCTACAGCCGTGGACTACCGTACTGTGTCTGCTGCTAATATAGACTGGATGATAATGAGATGAAATCAATATATATGTATATATAATATCACTAGTACTGCAGCCGGACAGGTATATATTATATATTTATTATGTAATGACTGATGACGGACCTGCTGGACACTGTCAGCTCAGCAGCACCGCAGACTGCTACAGTAAGCTACTATAGTAGTATGTATAAAGAAGAAAGAAAAAAAAAAACAACCACGGGTAGGTGGTATACAATTATGGATGGACTGCCGAGTGCCGACACAGAGGTAGCTACTGTTAGGATTCTGTTTAGTATTTATCTGGTGTCAGCTGATCCATATGTGTTCCTTGGCTCTGTGTACATGCAGCTCAGCAGGTGCACAGGGTTTGTAATTACTAGTGAACACTCCCAGCCTGGCCTTGTTCATTGGTCAGTGTGGCTGTTAAAGGCCAGCTAGCTGAGTTCTCAGACGCCGGTGATATTACTCTGCTTTCCAGCCAGAACTACCTGCATTGCCTGGTGTCTCCATTCTTGCTCCTGTTCATACCGAGAAGTCTGGTCTTCCTGTTCAAGTTATCCTGCCACAAGCATCCTTATCAGCTCATGTTCATGCCTGAACCATTTAGTTAAGTATCATGGACTTTTACTGTGATCTCTGGATCCTCTAGTATTCACTATTCGTGTTACATGTACTATGGACTTCCTCTGTGCTTGCATGCTGTTTTGCTTTGTTATACAAATCCTGCAATCAGTTCTGTGGATTATAATACTCTGATTCTTTATTCAATTGTCTCATTACTCTGCTGCAATTCTCAGTCTGCAAACCCATTTATTCTTAGCTCACATTGTAACCTGGATTGTACTGTGATTCCTCTGCCATACCTCATTATACCACTGCTATAATAAATACTTAATATTCCTGCACTTCTGTGGACATTTATTTCCGGCAACAGTGGTTGTTATACATTCTAGCCCTGTAATCAAGTCCTGGCTCTTAGCTGTTATATTTCTCACCTGCTGTCCATAACCAGTGTAAGTGTGCTGCACATTCCATTGTTAAAGGGACAGTCCATATTCTGCTACAACGCACTCAAGTTATTACAGTATTCCCCAGTGTAACATTGGTTAACCATTTCTATGTCACATTGCACCTGCCAGTACCTCCAGTAGTGATTCTCACCTTGTAATTCACCTGCCAAACAATTAGAGGCAGGTGAATCATAACATTATCACCGGCCAAAAAGACACACTACTGGAGTAGTATGCTCAGAATGGACCCAGTCGTTTCAAGTCCAGTCCAGATCTCAGCCGGTCAGACTCATGTTGCAGATCCAGTTCCGGGTCTTCTGAGCAAGCTGCAGAACTTTGAGAGTACACAGACACTGCTGTTACAAGCCTTTTTAGGAATATCTTCTCGTGTGGATCTGCTGCAGCAGCAGAGTATTCCAACCTCTGAAAGTGTCCTGGAGGCAGTTAATCCTTGCCATAATCAGCCTGGTGAGGACAATATTGTTGGTACATTTTCTTGCAACTGTTCCAGGTCCCCTCTGTCCCATGGTGGAGTGAATCCTGAGCGACTGAGTAATTTGTTCGTGAAAATTGAGCAGTTACAAACATTTTTTACTGGTATAACTCAATTGATACCAGAAATTTTTGGGAGTTTTCTGGACCTTTTCAAAGCTTACTCTCAGGTTTCTGAGACCAATGTTCCTACAGACTCTTGCTTCCCCACTACTGAAATTCCCTCGTCAGGTTGGGGTGAAGGGAGATTTCGGAGTTACCTGCGACCCAGGCTTTCTGAAGCTGAACGCCAGCGGCGTATTGAGAATGGTCTCTGTCTCTATTGTGGGAGTGCTGAACACCTGATTAAAGACTGTTCATTATGCAGGTTCAGAAATAGTGATAAACTTCAGCCTTCCAGGGTTCAAGCTGATAAATCACTCAATGTCCTTCCAGACCCTATTTCTCCCAAAAAGCTTGCCCAAAAGAAAACTCTTATTTACAATTGGAGTCCAGTGACGAGGGGCTCAGAACTTAAATTTGGGAACCAGCAGGAGACTATTAAGTCTCTTATCAGCAGTGAGGTGTTCACCGCCTGTGCCCCAGGAGGGGTCCCGAGTGGCTGTGCCCCAGGAGGGGTCCCGAGTGGCTGTGCCCCAGGAGGGGTCCCGAGTGGCTGTGCCCCAGGAGGGGACTCGTGTGCCAAAGCCCCAGGAGGGGACTCGTGTGCCAAAGCCCCAGGAGGCGACTCGTGTGCCAAAGCCCCAGGAGGAGTTCCCACTGCCCTTGCCTCACGGCATGAGGACCCGTCTGCCCTTGCCTCACGGCATGAGGACCCGTCTGCCCTTGCCTCACGGCATGAGGACCCGTCTGCCCTTGCCTCACGGCATGAGGACCCGTCTGCCCTTGCCTCACGGCATGAGGACCCGTCTGCCCTTGCCTCACGGCATGAGGACCCGTCTGCCCTTGCCTCACGGCATGAGGACCCGTCTGCCCTTGCCTCACGGCATGAGGACCCGTCTGCCCTTGCCTCACGGCATGAGGACCCGTCTGCCCTTGCCTCACGGCATGAGGATGCTGTTTTCCCTTCCATCGGGCAAGTGAGGACTGCCGTGTCAACGGTCAGTCCAAATGTTGTCTTTTCTTTCAGGGTCACTCAGTCATCCAAGTCTGCCTTGCCAGAGGTCCAAGAGGTGCCCGCCTTGCCAGAGGTCCGAGAGGTGCCCGCTTCGCAAGAGGTCCGAGAGGTGCCCGCTTCGCCAGAGGTCCGAGAGGTGTCCGCTTCGCCAGAGGTCCGAGAGGTGTCCGCTTCGCCAGAGGTCCGAGAGGTGCCCGCCTTGCCAGAGGTCCGAGAGGTGCCCGCCTTGCCAGAGGTCCGAGAGGTGCCCGCCTTGCCAGAGGTCCGAGAGGTGCCCGCCTTGCCAGAGGTCCGAGAGGTGTCCGCCTTGCCAGAGGTCATGCCAAGGCCTGTCCAGCCCCAGGAGGGGGTTCTGCCTGTCCAGCCCCAGGAGGGGGTTCTGCCTGTCCAGCCCCAGGAGGGGGTTCTGCCTGTCCAGTTTCCAGAAAGGGTAGTTGATGGCCTTTCACCAAAAGGGTCAGCAAACCCTGAAGTCCCAGGATGGGTTCCAGTTTTCGTGTCCAGTTCTGAAGCCCCGGGTGGGGCATCTGATCCTGCAGCCCTAGAAAGGGCATCTGATTCTAGTTCTACTGTTAAACATTGTGCCTCAGAGTTGATTTCCAGTATGAACACAGCTTTCTCAGACTGTATCCAAAATGCCTCCAAACACAATCATGTCGGATCTGTTAGTTTTTGTTCCAAGAAAGATCTCCATTGTAATACTCCAGGGAATATTGTCTTTGAAGGAGATCTTGCCCAATTCCGTGCCCTGGCTCGCCAGTATCTCATATACATCGAATCAGACTCGTCAATCAGCATCACTCCTTCCAATGCAGTTAATTATTTCCTCAGATCCTTCAGAGGGGAAGCTTTGGACTGGGCCAAACCCTTCATCAAGTCCAAGGATCCATTGCTCTCTGATCTTCCTGTCTTCATTAAAGCGGTACAACAAAGATTCACCCCAAAATCAGACTGTTCAAAGTTGTCCATAGTTTCAAATTCTGCCGTATCTATTTCCAGTCAAAGTCTACCTGTTCCGGTCCGTAAAGTTAATTTAACTGCTTCAGCTAATGAGTCTCCATGTCTTGCTGATCCTAAAGAGAAATTTCCTGCCCTACCAGTTCCTGGGAAGAACTTTAAGTTTCGTAAGTCTCAAGTAGGGGCTTCATGTCCTGTTGGTCCTGAGAAAGTTCTTCCTTCTGTCAAGTCTGAAAAGAAAGTCCAGTCTGTGGGTCCTGTTAAAGACTCTCATTCTTTTGATCCTGACCAAGACCCAGACTCTATTATCTTTAATGGGAGGTTGGAGCAATTTCGAGATCTGTTACTTCAAGTTCGGGAATTGGGTCCATGCCTTTCCTCTGATGCTGAGATAATTCGATTTTTGGGCATGGCCTTCAAGGGGGAGGCTCTGAAATGGCTTAAACCACTCATCTCTTCAAACGATCCTATTCTTCAAGACTTGAAAGCCTTCAGTAATGCTGTTACTGAAAGATTTAGTGATCCTGAAAAAGATTTTTTGGAATGTTCTGAGAGTCCGGCCTTGTCCACGAAAGAACCTTCTATTACTGAAGTCGGATCACCTTTGAGGAATCAGCACACGAATGACTCGTCATCTCACAAAGACTGCAGGCTTCCAAAATCTTCTCCAAAACAACAAACCAAGTACATAATTTCTGGCTGTATGTCATTTTCCTCCCCACACAATTGGTCTTCTGAAAATTCCTGTAATTTGAACTCATCTGTTCAGTCTGTCAAGTCTTTAACTTCTGCTAAGAAAGCTGTGGTTTTGCCTTGTGACGTTGACTCCAATTCAGATTATGACTCTGTAGCTGAAGAAGCTCTGTTATTGGAGTCACCTGTAAGTTATGACAATGTCTTTATGCTCCCAGTGGTAAAACCAAAACGGTCCCGTAAGAAGAAGCATCGTCAGAGATCTTGAATTTATGATTTATCTCTTAGACTTTTTGTTTCCCTTGTCCTGTTTGGGTGTCCGGAGTCCACCCTGAAGGGGGGGGGTAATGTTAGGATTCTGTTTAGTATTTATCTGGTGTCAGCTGATCCATATGTGTTCCTTGGCTCTGTGTACATGCAGCTCAGCAGGTGCACAGGGTTTGTAATTACTAGTGAACACTCCCAGCCTGGCCTTGTTCATTGGTCAGTGTGGCTGTTAAAGGCCAGCTAGCTGAGTTCTCAGACGCCGGTGATATTACTCTGCTTTCCAGCCAGAACTACCTGCATTGCCTGGTGTCTCCATTCTTGCTCCTGTTCATACCGAGAAGTCTGGTCTTCCTGTTCAAGTTATCCTGCCACAAGCATCCTTATCAGCTCATGTTCATGCCTGAACCATTTAGTTAAGTATCATGGACTTTTACTGTGATCTCTGGATCCTCTAGTATTCACTATTCGTGTTACATGTACTATGGACTTCCTCTGTGCTTGCATGCTGTTTTGCTTTGTTATACAAATCCTGCAATCAGTTCCGTGGATTATAATACTCTGATTCTTTATTCAATTGTCTCATTACTCTGCTGCAATTCTCAGTCTGCAAACCCATTTATTCTTGGCTCACATTGTAACCTGGATTGTACTGTGATTCCTCTGCCATACCTCATTATACCACTGCTATAATAAATACTTAATATTCCTGCACTTCTGTGGACATTTATTTCCGGCAACAGTGGTTGTTATACATTCTAGCCCTGTAATCAAGTCCTGGCTCTTAGCTGTTATATTTCTCACCTGCTGTCCATAACCAGTGTAAGTGTGCTGCACATTCCATTGTTAAAGGGACAGTCCATATTCTGCTACAACGCACTCAAGTTATTACAGTATTCCCCAGTGTAACATTGGTTAACCATTTCTATGTCACATTGCACCTGCCAGTACCTCCAGTAGTGATTCTCTCCTTGTAATTCACCTGCCAAACAATTAGAGGCAGGTGAATCATAACAGCTACAGCCGTGGACTACCGTACTGTGTCTGCTGATAATATAGACTGGATGATAATGAGATGAAATCAATATATATGTATATATAATATCACTAGTACTGCAGCCGGACAGGTATATATTTATTATGTAATGACTGATGACGGACCTGCTGGACACTGTCAGCTCAGCAGCACCGCAGACTGCTACAGTAAGCTACTATAGTAGTATGTATAAAGAAGAAAGAAAAAAAAAAACAACCACGGGTAGGTGGTATACAATTATGGATGGACTGCCGAGTGCCGACACAGAGGTAGCTACAGCCGTGGACTAACGTACTGTGTCTGCTGATCATATAGACTGGATGATAATGAGATGAAATCAATATATATGTATATATAATATCACTAGTACTGCAGCCGGACAGGTATATATTATATATTTATTATGTAATGACTGATGACGGACCTGCTGGACACTGTCAGCTCAGCAGCACCGCAGACTGCTACAGTAAGCTACTATAGTAGTATGTATAAAGAAGAAAGAAAAAAAAAAAAAAACACGGGTAGGTGCTAGGTGGTATACAATATTATATATATATATATTATATACAATTATATATATATATATATATATATATATAATATATATTAAACTCATAAACTGGTGGTGATTATTAAACTGGTGGTCAGGTCACTGGTCACACTATCAGCAACTTGCAAGTAGTACTCCTGAGTCCTAAGCAGACAATCACAATATATATTATACTGGTGGTCAGTGTGGTCACAAACAATGGCAGTGTGGCTGGCACTCTGGCAGCAAAAGTGTGCACTGTACGTTATATGTACTCCTGAGTCCTGCTCTCAGACTCTAACTGCTCCCCACTGTCAGTGTCTCCCCCACAAGTCAGATAATACAGTCACACTATCTCTCTCTATCACTTCAGCAAGTACTAGTAGTAGTAGTACTCCTCCTAATGCTCCCCAAATTACTACTGTGTCTCTCTCTGTCTCACTCTCTTCTCGAATCTCTATAAACGGAGAGGACGCCAGACACGTCCTCTCCCTATGAATCTCAATGCACGTGTGAAAAATGGCGGCGACGCGCGGCTCCTTATATAGAATCCGAGTCTCGCGAGAATCCGACAGCGTGATGATGACGTTCGGGCGCGCTCGGGTTAACCGAGCAAGGCGGGAAGATCCGAGTCGCTCGGACCCGTGTAAAAAAACCTGAAGTTCGGGCGGGTTCGGATTCCGAGGAACCGAACCCGCTCATCTCTAGTATACTTGCCTAGTCTCTTAGAATGTCCATAAGACATCCAACATTTGTTGAGTTCTCCTGGATTCCCAGGAGAATAGACCAACCTCCCGGAACACTGCATCTTTAGTTTGTCTTCCTACTAGTACAGGGTTCCCTTCATATGAATAAAGTATAAAAATCGTCTTTTATACATCATAATTTCACTTGGAATACAACACTTTACAAAGATAGTGCTACCTCAGTTGAAGTGTACAGTGACAAACAACGATTGCTACTCACACAACTTAAGTATGGTCTGATACAGGCACATTTCCAGTTAGAGAACTGCTGCGCTAAGTTTAGAATACATCTAGTAGCCCCCATGTTCATTTTGACAGTGAGCTGCTCCACAGTAATGTGTCGGTCGGCCCTCACACACCTCCATAGCCAACGTTCACCTTTCACATCAATGGCACATGGTGCTCTGCAGTTTCTACATCGGTTATTCACAATGGTGCCATTTATCCACTCATGATTCACCTTCACATCAGCATGCGAACAGTTCGCCAGTAACCCTGATCCCCAGCCTTTCTTTATGTTCAGTTTTATAATCACTTTTCCATTGCAAGATGGGTTTAACTTTTTCCTTCCATTATCAATATTGCTATTCACAGGACTGTTTCTAGACATTTTGGTTCCCAGTGCAAGATTAAAAAATGCGCGCCCCCCCATTGTCATAAAAAGTGCCCCCCCCCCCGATATAAAAAAACAAATTTGTGCGCGCTAAAGCCATGGCCTCGCTAAAATTGGCGTGGTTTTACTAAAATGGAAAAGGAAAAGACTACCTTACACCCCAGTTTTTTTACCCTACACCAACAGACCTCGGTCACCAAAAGGAAAAAAAAAACAAATTCCACCATATTAAGCCACACAGTAATGCCCCTTGCACCATATTATGCCCCCTGCACCATATTATTCCGCACTACAATGCCCGTGATACATTATGCCCTACAGTAAAGCATCTGATTACTTTAAAATTATCTGCTGGTTGCCAAGAGTTTAACGTACTGGGTGTCATGCTCATTGCCAGGGCTTTCATTGGCTGGGTGTCTTGTTCGTTGCCAGTGGTTTCATGCTCTGGGATCCATGCTCGTTGAAAGGGGTCTCATGCTCTGGGACTGGTGTGATGCTCATTGCCAGGGGTAATACTCGTTGCCAGGGGTGTGTAATGCTAGTTGCCAGGGGTAATGCTCATTGCGAGGGGTGTGTAATGCTAGTTGCCAGGGGTGTTGTAATGCTAGTTGCCAGTGGTAATGCTAGTTGCCAGGGGTGTTGTAATGCTATTTGCCTGGGGTAATGCCTGCCTAGTCCCGCCAGCTTCAAGTTCCACCCCGCCAGCTCCCGCCCACCAGAATCCTATGCTCCCCCTTTCACCCTCCTCCCTGGAATACTCCACTCCAGGGGCGGAGTTTCTTGGAATGCCACGTTTGCGCTGTGACGTCATGGCACAACGCATCATTTAGCGAAACTCTATCCCCAAAGCAGAGTATGTCAGGGAGGAGGTGGAGCAGACTACAGGTCAGGGAAAAGTGCCACAATGGGCACCCTGTGCAGTTGCACGGCGCGTTCGCCTCTAGAAATGGCACTGGCTAGTCCAAGATTTTTGGGTACACAACATTTTTGTCTTCCCTCCTCTATTCTGTCAGTTATTTTAGTTAATTTAGTTATTGGTCTTTCTGTCAGTTATTACAGTCCATCAAGTGGAATGCTCCCTATGTCAAATTTCTGCCCAGCATACACCAACTGGTTCCCAACCCCCTGGAATGTCTTCTGGCATCCTATGTTACCACTCTGTGAAGTTTTTTCCAAATCTATCCTCTGGAAGCCCCAGGACAGACTCCCTGGGTCACAGTTCTGGTTGGCACATTCCACCGTGAGGTCCAACCGACTCCAACCCCTAGTATGTCTTCTGGGATACAATTTTACCACTCTGTTATTATTATTATTATTATTATTATCCTTTATTTATATGGCGCCACAAGGGTTCTGCAGCGCCCAATTACAGCGTACATATGCACACTATCAAAACAGGAAAACAGTGACTTACAGATGAAGACAATATAGGACAAGTACAGGGTAACTAAGCATAACTACACCAGTAGACAACATAGAGATACGTTTCAAGGTGGCCAAAAAACTGCGGGATTTGGGCAGTTGAGGATTATTAAAGTAAGAAAAGGAAAAGCACATGAGGGAAGAGGGCCCTGCTCGTGAGAGCTTACATTCTAAAGGGGAGGGGCAGACAGGAGTGACACAGATGGGGTAGACCGAGCATGGGACAGAGGGTTAGGATGAGATTTCGCTGGGTTTGGTGAAGAAGTGTGTCTTAAGAGCCCGTTTGAAGTTCTGTAGAGAGGTGGAGAGTCTGAGGGGGAGAGGTAAAGAATTCCAGAGAAAGGGAGCAGCACGTGAAAAATCTTGGAGATAGTGGGGGGAAGTAATCAGAAGACAGGAGAGTCGGCGTGCATTAGTAGAGTGAAGAGGACGGGTGGGAGAGTAAAGGGAGATAAGATCAGAGATGTAAATGGGAGAGGAGTGGGTGAGTGCTTTGTAAGTGAGTGTGAGATGTTTGAATTGGAGAGAGGTAATTGTCAGGGAGGCCAGTTAGGAGGAGATTACAATAGTCCAGTCTGGAAGTAATCAGTGAGTGAATAATGATCTTAGTTGGATCCTGGGTGAAAAAAGGTCTGATCCTGGAAATGTTTTTGAGATGAAAATGACAGGTTTGTGAGAGGTGCTGAATGTGTGGTTTGAAGGAGAGGGAGGAGTCAAGGATTACGCCAAGACAGCATACTTGGGGGCTAGAGGAGATAGTTGTGCCATCCATGGATAGTGAGATTGTGGGAGGTGAGGTTGTGCGGGAGGGTGGGAAGATGATCAGCTCAGTCTTAGACATGTTAAGTTTAAGAAAGCGTTGGGACATCCAGAGATAGCAGAAAAACAGTTGGAGGTATGAGTGAGGAGAGCCGTGGAGAGATCAGGGGAGGAAAGGTAGATTTGAGTGTCATCAGCATAGAGGTGGTATTGGAAGTTAAAAGAACTAATGAGTTCACCTAAAGAGGACGTATAGAGAGAGAAAAGGAGAGGACCAAGAACAGAGACTTGGGGGACACCAACAGTTAGTGGAAGTGGGGGGAGGTAGCGTCATGAGAGGAGACAGAAAAGGAACAATCAGAGAGGTAGGAGGACAGCCATGACAGGGCAGCATCACGCAGACCAAGAGAGTGAAGGATTTGCAGAAGGAGAGGGTGGTCCACAGTGTCAAAAGCAGCAGAGAGGTCAAGAAGAATAAGCAGAGAGTAGTGGCCCTTAGATTTGGCTGCATGGCAGACTTTTGTGAGGGCAGTTTCAGTGGAGTGGAGAGAACGGAAACCACACTGGAATGGTTCAAGCAGTGAGTGAGAGGAAAGAAAGGCAGTGAGTCGATTACAGACAATACGTTTAAGAAGTTTGGAGGCAATAGGGAGGAGAGAGATGGGTCAATAATTGGAGAGAGTGTTTGGATCAAGGGTAGGTTTTTTAAGAATAGGGGAGACAAGAGCATGCTTGAAGGCAGAGGGGACAGTGTCTGATGAGAGGGAGAGATTGAGAAGGTGGGCAAGATGGGAACAGGCAGAAGAAGAGGTAGCGGAGGAGGTGGGAGGAGATAGGGTCAAGTGGGGAGGTTGTGTGGGGGGGGGGAGGAATGGATGAGGGCCATGACTTCCTCACCAGATACATGGGAGAAAGATGTCAGAGTTGGTAAGAGGAAAGGGGAGGGGTTGCAAGGGATGGGTGGTAACTAGTTGCTGGTCTGGTAGGATGTGATGTTCTGACGTATGGAGTCAATCTTGGATGTAAAATAAGTGGCAAAGTCAAGAGCAGACATTGAGGAAGGGAAAGGAGGTGATGGTGGGCAGAGAGGGGAGTTAACAGTGGCAAAGAGGCAAGATTGGGTAGAGATGAGAATTTTGAAGTATGATTGTTTAGCGAGGGAAATGAGAGTACGAGAGCATAAATTTGAAATGGAGGAAGTGTGCCTTAGAGCATGAGTTCCTCCACTGTAGCTCGGCAGTACGTGAGTATTTTTGAAGATATCTGGTGCATTTGGGTGGTCATTCCGAGTTGTTCGCTCGTTGCCGATTTTCGCTATGCTGCGAATTGCTGGAAAATGTGCATACGCATGGTACGCAGCGCGCATGCGCTTAGTTATTTAACTAAAAACTTAGCAGTTTTGCTGTTGTTCGTGTGGCGCTTTTCAGTCGCACTGCTGATCGGTGAGTGATTGACAGGAAAGGGGCGTTTCTGGGTGGTAACTGAGCGTTTTCCGGGAGTATGCTAAAAAATGCAGGCATGTCAGGTAAAAACGCAGTACTGGCTGGAGAAACGGGGTAGTGGCTGGCCGAACGCAGGGCATGTTTGTGACGTCAAACCAGGAACTAAACGGACTGAGGTGATCGCAATCTAGGAGTAGGTCTGGAGCTACTCAGAAACTGCAAGGAATTATTTATTAGCAGTTCTGCTAATCTTTCGTTCGATATTCTGCTAAGCTAAGATACACTCCCAGAGGGCGGCGGCCTAGCGTTTGCAATGCTGCTAAAAGCAGCTAGCGAGCGAATAACTCGGAATGACCACCTTGGTGTGCCAGGGTTGAGGTGTTGATCTGCGAGGGTGAATAGTGGTTGGTGGAGCATCAGAGTCAAGGGCAGAAGTAAGAGATGCATTGTATAGGGATGTCGCTTGTTCAGGGCATGTGAGAAAGAGAATAGGAGAGAGAAAATGAGACAAACCGGGAGGATAGGGATAAGGTGTCAATAGCCTCAATGTTATGCTTAGTGATGGTAGCCTTAGGAGGGAGAGATGGGGAAGCATAGATAGATAAGTTGAAAGAGAGCAGGTGGTGGTCAGAGAGGGGAAAATGGGAGTTGGAGAAATCAGAAATATTGCAGCGGTAAGTGAAAACCAGATCCAGTGAGCTCCCGTTCACATGGGAGGGTGAGGTGGTCCACTGGGAGAGACCAAGTGAAGAGGTGAGGTTAAGGAGTTTAGAGGCAGGTGATTTTGTGGGGTTATCAATAGGGATGTTGAAATCACCTAGGATAATGGAGGGAATGTCAGAAGATAGGAAGCCGGGAAGCAAAGTTGTCGAGGAATTTGGAAGAAATGCCAGGTGGACGGTAAATGACAGCAACTCAAACATTAGTAGGTTGGTAGAGGCGTATTGCATGGACCTCAAATGTAGAGAATGTAAGGCACAGTTCTGGAGGTATAAGTTGGTATGTGTAGCTTGAGGGTAAAAGGATCCCAACACCACTCCCATGCCGACCCCTGGGTCGGGGTGTGTGTGAGAATGTGAGGCCCCCAGCAGAGAGAGCAGCAGGAGAAGTGGTGTCATAGGGAGTAATCCAGGTTTCTGTAATGGCCAGGAGATGCAGGGAATTGGAAATGAAAAGGTCATGAGTGGGGGCCAGTTTGTTGCAAATAGATCTGGCATTCCAGAGGGCACAGGATAGGGGGTAGGAGTTTGTGGGAGAGATGTGAATGAGATTATCAGGATTGCTGTAGCGTTGAGGTAAGATTAATTTGAAAGGAAGGGATATAGAGGGTTCAATGATGGTGCTGGGTTCTTGGCTAGGAAGGGAGACTGCAGGAGTGAGACAGGGAGGGAGTGCAGTATGATAGTGGAGGAGGAGAGGTGAGGTGACACGCAGAGGAGGGAGAGAGCAGGGTTGAGTGGTGGGGTAGAGAGCCTGTGAAGGGGCAGAAGTAAATTACAATGAGGAAACAGAAGAAGAGGGGAAGAGAGGCAGAGGGGAGGATGGTAGACAGAGAAGAGGAGAGAGGATGAGATGTAGGAGACTGGGAGAGAGGGATAATGTGGTACCAGGGGACAGAATAAAGGATTAGGAAGACAAGAATTAATGGGGGACACTGGCGTCAAAAGGTGGGTGCGGGGGGTGCGGCCCACACCCGGGTGTCATCCGCCGAGGGGTGACACCAAAGTGCCGGCTCCTGCTCAATGACAGGAGCCAGGTGCTGCACTGTAGCATTACGTGCAGCAACCCGGCTCCTGTCACCATGTAGGAGCTGGCACTGCAGACACGCTAGTCTCCGGGGGCAAGCAGCAGCTCCCGGACCCCCAGAGTACCGAAAACGGGGGTCGGAGCGCTTAGCCACGCCCCCTCCCGGAAGCCATGCCCCTCCCGTGGGTCGTCCCGCAAAGGCACGCCCCCTTTGCACCCACTGCCGCACCAGGTTCAGTAGAGGTGAGTGATACCTCTGATGGGGGATGTTGCCAGCCTGGCCATAGTGTAAATAGTGGTAGTAAAATGAGAATAGGAGGAGGAGTGGCTGAATGAGAGAGCAGTGAAATTGCAGAAATAAATACGATTTGCAAGTATTTAAAATGTGGTTAATTTCTACAGGTTAACAGTAAGTCAAATATTGTGCTGATGTTAGATGGAAAATTACACATTATATGCAAACAGCAAGTCAGTGTTACTTCATTAACTATGCTTCTCAATCCATCCAGTGGATGACCCAGCACAAGCTCACTGGGTCACAGTTCTGTCCAGCGCATTCCGCTGTGAGGTCTGACCGGCACCCCAACCCCCCTAAAACCTGGCCAGGATCCAACTGGATCACATAGCGTTGGTGTCTTCCCAATTGGTGCAGCAGTGTCTGAAAGCATAACTGAACAGACAAACAAACAAACAGACCAACTTATTTTATATATAAGATTGTTTCCATTAGAACACATTTTATATGATGACAAATTAAACATAACATCTTCATTGTGTGCCTCATGGTTTCACGTGCGCGATAGGTTGACCACAAATTGTCGACATGTAAAAGGTTGACAGGGTCAAAAGGTTGAATTTTGCTGACCAGTGACCACCAGTATTATATAGCAGTACGGTACAGTAGTCCACTGCTCTACCTACCTCTGTGTCATCAAGTATACTATCCATCCATACCTGTGGTGCATTTTAGTTATGCGCAGTATATATAGTAGGAGGACAGTGCATAATTTTAATTTTGCTGACCACCAGTATATAATATATAGCAGTACGGTACAGTAGGCCACTGCTCTACCTACTTCTGTGTCGTCAAGTATACTATCCATCCATACCTGTGGTGCATTTTAGTTGTGCGCAGTATATATAGTAGGAGGACAGTGCAGAATTTTGCTGACCACCAGTATATAATATATAACAGTACGGTACAGTAGGCCACTGCTCTACCTACCTCTGTGTCGTCAAGTATACTATCCATCCATACCTATGGTGTATTTTAGTTGTGCGCAGTATATATAGTAGGAGGACAGTGCAGAATTTTGCTGACCACCAGTATATAATATATAGCAGTACGGTACAGTAGGCCACTGCTCTACCTACCTCTGTGTCGTCAAGTATACTATCCATCCATACCTGTGGTGCATTTTAGTTGTGCACAGTATATATAGTAGGAGGACAGTGCAGAATTTTGCTGACCACCAGTATATAATATATAGCAGTATGGTACAGTAGGCCACTGCTCTACCTACCTGTGTGTCGTCAAGTTTACTATCCATCCATACCTGTGGTGCATTTCAGTTGTGCGCAGTATATATAGTAGGAGGACAGTGCAGAATTTTGCTGACCACCAGTATATAATATATAACAGTATGGTACAGTAGGCCACTGCTCTACCTACCTCTGTGTCGTCAAGTATACTATCCATCCATACCTGTGGTGCATTTTAGTTGTGCGCAGTATATATAGTAGGAGGACAGTGCAGAATTTTGCTGACCACCAGTATATAATATATATAGCAGTACGGTACAGTAGGCCACTGCTCTACCTACCTCTGTGTCGTCAAGTATACTATCCATCCATACCTGTGGTGCATTTTAGTTGTGCGCAGTATATATAGTAGGAGGACAGTGCAGAATTTTGCTGGCCACCAGTATATAATAAATAGCAGTACGGTACTGTAGGCCACTGCTCTACCTACCTCTGTGTCGTCAAGTATACTTTTCATCCATACCTGTGGTGCATTTTAGTTGTGCGTAGTATATAGAGTAGGAGGACAGTGCAGAATTTTGATGACCACCAGTATATAATATATAGCAGTACGGTACAGTAGGCCACTGCTCTACCTACCTCTGTGTCGTCAAGTATACTATCCATCCATACCTGCGGTGCATTTTAGTTATGCGCAGTATATATAGTAGGAGGACAGTGCAGAATTTTGCTGACCACCAGTATATAATATATAGCAGCACGGTACAGTAGGCCACTGCTCTACCTACCTCTGTGTCGTCAAGTATACTATCCATCCATACCTGTGGTGCATTTTAGTTGTGCGCAGTATTATATAGTAGGAGGACAGTGCAGAATTTTGCTGACCACCAGTATATAATATATAGCAGTACGGTACAGTAGTCCACTGCTCTACCTACCTCTGTGTCATCAAGTATACTATCCATCCATACCTGTGGTGCATTTTAGTTGTGCGCAGTATATATAGTAGGAGGACAGTGCAGAATTTTGCTGACCACGAGTATATAATATATAGAAGTACGGTACAGTAGTCCACTGCCCTACCTACCTCTGTGTCGTCAAGTATACTATCCATCCATACCTGTGGTGCATTTTAGTTGTGCGCAGTATATATAGTAGGAGGACAGTGCAGAATTTTGCTGACCACCAGTATATAATATATAGCAGTACGGTACAGTAGGCCACTGCTCTACCTACCTATGTGTCGTCAAGTATACTATCAATCCATACCTGTGGTGCATTTTAGTTGTGCGCAGTATATATAGTAGGAGGACAGTGCAGAATTTTGCTGACCACCAGTATATAATATATAACAGTACGGTACAGTAGGCCACTGCTCTACCTCTGTGTCGTCAAGTATACTACAAAAGTTCAGTAAAATGACCCAAAAATCTAAATTAAAAGCATCTGATGAGAAGCGTAAACTTGCCAATATGCCATTTACGACACGGAGTGGCAAGGAACGGCTGAGGCCCTGGCTTATGTTCATGGCTAGTGGTTCAGATTCACATGAGGATGGAAGCACTCATCCTCTTGCTAGAAAACTGCAGTGCCACTCCTAGGTGGGCCAGGTGTTTGTGTCGGCCACTTGGGTCGCTTAGCTTAGTCATCCAGCGACCTTGGTGCACCTCTTTTTTTCTTTGCATCATGTGCTGTTTGGGGACTATTTTTTAAATCGGCCATCCTGTCTGACACTGAAGTGCCACTCCTAGATTGGCCAGGTGTTTGTGTCGGCCACTTGGGTCGCTTAGCTTAGTCCTCCAGCGACCTTGGTGCACCTCTTTTTTTCTTTGCATCATGTGCTGTTTGTGGACAATTCTTTGAAGTGCCATCCTGTCTGACACTGCAGTGCCACTCCTAGATGGGCCAGGTGTTTGTGTCGGCCACTTGGGTCGCTTAGCTTAGCAGCAACCTCGGTGCAAATTTTAGGACTAAAAATAATATTGTGAGGTGTGAGGTGTTCAGAATAGACTGGAAATAAATGAGTGGAAATTATGGTTATTGAGGTTAATAATACTATGGGATCAAAATAACCCCCAAATTCTATGATTTAAGCTGTTTTTGAGGGTTTTTTTGTAACAAAAAACGAATCCAAAACACACCCGAATCCGACAAAAAAATTTCAGGGAGGTTTTGCCAAAACGCATCCGAATCCAAAACACGGCCGCGGAACCGAATCCAAAACCAAAACACAAAACCCGAAAAATGTCCGGTGCACATCACTAGTCGACATACAGGGTTTTGTGTAATTTTGTATGTTTCACCATATTTGAGCCAAATTAGTGGAAATGTGTACTCTTGCAGGCTTGCTTCGCTCACCGTGCATTGGGCAAGGTTACTATTTCCAATCATAGTTCACGTGGATGGTAAACGATGAAAACAGTATAAAAAACAAAACAAAAACATGTCTACCATATTTGTGTTGACCATTATGTCGACATTTTTAACCTTTCATCCTTTTGAACCTGTCGAGTTTAAACACTGTCTACCTTTTACCTGTCAACCTTTTGACCCTGTCGACCTTTTGAATGTTGACCATTTGAGGTCGACCTATTGACTGTCTATATCTTTACTGTAGAACTATCAACTGGATACCAAGTTAGAAACCCTACCTTTCTATAATCGTATATTCCCGTGGACTATGCAAATCAGCTGATATGGACTCACATGCATGGTAGTGAGGAGGTGGAGCCTATTCATGCCCATATAGTGCCTGACACTCATAGCAGCTGCAAGAAAGTTCTTTGCGGCTTAGGTCATCTCAGATACATCGCATGAGGGAGTATCACAATTGCAGGTAGGTCTGGAGAGTAATTGCATATTTATAGCATCACCCACTCCAAAACTAAACTAAATTTGTGTAGGTGGAAAAAGTCTTGTAGGCAGGGCTGCCATCAGAAATTATGTTATTCCAGCCTAATTCTACCTCAGCCAGCAAACTTACCTTTTTCCTGATCCAGGCTGTCTTCAGGTGTGCAGCTCCTCTCTCTTCCAGTGTGGTGGCAGTGTCAGCGAGCAACGGGCAGATGCGGTAGGACCAGGGCTGTCCTTCACTTTGCTGGATGGGTGTTTGGGCAGACAGGTAAGCAGGCAGAGAACAGTGGGTCCCTTTAACCTTGAGGCAGTAGCACTGGTAAGGCAATAGGACCGGGGGCCCCTTTCATCATCATGCAGCACTGGCAGTAGCAGCCGGCAGTAGCACCTGCATGTGGGCGGCCGTAGGGCCCCTTCACCTTGGCGGCAGTTGTGGCCGGCGGGTGGTAGGAGCAGGCCGGGCCCTCCCTTCTCTGTCGTAGTGTCTGGGAGCCCAGGACTGCTGTACCAGCAGTCCTCCACTGATGGCGGCCCTGCTTGTAGGTAAGATAGTTCAAGTTCAGTGTAGTTTGGGGAGGTGGTGGCGCTTGCCCGTTAAGGCTCCTAATACAACTGGGCATTCTTAGTATTAATATGATGCAAGTTGAGTGTATACACATTGCACCATTGTTGAAGCCTCTTTTATGGATTAAAACACACTTGCAACCAGCTGGCCTAGAACTACAAGTTCCAGCATACCCTTTGTGCTTCTGCAGCTGGATAATTGCTTTTGGGATTAAGAAAGACGGTATCAGAAATCTGAGGAATAGTGATATGCACCAGTGCATGCAAAAATGGTCCATTCAGTGGGCGTGTTATGAGAGTGTCATAGTCACATCAATGCAAGAGGCTGCTTTCACAACAGCAGGCATAGGTGGTCATAGACAGAGACACTGTAACTGCCATAAGGCTGGTGCAAGTTTCAATGGTGCAACCTATGGTGGCGTATAAGGAGACACAGGTGCTAAAAGTGGGCATCTCAGGGCTTGTACATTCAGCCACGAGGATGTACACCGGGGAAGGAGATTGTATTGTAGCTGCATCTGTATAAAGTCGCAGATGGGCAAACGCCAATAGATGCATCTACGTGCGACATGGAATTAGGCCGATGACTCAGAGAGGGTAGTTTACTTAATACTGTAAGGGATGAATGAGAAACAGTATTTGGAAAAATAAAAAATCCAGACGTTCTGGGTACCAATTATTTATGAGCAGCTGTAATATCTGGGAGGGGATCTGGGAAAATAGCAGCTAAAAAAAGAACATATAAAAACAGGAGGGGAAAAAAATAAGACATAGCTATCCCTTACAGGGAGCTGCAGCTGTGAGAGTCCCAGGTGAGGGGAATCCTGGAGGCTGGCCAGAACAGCCCCTTAGAGAGGGTCTCACTGGGGTCAGTGATCTGTGTGTTTCCTTCCTGAGACTTTCAGACACCTTCCTGTCCCAGGCATAAAGACGGAATAGCCAAGGGGAGCAAACAAGAGCTGGCATTGGAGAACGAGGGCCAGTGTACCACTACCAGCTACAGCTTGGGCACACTGTCACATGTATGGGCACACGGTATGGGCACAGATTTCTGTGAGATCTGCTGCATAGACATCTCACCTTTGCTGAGAGGTCACACTCTATGCAGGGGTGTTTTCTCATTATCTTGTAGAAAGGTGTGTCTGTGTTTTTGCTGCCAAAATAGCATTCTGTTTCATTCAAAGGCGTTATTGCAGGCAATGGGAAACTGAAGGCATTCCCTTCATTTGTTTACAAAGAATAAAATTAATTTAAAAAACTACACCCTATATTCAAGATATGGTCTAACTAATGATTTATACAATGGAAGTAATTAGATTTCTTTGTCATGCGTCTAATGGCCCATACACACGGTGAAATTCGGGCTATGCCCGATTCTCACTATGCGACAGGGGCTAGGTCGGCACATAGTTTCGCAAGCACACTCATTATGTGCTTGCGATACTGACTATGTGCGATTTTGGCTAAGTGTCAATTTTGACTATCTCTTCTATAGAGAGAGTCAAAATTGACTTGCCTGCACAGTCTATCTATTCTTGCGATGCCGACCGCGCATTGGCATCGAATCGGGATCGCAAGGTGACTTTAACCTTGCGATCTGCACTAAATTTTCTTATGATTTTGACTATATAGTCAAAATCGTAAGAAAAAATCTCAACGTGTGTACACACCGTAAGCCCTATTGTACATATGCCAGGATGTTACTAGGTCTCGCAGCAGCCGCCTGACGTTAGGTGCTACTGCCCAACTTATTGTCCACCTGACACTTCAAGTAATTTTCTATCTCAGAGCTCTCCAGTTGTGTCCCAGTTAATTTCTATGCAGGATACTAAGTTCCCACAGCATGATTGCATTACTTTTCTGTTTTCTACAATGAGCCTAATCTGCATTATCTGCATCCAATTCCATACCCTCCAACATTTTACACAGAAAAATCGGTACAAATCCGACAAGGGGGAGTGGCCACTGGTAAACCCTTTTCCTATACTTTCAATGGAAGTTTGGAGAGCCAAAAATCGGTACAGACCATAAAAAAGAAATACTGTACTTGCTAAAAGGTACAGTTGGAGGTTATGCAATTCATCATAAGTTCCAAATTCTTAGTAGTGACTCTTGCTCTTCTTGCTCTTTGTGTTCATAATCTTACAAAACTTGGGGAGATATGTAATAGGTTCCGATTTTAGCGAGATTGGCACTAAGTTTAGAGCGTCAATCATGTATTATGCTGGTTCAGCCTTATAACAGGTTGTGCAATGCCGGATTAAAGGTGGGGCGGATGGGGCAGTCGTCCAAGGGCCCCCACACATAAGGGCACCCCCCCCCCCCCCCCCCCACACACACACACACACACACACACACACACAGTTCCTCCAACCCAGCACATCAATATCCGTTCTCTATATGCACTATACCCAGCTCTGGATCTCAAGACACAAGTGCTTCTGGTGGCCGAAGCCTTTCTGCAGCCCTCCCCATCCCACTCTTCCCAGCACGCAGCCCCCCTCTCCCACAGAGCACATACTAATGAGCTGCTTACTGTCAGCCTGGCCCCGGAATACTCCCACTGGTCATGGGGATGCAATTTATGCCACTCTCCTCCTGGCATAAACAGCTGTAGCTATTGGACACCTCAGGACCAGGACAATCACTAAGTACTGCTGCTGGCAGGGGGAGGGATCGAAGTTGCCATTCACGTGGTTGGGGTGGGCGTGTCCACTGCTTGGCTCAGGACAGGTGCCTAAAGTGTGGGAGAATGTGCAGCAGCGGCAGTAGAGAGGCAGAGGGGAAGCATTAAAAGGTTGTGTGGGGCGTGAGGGATGCGGAGCTACAAACTGGAGAAGTAAGGACTCTGGAGAGGTTACTGTACATGTACTGTGTGTCTGCTCCTGCTTGGCACAGTAACCTACCGTGCAGTGTATCTGTGGTGCTGTGGCTGGGGCAGGCCAAAGGTCTGTGCATGCAGTCCAGGAGATCTGGAAATGGCAAAGTGTTACCCTACTGCAATAGCTGTGAGCAGGAGGCGTCTTGTGTTAATAGATGCCTCCTGCATACTTGTGTGGTGCGCTGCTGTGTCTGAGGATTACTTGCGTGGACATCAGCCATCTGAGTTACCAGTGCCTGGAAACATGATGTTGACCAGAGGCTGCCTCCTCAGATGCAGCACTCGGATCTCGCAAATGCTAAGAGGATTCGTCTATCTTCTACAGATGCCTCCTGCTGCATATGAATGTTAATGACACGGAATTGCACTAATGCTTCCTTGTGGCTGTGCAAGTCCATCCAAACATGAATGAGGCCCACTGTACAACCTGTACCTCATTGTGGTTATGGCAGTCGAGAGCCGGGATGGGCCCAGGTACTTTTCAAGGGGTGTGGCCTAATCACAGGAGGTGTGGTCATGTACTGGCCACACTGCAGCCCAGTACACAGCAGCGTGTGCTGGGCTGAGGAAAAGAGTTGCAGCTGCTGATGCTAGGTAAGGGGGAGGGGGCCTGGGCCCCTACTGGACCCTCACTGGGCCACTCCATCAGACCTGGGCCCGGGTAATTTGTACCCCCCTCTCTCGGCACCACTGATCGTCCAGACTGGATGTGACTCAGTAGTACACTGGTTGGATGCAAATGGACTCATCTCCTACATAATGAAGGAACATTGCAATAGAAGGGTAGGTAACCCCGTTTAGCGATATTTAAGAATACATATAAGTTTATACAATAGATAAATAGACAGCAGAATTCACTGTCAAGGGAGATAGTAATAGTGAAATCAGATGATGGATTTAAAATAATATATGCTTTTCTTACAAGGTATATCATCAATAGTAAATTCTGCAATTGGGGTGATTGATCCAATGAATTTACCTAATGGGCCCTACACACTGGCAGATAAAACAGAACGATATGAACATTCTCGTTCATATCGTTCTGTGTGTTGGCACCAACGATTAACGATGTGCGCCCCCCGCGCTCGTTAATTGTTGGTGCCCCGTCGCTTATGCATGCAGGTCAATATGGACGAGACTGTCCATATTAGCCTGCAGTGCTATGGAGCCGGGGGAGTGAAGTTTCACCTCCCCCCAGCCGCCGGGTCGCCCGTCGGCCGTATCCGCCGTCGGGCAGCTCGGTGGCGGATTGGTATGTGTGTAGGGCCCATTACTCTCATATATGAGCTTATACAGGAAATGTTTCCCATTGAGTATAAATTATCAGATGCTTTGGAGTTTGTCTGTGTATTTCTGTATAAACACATCCAGAATTTATATAAGTATGTACTGAATTTAAAGAGTATTTTTCCACCATACTATTTACTGTAACTATGTGAGTCACTCTTGAGGATCACATTGCAAATCCTTGCAAGGTTATATGTACATACAGAGGACAAACAGTCATCAGTTCCTAAAGGAAGAATGACTGTCATCAGCATATGGAGGGATTCTGTCTGTGGTTAAGCTTTGGAATTACTCACAGAGGGGCTCATTTATACGAGTGATGAAACCTGCTGTGAATGATAAAACTCATTGCATATGATACATGGGGCTTCAGCCAATCAGCTCTTCTTGTGTTTGAAAAATGACAGTTGGGAATAGATTGGCTGGAGCACCATTTATCATATGCAAAAAGTGTTATCATTCACAACAAGTTTTAATCACTCAATGATAAGTGGACCCCAATTTGAGGTAGTAGTAACAGACATCAGGAATGGGTAGATTGCTATTTATAGTTGAAGCTTTAATTACTGGAAGACAGTATTGGATGCCTGATGTAGGAAATGTAACTGATACATTTTTGAGGTAGGAAGGTCTGCCCCCTATAACCCCCTCTCCACCCTTCCCCCCGCCCACACACATACACACACTCAACATAATACGAATTTATGAAAGGGTGACCTTGATGGACCTGTTTTGTTTTACTTCACTAACTATGGGGTAGATTCAATTCAGGCTATGCATGCATAGTGCCTATGGGATAGTCAAGGAGTGCACTACGCGACCATCCTTCTTTGCTGATTTTTCTTTGCAGCACATATAGGTGCGCAGAAAGATCAGTAAATATTTGCTGTTGTATGGAGCCAAATCACATGCAGGGTCCATAACCTATGTTTGTCACACACTGGGCTTCCAGGACCCTTTAACTGATGCCACTGAAGACATAGCTGAGTCTTGTATCTGTCTATCAGCCAGGTGGTTGGCATATCTCTAGGATCATCCTTCATATTGGTGGTGCATGGCCATCGCCATCTTGATTCCTATCAGCTGACTCTCTGATCACCAGCCAGAAGCTGCTCTAGGATCAGCTTACCCAAGGAACCAATCAGGGGATAGGTCTTCCTATTTAAGGCTGCTCCAGTAAGCAGACCAATGCCAGAACAACTTCACTCCTGTGATCCACTACTGGCTCCTGGCCGCTATTCAATGATGTGTTCTGGTTCCTAGTTGTGTTCCTGGTAGTACTAGTGTCCATTGTATGCCGTGCACTTCAGTCTCCAATTATCAGTATTAATTCTATGCAGCCCATATCAGGACTTCTCGTGCCCACCAAAAGTGAGCTTGAAAGGGTGTGACCTTGTGCCCCTTGTTTGTGACACTTTAGGGGCATGACATTTGTTTCTCATCATGTTGTGGGTGAGCTCGGCACTCCGGTAGCTGCTGGGCGCCGCCCAGACTCTCCCGCCACATGCATCCATTCATCGCTGCTCTGCTATGCAAACTTGCGGTGCTGGAGTGTCCCCAAACCTACTAGTTGGTACAGTGCCTTGAAGACAGAATGTGAAGAAGTGAAATTGGGAAAGATGGGAGGTATGTACTTCATTTCTTTTCTTTTTTTTTTAAATAGAAATACTGGCTTACTCTCCCAGAATGTCCAAGTGACCACTGAATTTCCGAGTAGACAACCATCCTGCATTCCGAATAAAAATCAGTCCAGAGTGTTTGTACAATTGTAATACGCCAGGGCACAGGAGCCTGTTCTGTGGGTGTTTGAGTACCCATAATATTGTGCTGCCACTATACATGTCTGTCCAAGACATTTTCAATCATATGTAGGGGCAACCCAATTATTTAGAACAGTTAGTTCAGATGTACAGAGGTGGATTTAGCAGGCTGCTTTTGTTGTCCTCTGTTTGTCCAGCAGTTCTATGGCCCCAAACCCAGTACATTTAATACATATAAAAATAAAATGTTATTCTTCTAGTGATCAAAATGCCCGTGGATTTTTTTCCTACCAAGTGAATCCTGGATACATTACTAATACTGGGGGTCATTCCGAGTTGATCGCTAGCTGCTGTTGTTCGCAGCGCAGCGATCAGGCTAAAAATCGGCACTCCTGTGCATGCGTATGCGTCTCAATGCGCACGCGCGACGTACTTTCACAAAAGCTGATGCAGTTTCACACAAGGTCTAGCGACGCTTTTCAGTCACACTGCTAGCCGCAGAGTGATTGACAGGAAGTGGGTGTTTCTGGGAGGTAACTGACCGTTTTTGGGGAGTGTGTGTGAAAACGCAGGAGTGTCAGGTACAAACACAGGCGTGCCTGGGGAAACGCGGGTGTGGCTAGCTGGTGTTTGTGACGTCAAAACAGGAACTAAATGGTCTGAAGTGATCACAAGCTAGGAGTAGGTCTGGAGCTGCTCAGAAACTGCACAATCTTTTTTTGTAGCAATGCTGCAATGCTTTCGTTCGCACTACTGCTAAGCTAAGATTCACTCCCAGAGGGCGGCGGCTTAGCAATTGCACGGCTGCTAAAAGCAGCTAGCGAGCGATCAACTAGGAATGAGGGACACTATTCGCTTAAACATCACTATCATTGTCATGTTTAAATGTACTTCAGTGTAAACAGGAGAGGTTTTATACTGAAGAGCTAACAATCTAATTAAACAAGTTGGAATAAAAATCATCAGGGGTGGCTCATAGTGTGCATTGCATTCCTCATTCACAAAGTGTGCAGAACCAGGCTGTGCCAGCTTTATGGGGCTCAGTTGAGGTCAAGGGATCAGAAAACAGTTTCTGTGTAATGTTTAGAAAATCTCACGGCTGTTTATTGGGGGTCTGTAAAACATTAGACACGGTGAGAAGCTAAACCCCCCCTCTTATTCCCCACCCAGTCTCATTCTAGGACACAAGTGCAGCTGTGCCGAGCCATCGCCGGTGTAAATCATCTTGAACAGGGATGTGGAAAAATAAATGGTATCAAAAACACAAAATACCCAAATGGGAACTGGAGTGGAACTGGTGACGGGTGAAAGGAAATGTGAATGGGGAGTCAGAGGTAGAAGCAGGAAGAAAGGGGTGAGAGTATAAAAGGAGATGAAATTTGGAAAGGGGAAGAAGGAAAGTTGATGGCAGGAAATATACATTCGAATAAATATACATGGAAATAACTAAGACAGCAGGAGAAAGGCTGATTGAGGTATTCTTATGAAAATACAAGATGAAAAGTACAGTAAGTTGTTAACTGGAACATTCACGCAACCAGCTGGGCTTTCACTAACACGGTCATATCCCATTCTACCGTACTGTCCATGTCCGTCCCCCATTCAGAGCATGTGCAGAACAGATTTCCTCCTCCTGCTCCGACCCACTGACAGTAATGTAGCCAGTGCCGTAACTAGACATTTTAGCTCTGTGTGCAAGAAACAGCATCGGCGCCCCCCCACTTATACAAAGAAGGGCCAGTGCGCACTGTAGGCGTGCAGCAAAATATAGGGGCGTGGCTTCATGGGGAAGGGGCGCAGTCACAGAGCTCCCTTTTACACATTATGGCAGGCATAGCTCCCTTTTATACATTACGGCAGGCAGAGTCCCCCTTTTATACAGTACAGCAGGTAGAGTCCCCCTTTTACACATTACGGCAGGTAGAGTCCCCTTTTACACAGCATGGCAGGCAGAGCCCCCTATTACACATTAGGCAGGTAGAGCTCCCTTTTACAAATTACGGCAGGCATAGCTCACTTTTACATAGCACGGCAGGTGGAGTCCCCCTTTTACACATTAGGCAGGTAGAGTCCACCTTTTACAGATTACAGCAGTCAGAGTCCCCCCTTTTTTACACATTACAGCAGCAGTCCCCCTTTTTACACATTAAGAAGACAGTCACTCTTTTTTACACATTAGGTAGGCAGATTCACCCTTTTTTTACACATTATGGCAAGCAGTCCCACTTTTTCACACATTAGGCAGGAAGTCCCCCTTTTTGACACATTATGACAGGCAGCCCCTCTTTTTGACACATTATTGCTGCCAGTCCTCCTTTTTTACACATTATGGCAGGCAGTCCCCCTTTTATGGGGATCTGGTCTCTACGTCGACAGTAACTAGGTCGACACTATCTAGGTCGACACTATTGGTCGACAGTAACTACGTCGACAGGGTCTCTAGGTCGACAGGTGAAAAGGTCGACATGAGTTTTTCACAATTTTTTTCTTTTTTGGAACCTTTTCATACTTAACGATCCACGTGGACTACAACTGGGAACGGTAACCTGTGCCGAGTGTGAGGGGACACGGGCACTAATTGGGGTTCCCGGTCACTCTACGAAGAAAACGACACATAAACCCCAAACCCCAAAAACCTTTTGACCTGTCAACCTAGAACATGTCGACTTACTATCTACCTTCCATACCACACCCCTTTTATGGGAGAGAGGAAGAGAGAGAGTGTGTATGTGTGTGTATTATACTCACCCTTACCTGTGATCCGGCATTCACGGCATAGCAGGCTGTCAATGAAGGAGGAGGCAGAGACCCGGGAGGCGGCGGCTGGTGGAAGACAGGCGGCAGCGTTGGACAGTGAGGGCGGGCTGCATCATGCTATGTGCGCCGCGTTATCTCTGTGTCTCGCCGCTTCTGCTATGCACGAATGCAGTTTTCTGTACCTGCGGTGATTCCCCCGGCCGCCTCCTGTCTAGGCTCGCATCCGTGGACCGTGTCCATCGCTGGCTAAAACATAATTAGGAGCGTACTGCCTGCACTAACGCGGCTAACTTTGATGCATCCCGCACTGAATAGTGTACTGACAGTGGATGCGACCGTGCGTGCGGGTGTGCTGCCGATGGTGCGCCTTCAGTGCATGTGCGCTGTGGGCAAGGCACCATCGGCACACACCTAGTTATGGCCCTGAATGTAGCAATCTGTGACTGCTAAAACTGTTGCCAAATTTGCACCCCAGAATGTGGTGACTCTCATTTGCATGTAACAAAAGTGCAAGGAAAAAATATGTTATTAACTTAATCAATTAAAAAAAAGAAAAATTGTCAATTTCTGAGCATTTTTTCAAGGAAACAAATTAGCTTGTTGAGTTAAGGGACAGAGATACAAAATAGCTATAATATATACATGTGTGAAGGGCACCATATACATAGTTATATATGTGCATGTATAAATCTGTTTGTATATTATACCATGTTCACACTGGCATATGGCGGGTTGCACCCGGGACTCGTGCACGAGACCTTCCCAGGTGCAAACCGCTTTAGACCCCGTTCAGACTGGCGGCCCCAACGCAGCATATTGCTGTGTCGATGATGTCACCGGGTCACATGCGGGGTCGGCGCTTGGAGATCAGATGATCTACAAGCACCGCCTGCTCCTATAGTGTGGTAGGGTCCCGGAATGCATCGATCCGGGTACACTTGTTCACACTGCGCCTGACCCGGTATTTACCCGGGAATAACCCTTCTTTATTCCCGGGTTAAAATACCGGGTCAGGCGACCCGGGAATTTGTCCTGGACCCCGTTCACACTGCACATAAACCCGGATTACTGCGCGTTCACGTGCAATAACCCGGATTTTTGATGGCAGTGTGAACGAGGTATAAGAGTGACCTTATATAGAACACTCCTACTCCACTCTACTGAACAGGGCAGGTATGTTTCAGTCCTTCTGCTATCACATACATTGGGTTAAAATTTACTAAGGTGGGAGTATTTTTAAGAACTGGTGATGTTGCTAATAGCAACAAATCAGATTCTACTTAACATTTATCTAGTAGCTTCTATATGATAATAGAATCTGATCGGTTGTTATGGGCAACATCCCCAGTTCGAAAAAAAACTCCCACCTTAGTGAATTTACAACATAGAGTGCTATTTGGCAGTTGGCTGCAAGCATACAACCCCCCACCCCCTTGAAACGGGTGTTGTTATACAATGTTCACACCTGCGGTAGTGTGAGGTGGTCGATGGAGGACACTTTGGGGTTAATTCCAAGTTGATCGCAGCAGGAATTTTTT
This sequence comes from Pseudophryne corroboree, assembly GCF_028390025.1. Lineage (NCBI taxonomy): Eukaryota > Metazoa > Chordata > Amphibia > Anura > Myobatrachidae > Pseudophryne > Pseudophryne corroboree. The sequence goes on from NC_086446.1 coordinate 273,498,411, forward strand.
TTGCAGTTGGGCAAAACCATGGCCCTCATTCCGAGTTGTTCGCTCGCAAGCTGCTTTTAGCAGCTTTACACACGCTAAGCCGCCGCCTACTGTGAGTGAATCTTAGCTTCTTAAAATTGCGAACGAAAGATTCTCAAAATTGCGATTACACACCTCTTAGCAGTTTCTGAGTAGCTTCAAACTTACTCGGCATCTGCGATCAGTTCAGTGCTTGTAGTTCCTGGTTTGACGTCACAAACACACCCAGCGTTCGCCCAGACACTCCTCCGTTTCTCCAGCCACTCCCGCGTTTTTCCCAGTAACTGTAGCGTTTTTTCGCACACACCCATAAAACGGCCAGTTTCCGCCCAGAAACACCCACTTCCTGTCAATCACATTACGATCACCAGAACGAAGAAAAAACCGTGAGTAAAATTCCTAACTGCATAGCAAATTTACTTGGCGCAGTCGCACTGCGGACATTGCGCATGCGCACTAAGCGGAAAATCGCTGCGATGCGAAAAAATTTACCGAGCGAACAACTCGGAATGAGGGCCCATGTGCACTGCAGGTGTGGCAGATATAACATTTGCAGAGAGAGTTAGATTTGGGTGGGTTATTTTATTTCTGTGCAGGGTAAATACTGGCTGCTTTATTTTTACACTGCAAATTAGATTGCAGATTGAACACACCCCACCCAAATCTAACTCTCTCTGTACATGTTGTATCTGCCTCCCCTGCAGTGCACATGGTTTTGCCCAATTGCTAACAGAATTCCTGCTGCAATCAACTTGGAATTATCCCCTTTGTTCACTACCTTGAGCACACTTATCGGGACGGGTTGGGTATGGGTCACTGTTTCTTAAAAATAGCATTGCGCAATGTATTCATGTAACATCACGTGTCATCTTCCCTTCCTATAACTCCTACCTAAAATGTTTATTCCTGGTAAATGCTGTTTTGGCCTAAAGCACGGATGGTGTAATGGTTAGCATTACTGCCTCACAGCACTGAAATCATGCGTTTAATTCCCACCATGGCTCTAACTGTGTGGAGTTTGTATATTCTCCCTGTACTTGTCTGGGTTTCCTCCCACAATCCAAAAATATACTGGTAGGTTAATTGGCTTCCAACAAAATTGACCCTAGTGTGAATGTGTCTGTGTGTGTACATGTGATAGGAAATATGGGTTGTAAGCTCCACTGGGGCAGGGACTGATGTGAATTGCCAAATATTCTCTGGAAAGCGCTGCGGAATATGTGTGCGCTATATAAATAACTAGTAATAAATAAATAAAGCACACAACCTTAAAGCTGCACTACCCACTAATTTCTTTTTAAAGTGCCCCCGGCTCCTAATTGAAGCCCTATGGACGGCTATGCATCTGTGTAGAAACAAATAACTGGCAAATGAATAAAACTCATCCAGCTAAATGTAATAGCCTCGGAGTTCCGGAGGTGTGGTAATTTTGGGGTAATTCTGAGTTGATCGTAGCAGCAAATTTGTTGGCAGATGGGCAAAAGCATGTGCACTGCAGGGAAAGGGGGGGGGGGGCAGATATAACATGTGCAGAGAGAGTTAGATTTAGGAGGGTTATATTGTTTCTGTGCAGGGTAAATACTGGCTGCTTTATTTTTACACTGCAATTTAGATTTCAGTTTGAACACACCCCACCCAAATCTCACTCTCTCTGCACGTTATATCTGCCTCCCCTGCACTGCACATGGGGGGTCATTCCGAGTTGATAGCTCGCTAGCTATTTTTTGCAGCGCTGCGATCAGATAGTCGCCGCCTATAGGGGAGTGTATTTTTGCTTTGCAAGTGTGCGATTGCATGTGCGGCCGAGCACTACAAAAAAGTTTTGTGCAGATTATGAGTAGGTCTGAACTTACTCAGCCCTTGCGATCACTTCACCCTGTCTGGTCCCGGAATTGACGTTAGACACCCGCTCTGCAAACGCTTGGACACGCCTGCGTTTTTCCAAACACTCCTAGAAAACGGTCAGTTGACACGCATAAACGCCCTCTTCCTGTCAATCTCCTTGCGATCGGCTGTGCAAATGGATTCTTAGTTAAATCCATCGCTCAGCAATGATCCACTTTGTACCGATACAACGTGCCTGCGCATTGCGGTGCATACGCATGCGCAGTAGTGACCTGATCGATGCGCAGCGAAAACGTCAGCATGCGATCAGGTTGGAATGACCCCCCTGGTTTTGCCCATCTGCTAACAAATTTGCTGCTACAATCAGGTCTGAATTAGGCGCTTTGTGGAAGTCTGTCCATTTTTTTTAAAAGTAGTAAACACCCAATGATTGGCGCTTTAAACAAAATGGGCAGACTCGCACAAAATTCCCACACCTCCAGAACTCCGAGGCTATTACATTCAGCCGATCATTTTTAAATGGCGGTGGAATGAGGTGTAAGTTCTAACCACTATCTCCTAAATATAGTTTATGATTCGCTGGGAGAAATGGTGGAGCCCTGGTAATTACAGTCGCATGAAGCTTAGCTGAAGGGGCATTTTTGGAAAATATATTCCTAAGTATATATCTTCCAAATGTATTGATTATGGCTCTAATCAAATACAGTCCCATCACAGTAATACTCTACATCTTTGTGACCGAAACATAATACGGACAGCATCCTTGTGAATATCGCTCATATCGCGCCCATAGTAATCAGGTTTAGCTGCGTAAAGGGTTGGGTGCCCTTGCTACCCCGGGGGTATCGAGCTGAAATGAATATACCACTTCCATCAGCAGAAACAGAACGGGTGTGGAAGGGTGTAAAGAATTGAATACCGCCCATAGAGTGCAAATGCCATGCAATACAAAGAACATCCTTGTGACAGTCACACAATGCAGAGAAAAAAGACATATATATTCCAACACAACTTCACGATTCTGCAGGATACAACGTGTGCATGACATTCTGCTCTCCCTACACTACATGAATTTAAAACACTGCTATAAGTACAGTATTGAGCATCTGGCAGAGCTGGCAAAGACACTAACGTCTAACACTAGCTAAGGGGTGCAGCTGAACTTAAGTTCATTTGAACTCATATTTTTTTTTATTATTGTATTTGCTTAAACGAACACATTTCCAACATTGTTGTACAAACTGGCTTTTTTTTTTTTTTTTTTAGCTCATATTGAACTAATCCCAGTATGTCAATGGACAGCCTGGGAATTGTAGTTTCACAAAATCTGATATATGACAGGATATTGCCCCAATCACAGAAGTATTTTACTGATATTAGTGATGTGCACCGGACATTTTTCGGGTTTTGTGTTTTGGTTTTGGATTCGGTTCCGCGGCCGTGTTTTGGATTCGGACGTGTTTTGGCAAAACCTCCCTGAAATTTTTTTGTCGGATTCAGGTGTGTTTTGGATTTGGGTGTTTTTTTACAAAAACCCCTCAAAAACAGCTTAAATCATAGAATTTGGTGGTCATTTTGATCCCATAGTATTATTAACTTCAATAAACATAATTTCCACTCATTTCCAGTCTATTCTGAACACCTCACAATAAGACTGCGTAGGTCATGTAATATGGCCGAAAGCAACATAAACTCACCGGATGGGCATGCGGCACGCCTCTTAATGCATCACTCTGGCACGGAAGGGGTTACAGTTTTTGTGGGAGGAACGTAAGGAAAACTGCCTAGAATGTGATTGGCTGGATTCTGTATAGGGGCTGGTCTGACATACATACAGGGCCGGTGGAAGGTTGCTCGGCACCCTAGGCAAAACTTAAGCCTACCCCCCTCTTATTCACGTTACGTTACAGTAGTGGCTCTTATTGATGTTGCGTCACACAGTAGTGCCCTTATTCACGTTACAACACACAGTAGTGCCCCTTAATCACGTTACATCACACAGTAGTGCCCCTTATTCACATTACACCACAATAGAGCCCATTTACATTAAACCACACAGTAGAATCAATTCACATCCTGCCACATAGTAGTACTCCTTATACATATTATGCCACACAGTAATAGTGCCCCTTATAACACTATATGCCATAAAGTAATGCCCCTATACATTATGCCACACAGTAATGCCACTTACATTATACCAGACAGCATGAGACGAAAATCACATTATAGCACACACTATGAGCCGCAATTCACATTATACCACACAGTATGAGACGAAATTCAAATTATAGCACACGGTATGAGACGAAATTCACATTATACCACACGGTATGAGTCAAAATTTACATTATAGGACACAGAATGAGCCAAAATTCACATTATGCCACATGGAATGGGACAAAATTCAAGGAGAGTGACAGCAGGGAAATAGGGTCAGGGAGAGTGACAGGGAAAATGATAGCAGGGACATAGGAACAGGGAGAGTGACAGAGGGACAGGGAAAGTGACAGCAGGGACATAGGGACAGGAAGAGTGAAAGAGGGACAGGGAAAGTGACAGCAGGGACATAGGGGCAGGGAGAGAGAAAGGCAGCAGGGTAAGCAGTGGCGTAACTTCAGCTCAATTGCCCAGAGGCAAGAAAAATGTCGTGCCCCCCTTGCAAAAAATTATTTGTATTTTACTGACTCCATGCCCTGTGTGAGTGATAACCCCCTTCCCCTGTGTAAGCCATGCCCCCCCCCCCCCCCCACACACACACACACTTCTCCTGTGTGAGTGATATTACCCTCTTCCTCCTTTTCTGAGCCATGTCCCCCTTCCTACTGTGTGAGACACAGAGATAGGGAGGGAGAGAGAGACTGGGAAAGAAAGAAAGAGATGAGGGAGAGACATGGAGAGAGAGACAGAGATAAGGAGAGAGAGAAGTAAGGCAGAGAGGGAGAGAGACGCAGAGACAGAGAGAGAGACGAGGGACAGAGGGAGAGGAGGGAGAGGGAGAGAGAGATGAGGTAGAGAGACAAGGGAGAGAGATACGAGGGAGAGAGGGAGATGAGAGAGAGATGGATGAGAAAGAGAGAGACAGATGGAGAGACAGACGGAGAGAGAGAGATGAGGGAGGGACAGAGGCGAGGGAGAGACGGAGATGGGGAGAGAGGGGCGAGGGAGGGAAGAGAGACAGAGAGATAGATGCAGAGACAGGGAGACAGGTACACGGAGGGGATGAGAGAGACAGTAGAGAGAGACAGGGAGAGACATGTAGAGAGAGAAGCGAGGGAGAGAGATGCAGAGACAGGGACAGATACAGGGAGAAGGAGAGAGACAGGGTGAGGGAGATAGAGATGGGAACACAGACATGGAAAGGAAGAGAGAGAGAGAGAGAGAGACAGGGAGAGGGACACAGAGATGGGGAGAGAGAGAAGCCAGGGAAAAAGATGGAAAGGGAGAGACACAGGGACACAGACAGGGAAAGGGAAATAGAGACAGGGAGAGAGAGATGAGGGAGACAGACAGGGAGAGAGAGGAGGAAGACAGACAGGGAGAGACAGATGGGGAGAGAGAGAAGCGAGGGAAAGGGCGAGAGAGTGAGAGGGAGAGAGACGCAGACAGGGAGAGAGACAGAGGGAGAGAGATGCAGAGACAGGGAGACAGAGTCAGGAGAAAGAGAGAGACAGGGAGAAAGAGGGAACAGCACAGGGTGAGGTGCATGGAACCTTTGCCGCTCTGCGGGACTCTGGGTGATGAAGATGGGCACCAAGGGTGCCACACACTGACGGCCCTCCTTATGTGGCCGGGCGGCTGTGATCTCCCCTCTAGAGTTTTCTGCACAAGAGCCGCAAAATTTCTGCACAGTCCACACTTACCCTCCCTCCTTGTCCGTCATGGTGCTCGCTGATAGCTGCGTTGCGACGCTTCTTCCAGCCTCGCTGTCCGTACGATGTACCCCTCTCTCCGTCAGGGGGCAGGTCGTGGGGGCAGCTCCTCCCCGTGTCCACGGTCTCCGCTCTGCTCCTCCCGCTAATGTTCCCTGCCTCCCCATGTCTCGCTTATTCCGCAGCCCTCTCAGCTCTCAGGCAGCCACTAAACGGCAGTGAGTGGGTACTTTTATGTGTCCCCACCCGAGAGGGGGTCTTTTAGTGACCTCTTTGCCCTGCTGTGGTTGGTGGCACAGTGGGTCCTATGACCGCGGCGCTATTATTTTAAATCTGTCGCGGACTGGCAGCCAAGCAGGAGCGGTCCGCTGCAGATTTGAAATAGTAGCACCGTGGTCAGGAGCGAGAGCTCGGTGCGGCAGGGGTCTTCAGACACAGTGCTCGAAGAAGTCTTCTACATCTACAACTACATGGATAGTGAAACTGGTGGCCCAGGGGGTTCCATATTCTGTCCTTGAGCATATATATATATACTGTATATATATATATATATATATATACTGTGTATATATATATATATATACTTTGTAGTAATCAGCAGCACTCCATACTATGTAGTACAAATGAATTAGGCCGGTGCCCTCCGTATGGCATCCCCAGCAAGGATGTCTCCAAACACAGCCCACGGTCGGCGGCACTCACGGCTCCCTCAGCGGAGAATAAAACGAGACCAAGTCACTTAGAAAGTCAACTTCCTAAGTGACTTGGTCTCGTTTTATTCCCCGCTGAGGGAGCCGTGAGTGCCGCCGACCGTGGCCTGTATATATATATATATATATATATATATATATATATATACACACACAAAGATATCGGCGGCACTCACAGGCTTTTCAAAGCCAAAAGACCAGACCAGTCAGTTAGCGCTTAAGCGCTAACTGACTGGTCTGGTCTTTTGGCTTTGAAAAGCCCGTGAGTGCCACCGATATCTTTGTGTATTAGCCACGCTGTTTGCTGCGGAGGGCACCCGGCAGGTTGTACCTGTGAATTAGCAGTGAGTGCTGAATACCGTGTGTGTGTGTGCGTGCGTGTGTGTATGTATATATATATATATATACATACATATATACACATATATATACATATATATATATACACATATATATATATACACACACACACACACACACACACACACACATTATATATATATATATATATATATATTATTTCTGACTGTGGCTGGGACTGTTGGTCATACTTTCATATGTCATCCTGTATAAATATGCGGTATAGAGCCAGCCAGGGTCAGGTAACTACAAAGGTGCCAGGAGCAGAAGGGCGGCAAACAGCGTCGGCTGAAGGAGCATGGACGGCCGGGGGCAGCGATCGGACCTCCCTGCCTACGGCTGCAGGGGGAGGAGGGAGAGAATGATGCTGCTGCCTGTCCGTATTTAGGTCCCAGCAGCATCGCGCTGCCTCTCCAGCTTGTTGCCGCGGTCCGTCAGCAGAGGGGGCGCGGCAGACGCAGCTCACGCTGGCCGGGGGTGACTGATTGTGGACGGCTGCCGCTGCGGCTGGTCAGACCCGTACTGCGGCCGCCGCTAGCCAGCCCTGCACATGATTGTTAGGTAAAACGAATTCAGGAGGGATGTGCCGCCCTCCAGTGGCCGGCGCTCATAGGCAGCTGCCTAAAGCTGCCTAATGGTAGCGCCGGCCCTGCATACATATAGTCTTCAGACCTAGGACAGCCTGTCTCTTTGCTGTTGTTTCCGTGGACCAGCTAAGTACAAGCTAATATCCTAAAGTTATCAGTGTTTCCTTAAAACACTTTGCTTCCTACTAACTGTCCTTTTTTCTATTTGCATTAATCTTTACTTCTTTCTGCTTTATATAATCCCTACCTCTCTTCTACCTCTTTCTGTCCTATTTACTTGCTTTTCTACCTCTTATTTATTGTATGTGACTGTACATTGTCCCTGTCTGTTCGTCCCCTCCAATGGCCGCTGTACGCGGCGCGGGCCTGCCTACTCGCTACTCGACTTCTCCGTGAGCCGAACGAGCCGGGGCAGACCTCCTGCGCCTGGGGCGGCAGTGTCCATGAGCGTCCTCGGTCGGGCTCGACCGCCCGCTCTCGCGGCCCCCCGGGTGCCTGCTCAAGCTTCGTCTCCGCCGCTGTCAGCGGCGGTGACGGATGACGCGGCGCTGGGTGTCTCGGGGCGGCGGAGGCGGCCTGCTAGGCCGGGCGCTTCCTCGCCCCGGCGGCCGCTAATCTGGTGGTGGGCGGGCAGTGCTCCCTCCCTGCATCTGGGCACACGCTTTCTTTTTGCGCGGGGAGGGAGGGGGACTGTCCCCCCTCCCCCCCCACACACACACACAAGGTGCTTTTGTACATCGCTCCCTCCCTGCAGCTGGGCACAGGCCTTCTTTTTCTACGAGGAGGGAGGGGGACTGGGGGACTGCCCCCCCCCACCCCCGCACAGACGGTGCTTATGTATAATGTAATGTTCAACAGTGGTATAGGGAGGAGAAGGATGCCGTTTTGAGTCTGGGGCGGCATCATACAGATATATATATTCCACACATTGCTCCCCAGAGCTGTTGCGAGGTCACATGGTGGCCGGCTGCAGTGGGTACGGCCAGCCCGTCTGCACTACTGCGACTTGGCCGGGGACGCCGTCGGCCCTCACAAGGGGGCCCCCATACAGCCTAATCAGCCCAAGCACAGTTGGCCACTTTATACGCAGGTGCAGGGTCACGCTCTGCTGCCCGCGGTGGGACGGGGCTCCGTGCCCGCAATGCCGCGGCCGGGCCGATGTCGCCGTGGGCCCGCGCCGGGGGGGGGGGGGGTCGCATTGGGCCCGTTTAGGCCGGTCGCGCTGGGGCCGATACTGCGGCCTCGCCCCCTCCCCCGCAGTGGGTAGCACCGTGGCACCGGCCCACACTGGGGATTACCCGGAAGCCTGGTAGTGCCGGACGGCGTGCCCGTGCTACCCTGGCCAGCCACAGACACGAAGCACAGTTGCAGGCCGGTACCCCCCCCCCCCCCCAAGGGGACGACCTGAGCAGGCGGCCAGCATGTTCTCTAGGCCTAGCAGGGAAAAAGGCACAGGGTACAAGTGCGCTGCGTCTAACAGTTCCAGCAATCAGGGATCTAGTCCCAAGACCAATACTAGGGATAGTGGGATGGCGCGATGTAGGCGGTCAGGCACTACTCATTGCAGCAGGACAGCAATGCCGTTACACCCGACAGCTAGGGGTCCTTTTCCCCTACAGGTGGTTTGCTAACCTCCCGTGTGGCGCGGGACTCGCGTCCCATGTCTGAACTTAGCGCGCCCGCGTCCGCACCTTTGATGGACCCCACCGTCTTGTCCGCCTTTGTTCCGCAGTCGCGTCAGATGCGGTCCCCTTGTTATCCTCCGTACCCGGGGGTCAGGGGCCGGCAGCCACTTATCTGGATGATAGCATCGCGCAGATGCTTACGCCGCTACTGTCCTCTGATGGACCGGCTCGCCCGCCCCGCTCGCGGAGGAGGTGGGACCGCTGGGGGTTCACGGGAACAGTGTCTCCTTGGTCTCCCCATCCGTGGACGTCGGGACTGGAATGGAGTCAGCTGGTGCCTCCGTGAGTCATCCGGAGCGAGCAGGGACGTACGCAGTTGCTTCTCGTGCAGGTGAGTCTTCATCGGACCCTGTCCTGGCCCGGGGTAGTATGGTTACTCCCCCCCCCCCCCCCCCGTAGCGGGTTGGGATCACGTACTCAGTCCCGCTCCTCTAGCGAGGGTGGACGTACGCGTAGGGATCCCAGCAAGCGCGGTAGACACAGGCATAGGCGTTGGGGCATGGTCCTCCGACGGCTGTTTGCACAGGGTCAATGGCGAGAGCGCTGAAACTCGGCGGTGCAACGTGGTCTGATGCCCTGGGTCCGGGACGGGATCCGTAAGGGCCAATACGTCAATATCTTCGCCCTCACTAGTGTTGATCGTTAAGCTTTGCTTTCGGCTACGAAGAAGCAAACAGGGCAGCGGAGCCGCTTCGCGACCCTACCCTAATGGGGTTCGGTGCATGTTCATCTACGCGGCGTGTTATTTAGAGATGCGCACGGACGGGCACATGAACCCAGTGCTCTATAATTTCCTTATACACTTGGTGTACCAGGAGTACAAAGGGTCGGCTGGGCGACGTTACTTTTAGGTCTTCCGGCGCACGCTGCTCGGCCGGGAAATCTACATGTCGGTACAATGGATGTCGAATTGTGCTCGGAGCTAACACAGGGCTCCGTGGGCACCAAGGAGGGCAGTTTGGCGAGACGGTGGCCAAAGCGGCCTGGCTCTCGTTCTACTTCTTTTCGAGCGGGTCCATCACGCACAGGGCATGATACATGCTTCGCTTTCCATGATGCCCAATGTTGGGTGGTCGGTGTCGTGTTCATCGCTCATGCATCACATGTGGCGGAGCACAAGGGATCAAGGACTTCACCAGTCCTGGGACATGGGATTATCCCGGCTCGCAGACCCAGCAGAGTCGCGTTTCCGCGGCCCCAGGCGCGGGCCTTGGCCCCCACCCCAATTAGATTACTGGCGCTCATACCCTGGCTGCGAGGGTACCCGGGGTGGCTGTACGCCCAATTTTTGCTCTTGAGTTTCGCGTTCGGCTTCTCCTTACTGATATCTGGGCTAGTGGGTCCCGGGGCTGGTACAACCCTGCGTTCGGCTCGGGAGTTTCCGGTCGTGCTCCAGCAGAATGCTCAGGCTGAGGTTTCGTTGGGCAGGAGGCCCCCCCCCCCCCCTTACCGCATTTAGGTCTTGTCCCCTGTCGGGATAGTGCCCAAAAAGTCCGCGAGCAAATATAGGCTGCTACAGCATCTTTCCTGTCCCCTGTGGTCATCCGTAAATGATGCTACCCCTGTTTGTCAGTGGAGGGTCAGTTACCTGTCCTTTTATTCGGCCATAGCCTACATTAGGTCTTTTGGGAACGGGGGTCGTGAAGTGTAAATTGGACATCCAGTCAGCATTTCGTCCTCTCCCTCTGTACCCTTGGGCCTTTCGGTTTAGGGTTTTTTGGGCGATGGCTATTACATAGATCGGTGCCTCTCTATGGGTTGTTCTCTCTCTTGTTCTTTCCTCCATTGGCGCCTTGAGCATGCGACGGGCTAACGGCGAATTTCGCACGGCTTGGATGATGTCCTTTTGATCGGGCCACAGGACTCAGATCGCTTAGCTAGCTTGTTACGGAGGGCACTCGCCCTCTTCGCACACTTCGGGGTTCCGGTGGCGCCTGAGCGTCCTCATGGGCCCACTGCATCCGTAGACTATCTCGGCCCTCAGTTTGATTCGGTCACCGGCCTCTGTAGTCTCCCGGTAGATACGGTTACGTCTTCGTATGATATCCTTTATGTGCTTGCTGCGGGCAAGCTTACTTTCATGCAGGATCCATCCCTATGGGGCCTGTTTAATTTTGCTTGCAAAGTTATCCCCATGGGTAGAGTTTTTCTGTAGAAAATTGGAGCGGCCGACAGTTGGAATTTGACGCCCGCATCCTTTTCTCAGATTGTCCCTCGACATTCGGCGGGATTTACGTACCATGGACGAATTTGGTTAGTTTCAGCGGCATTTGTGTTGGGTGGGAGGCGGCAAGCTTTTCAAGGACACCTCTGGTGCTTGCGATTAGCGAGCGCTTCCTGACACACTTGCTATCGCTGTATATTTTTCCCATACCGGGCTCATCGGAGCTCTGGCTCCATGCCCTGCGTAACACACAGGGGGTCTTCTGGTGGCCGTGGCTTTTGCCATCATTAGGCAGGAGTCCACAGCCTTGCCGGTACTGCAGGTCTTCGCACAGATAGTCTTGCTATGCTGGGTGAACAACATTACGTTGCGAGCCGCGCATGTCCCGGCCGAGTGCAACAACATTGATGATACTTTTCTCGCGTCGACTGGCAGCGGTTTAGGCAGTTGGCTCCTGCAGCTCTAATCCAAAGGGACTTCTGCGGATTGGAGGACTTAGCCCACAGGTCTTTGGCTCCTGCAACTTTCGCGGCTTGTCTGGCCGCTTGGGAGCGGTGAAGTCGCCACCTGCTGGAGCGAGGCCATACTGGTAAGACCCCTCACGAGGCAGATGGCCCATAGTTGCATTGGATTGGGGATGACAGGGATGGTGGCAGCAGGCTGATCCCTGATCAACTGGGCAGCTGGCCCTCAGGGATGGTGGCAGAAGGCCAATCCCGTAACATCGGGGCAGCAGGCCCTACAACATTTAGGATATTATTTCACTTATAATTTTGAGATATTTTATTTTCATGTGCTGTATGCTTTTTGCTATGTGTGATCAATATTTCAACCGTCCCTCAGTTAGTGAGAGTTTTTCATCCAAGTTTGGATTTAATAGGCCTTCCTTTCCGTCAATAACAGCCATCGATATACGCCTCGACGGTTTGCGGTGTAAAATTCCGCGCTCACGAAACGGGGATACGAGGTCGGCGGCCTTTACGATGGCCTTCCACGGTGGGTTCAGGGTGGGTGAGTGGGTGTCCGTCTCTCGGACTTCTGCCTTGCCCATGCTGGGGCCCACGTCGTCGTACGCCCCGACGGTTTGTGGTGTGGGATTCAGCGCTCCAAGACCGACGTAGCGGGCAGGGGGCTGTGTGTTCGAGTGGGGTCGGGCTCGTGTGCGGGGCATTTTGTCCAGTTTTCGCGGCCCGGTCTTATTCGTCTGTGCGGCCTCCAGCGCCCTCCCGGGTGGCTCGTCCATTGTGGCGGTTCCCCATTGACTAGGAATCAATTCCTGTTGGTTTTGGGACGTTGTATTTTATACCTGGGTCTATCTCTGGCCGGCTATGGGGCTCACTCCGCATCAGCGCTGCTTCGGCAGCCGCTGTGGTGGGTTGGTCCGAAGTCGATGTCCGGGCACTGGGTAGGTGGAGGTCTGGTGCAGTCTGACGCTATATCAGGCCTTTTCCTCCCAGTGCGCCCTTTTGAGGATTAGCCGCTCGTCGCAGTTGCACTTTGCGATTGCGGGGGCCTTGAGGAATTTTTGTTTTATCGTTGGTTTTAATTACGGCTGTTGCCGGCTGACGAAGTTTTGTGTTTTTGCCTCAAGTCAAATTGGGCGACCCCTCCCCCCCCCCCCCCCTCCCTCCCTGTTAGGGTTGCATGTTAGGTTATCCATTTTCTTCATATATTTAATTTCTTAAACATATTTCATTTCTTAACCTCAGTACCAGGCAGGCGGCTAGATCCACGCTTTATGTGATTCAGGTCTATTTAGTTTTGTATTCTGTTTTCTTTAGTATTCTGCTTTGTTTAGTTGTGTTAGGTTTTCGGGTCAGGTGGCGGTGGCAGGTTGGTAACCTGGCAGTTGGCCGGTTTCTGAACGGTTATTTTAGTTTAACTTAAGGAGTTTATTGTTAGTAAGTTCGGGTGAGCTTTTAGGTAATTTTATAGTCCTATTATTAATTGATGGGCACCACCGTACCTGGTGGGCCCATATGATAGATCATGGACATGTGTGGATATCGGGGCCGGTGGCCCTATTTTTTATCCCGTAGGGGCGGAGCGTACCTCCGTCCCTACAACTGTTGGTGGGCAGGGGTAGTGGCAGAAGGTCGACCCCTGGCCTTGGATTTTTGGATTTCCGATGTCTGGGATGGAGGCAGGAGGCCGATCCCGGAACATCTGGGGCAGAAGGCCCCTTCACACATATGTTTTTATTGCTCGGGATGGAGGCAGGAGGCCAATCCCGAAGCATCTGGGGCAGAAGGCCCCCTCACACACACATGTTTATTGCTCTATTTCGTCATATAATTTTGTATCACCCTTATTAAGTTCTTTATTATGCTTAACCGTTCTTCTCCCCGCCACCTTAGTTAGAGAGGGAAGTCTGCATTTTTAGTTTTAGTATTAATAGGCCTCCCTCTCAGTCAATTACGGTTGTTGTGTCTTTATTTATTAAGATAAGTGTGCTTGAGAGGTGTGCGTATGCATCTGACGTGTGAAGTTTAAGACTGCGTAGGTCATGTAATATGGCCGAAAGCAACATAAACTCACCGGATGGGCATGCGGCACGCCTCTTAATGCATCACTCTGGCACGGAAGGGGTTACAGTTTTTGTGGGAGGAACGTAAGGAAAACTGCCTAGAATGTGATTGGCTGGATTCTGTATAGGGGCTGGTCTGACATACATATAGTCTTCAGACCTAGGACAGCCTGTCTCTTTGCTGTTGTTTCCGTGACCCACCCTCCCGCCCTGGGGAGTTGGTTTTTGTTGCTCCCCTGGGGGTTGCTTGTGTCGGCTTTTGGTGGCCGGTTTCTGAACGGTTATTTTAGTTTAACTTAAGGAGTTTATTGTTAGTAAGTTCGGGTGAGCTTTTAGGTAATTTTATAGTCTTATTATTAATTGATGGGCACCACCGTACCTGGTGGGCCCATATGATAGATCATGGACATGTGTGGATATCGGGGCCGGTGGCCCTATTTTTTATCCCGTAGGGGCGGAGCGTACCTCCGTCCCTACAACTGTTGGTGGGCAGGGGTAGTGGCAGAAGGTCGACCCCTGGCCTTGGATTTTTGGATTTCCGATGTCTGGGATGGAGGCAGGAGGCCGATCCCGGAACATCTGGGGCAGAAGGCCCCTTCACACATATGTTTTTATTGCTCGGGATGGAGGCAGGAGGCCAATCCCGAAGCATCTGGGGCAGAAGGCCCCCTCACACACACATGTTTATTGCTCTATTTCGTCATATAATTTTGTATCACCCTTATTAAGTTCTTTATTATGCTTAACCGTTCTTCTCCCCGCCACCTTAGTTAGAGAGGGAAGTCTGCATTTTTAGTTTTAGTATTAATAGGCCTCCCTCTCAGTCAATTACGGTTGTTGTGTCTTTATTTATTAAGATAAGTGTGCTTGAGAGGTGTGCGTATACCATCTGACGTGTGAAGTTTATTATTTTTAGTCCTAAAATTTGCACCGAGGTCGCTGGATGACTAAGCTAAGCGACCCAAGTGGCCGACACAAACACCTGGCCCATCTAGGAGTGGCACTGCAGTGTCAGACAGGATGGCAGATTTAAAAAATAGTCCCCAAACAGCACATGATGCAAAGAAAAAAAGAGGTGCAATGAGGCAGCTGTGTGACTAAGCTAAGCGATCAAAGTGGCCGACACAAACACCTGGCCCATCTAGGAGTGGCACTGCAGTGTCAGACAGGATGGCACTTCAAAAAATAGTCCCCAAACAGCACATGATGTAAAGTAAAAAAGAGGTGCACCAAGGTCGCTGGATGGCTAAGCTAAGCGACCCAAGTGGCCGACACAAACACCTGGCCCATCTAGGAGTGGCACTGCAGTGTCAGACAGGATGGCAGATTTAAAAAATAGTCCTCAAACAGCACATGATGCAAAGAAAAAAAAGAGGTGCAATGAGGTAGCTGTGTGACTAAGCTAAGCGACCCAAGTGGCCGACACAAACACCTGGCCCATCTAGGAGTGGCACTGCAGTGTCAGACAGGATGGCACTTCAAAAAATAGTCCCCAAACAGCACATGATGCAAAGAAAAAAAGAGGTGCACCAAGGTCGCTGGATGGCTAAGCTAAGCGACCCAAGTGGCCAACACAAACACCTGGCCCATCTAGGAGTGGCACTGCAGTGTCAGACAGGATGGCACTTCAAAAAATAGTCCCCAAACAGCACATGATGCAAAGAAAAATGAAAGAAAAAAGAGGTGCAAGATGGAATTGTCCTTGGGCCCTCCCACCCACCCTTATGTTGTATAAACAGGACATGCACACTTTAACCAACCCATCATTTCAGTGACAGGGTCTGCCACACGACTGTGACTGAAATGACGGGTTGGTTTGGACCCCCACCTAAAAAGAAGCAATTAATCTCTCCTTGCACAAACTGGCTCTACAGAGGCAAGATGTCCACCTCATCATCATCCTCCGATATATCACCGTGTACATCCCCCTCCTCACAGATTATCAATTCGTCCCCACTGGAATCCACCCTCCCACCCACCCTTATGTTGTATAAACAGGACATGCACACTTTAACGAACCCATCATTTCAGCGACAGGGTCTGCCACGCGACTGTGACTGAAATGACTGGTTGGTTTAGGCCCCCACCAAAAAAGAAGCAATCAATCTCTCCTTGCACAAACTGGCTCTACAGAGGCAAGATGTCCACCTCCTCCTTATCCTCCGATTCCTCACCCCTTTCACTGTGTACATCCCCCTCCTCACAGATGATTAATTCGTCCCCACTGGAATCCACCATCTCAGGTCCCTGTGTACTTTCTGGAGGCAATTGCTGCTGGTGAATGTCTCCACGGAGGAATTGATTATAATTCATTTTGATGAACATCATCTTCTCCACATTTTCTGGAAGTAACCTCGTACGCCGATTGCTGACAAGGTGAGCGGCTGCACTAAACACTCTTTCGGAGTACACACTGGAGGGGGGGCAACTTAGGTAGAATAAAGCCAGTTTGTGCAAGGGCCTCAAAATTGCCAATTTTTCCTGCCAGTATACGTACGGACTGTCTGACGTGCCTACTTGGATGCGGTCACTCATATAATCCTCCACCATTCTTTCAATGGTGAGAGAATCATATGCAGTGACAGTAGACGACATGTCAGTAATCGTTGGCAGGTCCTTCAGTCCGGACCAGATGTCAGCACTCGCTCCAGACTGCCCTGCATCACCGTCAGCGGGTGGGCTCGGAATTCTTAGCCTTTTCCTTGCAGCCCCAGTTACGGGAGAATGTGAAGGAGGAGCTGTTATCGGGTCACGTTCCGCTTGACTTGACAATTTTCTCACCAGCAGGTCTTTGAACCTCTGCAGACTTGTGCCTGCCGGAAAGAAAGATACAACGTAGGCTTTAAACCTAGGATCGAGCACGGTGGCCAAAATGTAGTGCTCTGATTTCAACAGATTGACCACCCGGGAATCCTGGTTAAGCGAATTAAGGGCTTCATCCACAAGTCCCACATGCCTAGCGGAATCGCTCTGTTTTAGCTCCTCCTTCAATCTCTCCAGCTTCTTCTGCAAAAGCCTGATGAGGGGAATGACCTGACTCAGGCTGGCAGTGTCTGAACTGACTTCACGTGTGGCAAGTTCAAAGGGTTGCAGATTGAAAATCTTTCTCCACTGCGCTTGAGACAGGTGCATTCCACCTCCTTTGCCTATATCGTAGGCAGATGTATAGGCTTGAATGGCCTTTTGCTGCTGCTCCATCCTCTGAAGCATATAGAGGGTTGAATTCCACCTCGTTACCACCTCTTGCTTCAGATGATGGCAGGGCAGGTTCAGGAGTGTTTGCTGGTGCTCCAGTCTTCAGCACGCGGTGGCTGAATGCCGAAAGTGGCCCGCAATTCTTCGGGCCACCGACAGCATCGCTTGCACGCCCCTGTCGTTTTTTAAATAATTCTGCATCACCAAATTCAATATATGTGCAAAACATGGGACTTGCTGGAATTTGCCCACATGTAATGCACGCACAATATTGGTGGCATTGTCCGATGTCACAAATCCCCAGGAGAGTCCAATTGGGGTAAGCCATTCTGCGATGATGTTCCTCAGTTTCCGTAAGAGGTTGTCAGCTGTGTGCCTCTTATGGAAAGCGGTGATACAAAGCGTAGCCTGCCTAGGAACGAGTTGGCGTTTGCGAGATGCTGCTACTGGTGCCGCCGCTGCTGTTCTTGCTGCGGGAGGCAATACATCTACCTAGTGGGCTGTCACAGTCATATAGTCCTTAGTCTGCCCTGCTCCACTTGTCCACATGTCCGTGGTTAAGTGGACATTGGGTACAACTGCATTTTTTAGGACACTGGTGACTCTTTTTCTGACGTCTGTGTACATTTTCGGTATCGCCTGCCTAGAGAAATGGAACCTAGATGGTATTTGGTACCAGGGACACAGTACCTCTCTACTATGACATTGGGCATCGGCCTTGGCAGACGACGTTGATGGCATTTCATCGTCTTGGCCATGACTAGTGGCAGCAGCTTCAGCACGAGGTGGAAGTGGATCTTGATCTTTCCCTATTTTACCCTCCACATTTTTGTTCTCCATTTTTTAATGTGTGGAATTATATGGCAGTAATATATCAATAGCAATGGCCTACTGTACCGTACTGCTATATATTATATACTGGTGGTCAGCAAAATTATGCACTGCCCTCCTACTATATATACTGCGCACAACTTAAATGCACCACAGGTATGGATGGATAGTATACTTGACGACACAGAGGTAGGTAGAGCAGTGGACTACTGTACCGTACTGCTATATATTATATACTGGTGGTCAGCAAAATTATGCACTGTCCTCCTACTATATATACTGCGCACAACTAAAATGCACCACAGGTATGGATGGATAGTATACTTGACGACACAGAGGTAGGTAGAGCAGTGGACTACTGTACCGTACTGATATAATACTGGTGGTCACTGGTCAGCAAAATTCTGCACTGTCCTCCTACTATATACTAGAAATGCAGCACAGATATGGAGCATTTTTCAGGCAGAGAACGTAGATATTTTCAGCACACTGAGCACAGATATTTGCAAGCACACTGAGCACAGATATTTGCAGCACACTGAGCACAGATATTTGCAGCACACTGAACACAACTGAGAGAACGCTGCACGTCCTCTCCCTATCATCTCCAATGCACGAGTGAAAATGGCGTCGACGCGCGGCTCCTTATATAGAATACGAATCTCACGAGAATACGACAGTGGGATGATGACGTTCGGGCGCGCACGGGTTAACCGAGCAAGGCGGGAGGATCCGAGTCTGCCTCGGAACCGTGTAAAATGGGTGAAGTTCGGGGGGGTTCGTATTCCGAGGAACCGAACTCGCTCATCACTAACTGATATATTTGGATTTTGAGAGGAAATCCCCAGTGATTTGCTCAGGTTTGATAATGCATCACCAGACATCCTCCCTGGTCTCCAGAACGATCTGCAGGTCACAAAACAACTTCAGTTCCAAAGACTGGGGAGCCGATGTGACATGCACTGTGCAGAGTAAGCAATGGACATGTTGGCACTGGTAATGGATGGGGAATAAATGAAAGTTACCACCACTGCATCCTCGTGCCTCGCCACTTATCGGAGTCCGCTCTTCCCCTTCACGGCTGTACGCAGCCTGCATCTGACCAAGCACTATTTTGGGCCAGCTGGAATCTGGATACCGGCCCTAAAGCATAAGAATTGTCTGCAGCCCGGGCAACTTAGTATGCGCTATTATAAAGTCACTGCACTCATCACTGTGCACTATGGAGGCCACACTCACCCTAATATACAAGTGGAGTCGACTCTTGACAATTCATCGCTGAATTCCGGTTACTAATTGTAAAGATTTACAACAAGACGTTTTCGTTTGGCAGTTCAAAAGAAACGCTTCTTCTCAATGATCAGAAATCACTATCTTATATGTGATCGGTTGGATATTTGTTCTGGTTCCGCAGGAGTGTTAGGCGCTGTACGGCTGTGATGATTACGCTGTGCAGCGGCATGTTTCGTCATGGCTGAGCGGTAAATGCGGTGTCTGTGGGGATACATGTATTATTCCCAACAGGCGTACAGTATTGCTGAAGAAACGGCGATTCCTTCTTCTGCAAGGTTAAATTAACAAGTATTGAAGTGGATCTGTCACCTACACAATGGAGGGATGACAGGATACTACATTATCTACTAGAAAACCTCGACACTGTGTGCACTTGAAGTACAAATAGTGAATTGCTGCACTGCAGCCAGCACACTTACATACCATATACCTTTTTAATCTTGCAGAAAGCATCTGAATTCTGGGCCTAATTCAGCATGGAAGATCGCTATTCAGAGATATCACAAATTTAGTTATTATTGAACAACATCACATGCGTAGCATTCACATTGTGCACGCGATGGGTAATAGCGACAGAAATTGTGTACATATCATAATCGCAGTGTAGCCGTTGTTTGACTGACAGGAAGCCGGCATTTCTGGGCGGAAAACTAACGTTTTCTGGGTGTGTCAGAAAATACACAAGCGTGCCCAGGCGTTTTTGAGGACGATCTCTGACATCAACTGCCACTGTAGTGGATCCACACAGCATTTCTGTCTAATTTTATTATCTGTCACCAGGGGCGGATCCAGAAAAAAATTACAGGGGGGCACCATAAGGGGCGTGGCTTCTTTGGAATGGGTGTGGCTTCATTGGAATGGGCGTGGTATTGCAGGAAAAGACTACCTTATACCCCAGTTTTGCAACCTGCACGCCCAGACGTTGGCCACCACAGGAAAGAAAAATAATCCTGATTCATGCCCCTTACATTATTTGTCATTTTTCCTCCTTATAGTAATGCCCAGTATACATTATGCCACATACTGCAATGGCCCTTAGACATTATGCCACACACAATAATGCACATGACACAGTATGCACACACAATAATGCACATGACACAATATGCACACACCGTAATGCCCCCGACACATTATGCCACACACTATAATGCCTGTGACACATTATGACAGGAATTGCAATGCCCGTTATACATTATGCTACACACTGCACTGCCCCTGATACATTATAGCACATACAATGTCTGTGACACATTATGACACACACTGCAATGTCCGTGATACATTATACCACACACTGCAATGCCCAATACATTATAGCACATACAATGCCTGTGACACATTATGCCACACACTGCAATGACCTTGAGACATTATACCACAATGCCCGTGATATAGCATACCATACACCGTAATGCCTGTGACACATACCGCAATGCCCGTTATACCCTATGCCACACACCGCAATGCCCGTTATATATTATGCCACACTGCAATGACCCTGAGACATTATACCACATACCACAATGCCCGTGATATAGTATACCACACACCGTAATGCCTGACACATTATGACACACACCGCAATGTCCGTGATACATTATGCCACACACTGCAATGACCCTGAGACATTATACCACATATCACAATGCCAGCGATATAGTATACCATACACCGTAATGCCTGTGACACATTATGACACACACCGCAATGTCCGTGATACATTATGCCACACACCGTAATGCCCATTACACATTAAGTCCTACAGTAAGGCTTCTAATTACTTTTCAAATACCTGCTCGTTGTCAGGGGTTTCATGCACTGGGTGTCATGCTCGTTGCCAGGGGTTTCATGCTCTTGGTTCCATGCACGGTGCCAGGGGTTTTCATGCTCAGGGTGTCATGCTCGTTGCCAGGGGTTTCATGCACTGGGTGTCATGCTCGTTGCCAGGGGTTTCATGCACTGGGTGTCATGCTCGTTGCCAGGGGTTTCATGCACTGGGTGTCATGCTCATTGCTAGGAGGTAGTCCTTGTTGCTAGGGCTGTGCTCCCAGTGCCACATATGTCCCTAGTGCCAGATATTCCCCCACGGTGCCAGGTACTCACATGCCCCCAGTGCCAAATATAGCCCCCCCCCATGTGCCAGGTACACATATACCCCCCCCAGTGCCACATATGCCCCCAGTGCCAGATATTCCCCGACAGTGCCACATATGCCCCCAGTGCCAGATATCCCCCCCCAGTGCTATATATGCCCCCAGTGCCACATATGCCCCAGTGCCAGATATTCCCCCCCAGTGCCACATATGCCCCCAGTGCCAGATATTCCCCCCCCCAGTGCCACATATGCCCCCAGTGCCAGATATTCCCCCCCCCAGTGTCACATATGCCCCCAGTGCCAGATATCCCCCCCCCCCCAGTGCCATATATGTCCTCAGTGCCAGATATTCTCCCCCCCCCTCCCTGCCAAATATGCCCCCAGTGCCAGATATTCCCCCCCAGTGCCAGATATGCCCCCTCAGTGCATCCCCCCCCCGCTTCCTCCGCCGCCGCCGCTCCCCCCGCTCCCCCCGCTCCCCTGCTGTTAGGAGGGACACAGAGGGCACAGTGCACGCCTCTCTGTGTCCCTCCTGTGTCTCCGGCGGCCGCGGGTCACTCTAATAAAGGAAGTGCTCACGAACGGCACTTCCTTTATGAGACCCGCGGCCGCCGGAGACCCAGGAGGGACACAGGGAGGCGTGCACTGTGCCCTCCGTGTCCCTCCTAACAGCAGGGGAGGAAACGAGACCGCAGACAGACATGCGGACGCTCGTCCGCATGTCAGTCTGCACTAAATCAGTGGCGCCCCCGCAGCAATACAAAAATCAACTAAAAATGACAGGGGGGGGCACGTGCCTTGGTGCCCCCCCCCTAAATCCGCCACTGTCTGTCACCCATGAACTTACCATTCATGCTTCTGGGGAACCGTGCTGTCCATAGAACAAAGGGGGTCATTCAGACCTGATCGCTCGCTAGCTATTTTTTGCAGCGCTGCGATCAGATAGTCGCCGCCTATAGGGGAGTGTAATGCTGCTTTCAGATCGCAAATGCCAGATCCCACCCGGTAAGAGAAACGTGTCCTTACCGGGTGGGATCCGGCATTTGCGCTCCTTTGCTGGCTTTCCGACCAGGCAATACACCGGGTCGGTTGCCATAGCAGCGGGGGGCGCAGCAGCAGTAGGGGCGGGGGTGGAGGCGGCGCTGGGAGATGAGCTCCTCTCCTGCGCCGCCTCTCCCTATGCTGTGAATGGGAGCCGTGTCGCATCGGAACGGCTCCCATTCACACTGCACCTGACCCGGTATTCAACCCGGTAATAACCCTTCTTTTTTACCGGGTTGAATTACCGGGTCAGGCGACCCGCTAATTCAGCAAAGGAGCTTTCACATCGCACACTGACCCTTTTCGACACGGCAATACGCCGTGTCGATACCGGGTTATTTGTGCGATGTGAAAGGGGCATATGTTTGCTTTGCAAGTGTGCGTTCGCATGTGCACCCGAGCACTACAAAAAAGTTTTGTGCAGTTTCAGCCGCTACGATCACTTCAGCCTGTTCTGGCCCGGAATTTACGTCAGACACCCGCCCTGCAAACACTTGGACTCGCCTGCGTTTTTCCTACCACTCCCAGAAAATGGTCAGTTGACACCCAGAAACGCCTTCTTCCTGTCAATCACCTTGCGATCGGCTGTGCGAATGGATTCTTCGTATAATTCATCGCCCAGCAACGATCCGCTCTGTAGCCATACAACGTGCCTGCGCATTGCAGTGCATACGCATGCGCAGTTCTGACCTGATCGCAGCGCAGTGAAAAATCCTAGCGTGCGATCAGCTCTGAATGACCCCCAAAATACACAGCTATCAGGGTAAGCTTTTGACATCTAAGTTTCACAGATTGGCTGTCCATACCTCCTATTCATGGTACCTGGTCCTTGCCTCTATAGCGTCCGTCCCCATATTGCTTAACAAGAGAGACAAATGCTGTGAATAAGCATACGGCTTGGTATGCATGCGCCTATCTTTTTATCACCTACAGATTGCTCTGGCTAGCATATGTAACACATTATTAATTCATTTCATTATTTTCTCATTTGTAGGTGGTTTTGCTGGAGACAGGAGCATGGTCCTTTGTTGTGCCCCATATTTCCTTGCACCTGAAAAATAGATGATGGGCACAAGTCTGGGCATGGAGCTGGTGCCATAGTGTAACAGGCATGGGCTATAGCTCTAGTGTGACAGCCATAGACTGGAGCAGTAGTGTAATGAGCATAGTAGAGAGAACAGCACTCAGAAGATTAGTAATCCACATATTGGGATCATATATCACACATTGAACTTGATAAAATTGATGATAAAAAGGCTTCTTAGAAATAGGTGGCTTGGTCCTTTAGTAACCAATAAAGGTTACTTGGTAAACACACAGTGTCAATGGTATTATTCACCTTACAATTCAATGTGAATTGTGAGATAATTGCTTGTCACACCTTCACAGGGTCACCACGATCCTGCAGTACATCACCTAATTGCAGTACTGGCACTTGTATGGGGCGGACAGATGATGGTTGTCTGGAAAGACCTATGATGGAATATAACTATTAATACTTTGTGCAGAATGGTTTCAGTGTGATTTGTCAACATGCCGACACGTTCAACTTGTAACAAGCTGGCACTGCCATAGAATGAACATGCTGAATGTCAACACCTAACCCTAACATTTCTGTTCTCTGTACTCTAAGGCTCTGCGGACCCATTGTGGCACCATAAAAATGTAAGGCTAATAATAAGAATTTGTATGGTTGACATTATTACTATGTAGACATGTCATAAGTCGACATTTTAATTGTTGTCATGCTGCAGGTGCTGACATGTAGAACGTTAACATTTTAACCATGTCGATATGGACATCCTGATGTTTTTATAGTCATTTCCAACTGCATACATAGAGAACTTATTGGTATTCCTATGCTAATTAAAGGCAGAGGTTCAACAGGTGGTATGATCAGCAAGGATAGGTGGTGCTCGAGCACTACCTGTGCAGCCTGTAGGGCCGTAACCCTGGGCTAATCACTACGCTGTAAATGAGAAATGTTGCAATAACAGCATTATGTGCACAACGCTGGTCAGTGACCTGCTGGTGTGGCCCCAACTGGAGACTTCAGAAGGAGCATGTGACAGCAGGCTCTGGGCAGAAACTGGAGTTGGAGCAGCCGAGCTGGAAAACACAGTCAGAGACAGAGGGGATCAAACATCAAAATGGTAAGTTGACAACTGAGGGGGAACAAATGAATGGGCATACAGATAAAGGAGGGAGGGATGGGGTGAGAGCACATACAGATGAGGATTGGGGTGCACATACGGGGTGGAGCACATACAGAAGAGGAGGGGGTACATACAGATGAGGGAGGGAGGACACCTGCAGATTATTTATTACCAGTTATTTATATAGCGCACACATATTCTGCAGCACTTTACAGAGAATATTTGGCAATTCACATCAGTCCCTGACCCAGTGGAGCTTACACACACACACACACAAACACACACATTTTTGGGGGAGCCAGTTAACCTACCAGTATATTTTTGGATTGTGGGAGGAAACTGGAGTAAACCCACACAAGCACGGAGAGAATATACAAACTCCACACAGTTAGGGCCATGGTGGGAATCGAACCCATGTTCTCAGGGAGTGGGGAGAGTGCATACAGATGAGGGAGGGAGGTGGAGAGACCATATACAGATGAGGCAGGGAGGTGGAGAGAGCATATACAGATGAGGGAGGTGGAGAGACGAGAGGGCATATACAGATGAGGGAGGGAAGTGGAGAGAGCATATACAGATGAGGGAGTGAGGTGGAGAGACGAGAGGGCATATACAGATGAGGGAGGGAGGGAGGTGGAGAAACCATATACAGATGAGGAAGGGAGGTGGAGAGAGCATATACAGATGAGGGAGTGAGGTGGAGAGAGCATATACAGATGAGGGAGTGAGGTGGAGAGACGAGAGGGCATATACAGATGAGGGAGGGAGGGAGGTGGAGAAACCATATACAGATGAGGAAGGGAGGTGGAGAGAGCATATACAGATGAGGGAGTGAGGTGGAGAGAGCATATACAGATGAGGTAGGGAGGAGGAGAGGGCATATACAGATGAGGGAGGGAAGTGGAGAGAGCATATACAGATGAGGGAGTGAGGTGGAGAGAGCATATACAGATGAGGGAGTGAGGTGGAGAGGGCATATACAGATGAGGGAGGGAAGTGGAGAGAGCATATACAGATGAGGGAGTGAGGTGGAGAGAGCATATACAGATGAGGGAGTGAGGTGGAAAGAGCATATACAGATGAGGGAGTGAGGTGGAGAGGGCATATACAGATGAGGGAGGGAAGTGGAGAGAGCATATACAGATGAGGGAGGGAGGAGGAGAGAGCATATACAGATGAGGGAGGGAGGAGGAGAGAGCATATACAGATGAGGGAGGGAGGAGGAGAGAGCATATACAGATGAGGGAGTGAGGTGGAGAGAGCATATACAGATGAGGCAGGGAAGTGGAGAGAGCATATACAGATGAGGGAGTGAGGTGGAGAGAGCATATACAGATGAGGGAGGGAGGGAGGAGGAGAGAGCATATACAGATGAGGGAGGGAGGAGGAGAGAGCATATACAGATGAGGGAGGGAGGAGGAGAGAGCATATACAGATGAGGGAGGGAGGAGGAGAGAGCCTATACAGATGAGGGAGGGAGGAGGAGAGAGCATATACAGATGAGGGAGGGAGGAGGAGAGAGCATATACAGATGAGGGAGTGAGGTGGAGAGAGCATATACAGATGAGGGAGGGAGGAGGAGAGAGCATATACAGATGAGGGAGGGAGGAGGAGAGAGCATATACAGATGAGGGAGGGAGGAGGAGAGAGCATATACAGATGAGGGAGGGAGGAGGAGAGAGCATATACAGATGAAGGAGGGAGGAGGAGAGAGCATATACAGATGAGGGAGTGAGGAGGAGAGAGCATATACAGATGAGGGAGGGAGGAGGAGAGAGCATATACAGATGAGGAAGGGAGGTGAAGAGAGCATATACAGATGAGGAAAGGAGGTGGAGAGAGCATATACAGATGAGGAAGGGAGGTGGAGAGAGCATATACAGATGAGGGAGTGAGGTGGAGAGAGCATATACAGATGAGGGAGTGAGGTGGAGAGAGCATATACAGATGAGGAAGGGAGGTGGAGAGAGCATATACAGATGAGGGAGTGAGGTGGAGAGAGCATATACAGATGAGGGAGTGAGGAGGAGAGAGCATATACAGATGAGGGCGTGAGGTGGAGAGAGCATATAAAGATGAGGTAGGGAGGTGGAGAGAGCATATACAGATGAGGGAGGGAGGAGGAGAGAGCATATACAGATGAGGGAGGGAGGAGGAGAGAGCATATACAGATGAGGGAGGGAGGAGGAGAGAGCATATACAGATGAGGGAGTGAGGAGGAGAGAGCATATACAGATGAGGGAGGGAGGGAGGAGAGAGCATATACAGATGAGGGAGTGAGGTGGAGAGGGCATATACAGATGAGGGAGTGAGGTGGAGAGGGCATATACAGATGAGGAAGGGAGGTGGAGAGAGCATATACAGATGAGGGAGGGAGGTGGAGAGACGAGAGGGCATATACAGATGAGGGAGGGAAGTGGAGAGAGCATATACAGATGAGGGAGTGAGGTGGAGAGAGCATATACAGATGAGGGAGGGAGGAGGAGAGAGCATATACAGATGAGGGAGGGAGGAGGAGAGAGCATATACAGATGAGGGAGGGAGGAGGAGAGAGCATATACAGATGAGGGAGGGAGGAGGAGAGAGCATATACAGATGAGGGAGGGAGGAGGAGAGAGCATATACAGATGAGGGAGGGAGGAGGAGAGAGCATATACAGATGAGGGAGGGAGGAGGAGAGAGCATATACAGATGAGGGAGGGAGGAGGAGAGAGCATATACAGATGAGGGAGGGAGGAGGAGAGAGCATATACAGATGAGGGAGGGAGGAGGAGAGAGCATATACAGATGAGGGAGGGAGGAGGAGAGAGCATATACAGATGAGGGAGGGAGGAGGAGAGAGCATATACAGATGAGGGAGTGAGGAGGAGAGAGCATATACAGATGAGGGAGTGAGGAGGAGAGAGCATATACAGATGAGGGAGTGAGGAGGAGAGAGCATATACAGATGAGGGAGTGAGGTGGAGAGGGCATATACAGATGAGGAAGGGAGGTGAAGAGAGCATATACAGAAGAGGAAGGGAGGTGGAGAGAGCATATACAGATGAGGAGGGGAGGTGGAGAGAGCATATACAGATGAGGGAGTGAGGTGGAGAGAGCATATACAGATGAGGAAGGGAGGTGGAGAGAGCATATACAGATGAGGGAGTGAGGTGGAGAGAGCATATACAGATGAGGGAGTGAGGAGGAGAGAGCATATACAGATGAGGGCGTGAGGTGGAGAGAGCATATACAGATGAGGGCGTGAGGTGGAGAGGGCATATACAGATGAGGAAGGGAGGTGGAGAGAGCATATACAGATGAGGAAGGGAGGTGGAGAGAGCATATACAGATGAGGGAGGGAAGTGGAGAGAGCATATACAGATGAGGGAGTGAGGTGGAGAGGGCATATACAGATGAGGGCGTGAGGTGGAGAGGGCATATACAGATGAGGAAGGGAGGTGGAGAGAGCATATACAGATGAGGGAGTGAGGTGGAGAGGACATATACAGATGAGGGAGTGAGGAGGAGAGAGCATATACAGATGAGGGAGTGAGGTGGAGAGAGCATATACAGATGAGGGAGGGAGGAGAAGA